>NC_041381.1:137569892-137731622 GCF_002162155.2 Triticum dicoccoides
AGGGAACCTTCCTTTCCTTTGTTGAGAAAAAGAAAGAAGAGAAAATAAAGATATGGAGCCTTTCGGCTCGTTATTACTTACCGGGGGTAGGTGCTGCCCAAAGTGTCAGATAACACATGCAAGAAAGAATATAATGCATGAAATTGACAAGATGTGCGGAGCACATGAGCTTTACTTATGCACGGGGTCTGCGCCCGGCTTTGTACAAAGGATTACATGCGACATCGGCAAGACTTGTACAAAAGGTGGTTGTCGGAACAGGTTCCGGCAACCGCGCCCTACGGGTAAAACTTACGAAGATGCTCAATGTTCCAGGAATTGCTCACCAGAATGCCATCTTCGGTCTCAAGGCGGACAGCGCCGGGCCTAGTGACTCGTTTCACCCGATAAGGGCCTTCCCACTTTGGCGTCAACTTGTTGGAATTCCTCGCGGACTGGACGCGCCGAAGAACAAGGTCGCCTTCCTCGAAACTTCTGGCATTAACCTTGCGGCTATGGTAGCAGCACAAAGCTTGCTGGTATCGAGCAGCTCGTACAGCAGCCTGAAGACGGTCCTCCTCAAGGAGCAGCGCGTCATCTTGTCGCAATTGCTCTTGCTCAAGCTCATCATAAGCGAGCACTCGAGGTGACCCGTATACGAGTTCCGTGGGGAGAACTACCTCTGCTCCATAGACTAGAGTGAAAGGTGTCTGGCCAGTGGCTCGATTTGGCGTCGTCCTGATCGACCAAAGAACCACTGGCAGCTCCTCAATCCAGTTCCTTCCGCACTTGCGCAGCCTGTCGAAAGTTCTGGTCTTAAGCCCGCGTAGAACTTCAGCGTTTGCCCTCTCCGCTTGACCGTTGCTTCTCGGGTGAGCAACAGAAGCGAAGCAGACCTTGGCGCCAAGATCTTGGACGTATTGCATGAAGGTGCGGCTCGTGAATTGCGTGCCGTTGTCGGTGATGATCCTGTTAGGGATCTCGAAACGGCAAACAATCGACCTGAAGAACTTGACTGCTGACTGTGCTGTCACCTTCCTCACTGGTTCCACTTCCGGCCACTTCGTGAACTTGTCGATTGCAACGTACAAGTACTCAAAGCCCCCGACAGCTCGGGGAAAAGGGCCGAGGATGTCGAGCCCCCAGACCGAAAATGGCCAGGATAAAGGGATCGTCTGGAGAGCTTGAGCTGGCTGGTGTATCTGCTTGGAATGGAACTGGCACGCTTCACACTTGGTTACTTGTGCAGTTGCATCTTGGAGGGCTGTCGGCCAAAAGAAACCTTGCCGGAAAGCTTTGCCGGCAAGTGCTCTTGCGCCAATGTGGTGACCACATATGCCTCCATGTATCTCTGCCAACAGCTTCTGTCCGTCTTCCTGGCAAATACACTTCAATTTCACACCGTTGAGTCTTCTTCTGTACAGTGTGTCGTCGACAAACTAGTACATACTTGACTGCCAGGCTACTTTTTCCGCTTCTTCTTGCTCTTCGGGAAGTTCTCCTGTCTGAAGGAAATGGACAATCTGTCGTGCCCATGCTGGAGCTTGTGGCTCGACAACAAGGACTAAAGGCACTTCTGCTGCTGCGGGAACATTAGCTTCTACGTCAAGAACCTGTGGCTCAGCCGGAGCTTGATGTTCCCCGGCAAGCTTGTCGGGGCAAAGCTTGTCGGGAGCGTCTGCTTCAACGGAACAAACCCTAAGGCTTGTCGGAGCAGACTGCTCCTCAGCATTCTTGGCGCTGATTTTGGGGACCTTCTTGGCGGCGGCTTTGGATAGCTCTGCCGGAAAGTAGTCACCAGAAATCAACTTCCTCTTCTTGCTCTGTCCAGCTGATGGCGTTACGGATGGTTGAGTTAGCTTGAGCACAAAGATCCCTGGTTCCATAGGTAACTTAAGTGCGGCGCACTTTGACAGGTCGTCGGCAATGTCGTTCTGAGCTCTTGGAACATGTTCCATCTGCAGGCCGTCAAATTGCTCTTCTAGCTTCCTCACTTCATCTACATATACTTCCATCAATGGACTCTGATAATTCTTGTTCACTTGGCGGACGACAAGCTGTGAGTCACCCCTGACAATGAGCTTCTTGATTCCAAGGTCTGCTGCGATCCTGAGGCCGGCAAGCAAACCTTCATACTCTGCAGTATTGTTCGTTGCTTGCTCCTTGGGAAAGTGCATCTGGACTACGTACTTGAGATGCTCTCCGGTGGGTGCGACAAGTAGCACGCCAGCACCGGCGCCTTGCAGCGAGAAGGCACCATCAAAGTACATCAGCCACTCTTTGCTTGCTTTCTTGATGGGGATGCTCATTTCTGGAATTTCTTCATCTGGTGTTGGCGTCCACTCTGCTATGAACTCTGCCAATGCTCTGCTTTGGATAGTTGAAGTGCTCTCAAACTTGAGGCCAAAGCTTGACAATTCTAGTGCCCACTAGACAATCCTGCCTATTGCTTCTGGATTTTGCAGTATCCTCTTCAACGGAAAGCGAGTGACAACTGTGATCTCATGTGCTTGGAAGTAATGGCGCAGCTTTCTCGAGGCCATGAGGAGGCCGAAAAGCAATTTCTGCACACCAGAGTACCTTGACCTAGCCCCCTGCAGAAGGGAACTGACAAAGTAAACTGGGCGCTGCACCATTCTCTTCTGCATCTTCTCATACTCCTGCGCAGATCCATCCTTGTCGGTACCAGAGCTTGCCGGTGAAGTCCCTTGCTTGTCGCTGGATGCACTTGCCGTGGTTGCCGGCTCATCGTCCGCCTCCCTCTCCGCCACTAATGCAGCACTAACCACTTGATTGGTTGCCGCTATATATAACAGCAACTTCTCTTGTGGCTTAGGTGCGACAAGTGTTGGAGTGGAGGACAGGTATCTCTTCAAGTCCTACAGCGCAGCCTCCGCTTCCGGAGTCCATTTCATTGGACCTGCCTTTTTCAATATTTTGAAAAATGGCAGGGCGCGCTCAGCAGACCTAGAGATAAACCTGCTGAGAGCAGCTACACAACCGGCAAGTCTTCGTACATCCTTGACGCGCTTTGGTGCTTCAATCTGCTCAATGGCCTTGATCTTGTCGGGGTTGGCTTCAATTCCTCGCTGAGACACGAAGAACCCAAGAAGCTTGCCGGAGGGGACTCCAAACACGCACTTCTCGGGGTTAAGCTTGAGGTTGATCTTGCGCAGATTTGCAAATGTTTCATCTAAATCTTGAATCAGGGTCGCCCTGTCCTTGCTCTTGACCACTATGTCATCCATGTAGGCTTCCACATTTCTGTGCATTTGCGGTTCAAAAGCGTCATGGACTACCCTTGCAAATGTTGAACCAGCATTCTTCAAACCGAAAGGCATCCGTACGAAACAGTATGCGCCACATGGGGTAATGAATGCGGTTTTCTCCTCATCCTCTTCTGCCATGAAGATCTGATGGTATCCTGAGTATGCATCAAGAAATGAAAGCAAGTCACATCCGGCCGTGGAGTCAACAATCTGGTCAATGCGCGGCAAGGGAAATGGGTCTTTGGGACAAGCTTTATTAACATCGATAAAGTCAATACACAGCCTCCATTTCCCATTTGCCTTGCGCACGACTACAGGATTGGCCAACCACGTAGGATGGAGCACTCCTCTGACAAGGCCTGCTGCTTCCAATTTCTTGATCTCTTCTGCAATGAATTCTTGGCGCTCCACTGCTTGTTTCCTGACTTTCTGCTTGACGGGCCGCGCATGAGGATAGACGGCAAGGTGGTGCTCAATTACTTTCCTGGGAACACCGGGGATGTCAGACGGCTGCCACGCAAACACGTCGACATTCTCCCGCAGGAAAGCAACGAGCGTGCTTTCCTATTTAGGGTCGAGAGTGGCACTGATGGTGAAGGTACCACCAGTGCCGTCCTCCTTGGCGGGCACCTTCTTGGTCTCTGGTGGAGCTGCCATTGTCTTCCTACACTTGCCGGTGGAGCTCGATGGTGCGTCCTCGACGGTAGCGCAGCACTCCAAAGGGGTGCGCTTGCTGGAGTGGGCATCAGAGCTCTTGCCGGACTTGGTCTTCTTCTTCCTCCCGGGAGCTTCAGCGGCAAGTGAGTTGCGATCTGTTGTGGCTGCTGCTTCCCGGTAGATCTTGTCAGCGTAGATAAGAGCATCCTTCTTGTCGCCAGGGACAGAGATGACACTTATCGGGCCTGGCATCTTCAGTACGTTGTATGCATAATGAGAGGCTGCCATGAACTTGGCGAGTGCTGGACGGCCAAGTATCCCATTGTAAGGCAATGGAAAGTCAACAACGTCAAAAGTGACCCTCTCAGTCCTGAAGTTCAGCTCGCTGCCAAATGTTACCGGCAACGTGATCTTTCCCTTCGGCTTGCTCCTTCCCGGATTGATTCCTTGAAATGTGCCGGTCTCTTCGAGCTCCCCATCAGGGATCTGAAGCTTCTGGAGTACCGCGGAGGAGATCAAGTTCAAGCCGGCCCTGCCGTCAACTAGCATCTTAGTGACCTTGAGGTTGCGGATAGTTGGTGAAACCAACATCGGCAAGCACCCGACTGCAGTTATGCGATCAGGGTGGTCCTCAATATCAAAGATGATAGGCGTGTTGGACCATTTCAGAGGCTTGCGTGACTCGACGGGTGGTTCTGCCGCATTGACTTCCCGCACCCACTGCTTGAGCTGGCGGTGTGAAGTATGCAGAGAAGCACCACCGTCAACGCACAGGACCTCTGTGGCTTTCTGGAACTCCTGCTCATCGGTTTCATCATCATCCATATCTTCATCGTCGTCGTCATCTTCGTCCTTGTCGCGGCCGCGGGGAGGCCTGTCTCCTTGCCGCTGCTTTGCCTTGCCGCGGCGTCCTCCCGGCCGGGGCGTTTCTTGCCGGATCCTCCAGCACCTTCCTGGGCTTTCTCCTTGTCGCACCGCTCGTATTCAGCTTTCTGCTGCTCAACAAGCTGCTCGACCTTCTTGCAGCTCTGGAGGTCATGGCCCTTGGTGCGGTGGATCTTGCAGTATTGCTTGTTGGTGCCGTCCTGCTTGTCGGCGACTGCCACAGCTGCGGTAACCTCCTTGCCGGAGTTACCAGCTTTGGCTTCTTTGCCGGACTGCTCAGCGACTAGCACCTCTTTGCCTTTCTTCTTCCTGTTGTTCCGCCGCCGGTTTTTCTTTGCCGGGGCAGTATCTTCACTGTCAGACCCTCCTGCTCCTATATTCTCTCCGGGGAGTCTCCTCCCTTCCTCAGCACGTGCACACTTGTCGGCCAGGGCATATAGCTCACTGACGTCTCTGATCTTACACATCGCCATCTCCTCCCGCATTCTGCGGTTCCGCACGTTCTGATGGAACACGCTGATTATCGCAGCAGGGTGGACATCTGGGATGTTGTGTTGTACACTGCTGAATCTCTGAATGTACTTGCGCAGGGGCTCTCCTTCCTTCTGGGCGAGCAGATGAAAGTCACTTTCTTGGCCATGAGGCTTGTGGCCGCCTGTAAAGGCACCGACAAACTGATGGCATAGATCGGCCCAAGAGGATATGGAGTTGTCCGGCAAGTGCATGAGACAGGATCTGACGTTGAGCTTGAGCACCAGCTGGAAGTAGTTGGCAAGGATCTTGTTGTCTCGTCCCCCGGCAGCCTGCACTGTGATGGTGTAGATGCTGAGGAACTTCAACGGATGCGTCTTGCCGTCGTACTTCTCCGGCACGTCTGGTTTGAAATTCTTCTTACTGGGCCACTGGACTTGCCGCAGCTCACGAGTGAACGCAGGGCAACCTACTGCGTACGGCAAGTCGCCTGGTTCCCCTGGCGCATGCATGTCGATAGAGGGCCCAGCGCGCTGGTCGGATTGACGACGTGCTTCTCTTCGTCGCTCGATGCGAGTTTGAGCGTCTTCTTGCTGTCGATCGTGAAGAACTTGGCGCTGATCGCGACGAGCTCGTGGATCCGACGATGCGGTGGAGTCGCTGTCGAGGTGGATCCGGCGAGTCGGCGATCTTGGCCTTCGGGGTGGAGAGTGCATGGTGGTTGCACTCCCACCGGTTTCGTCACCACCGGCTCATGCCTGGCAGTCCTGCCGCGGCCGCGATGCACTTGGCTGCCGCGGAGTGTCGCCGTTGGCAAAGCCGATGAGACTCTGAATGGTGGCCCTCCATTGGTCGATCTTGTCTTCCATTGGAGGGTAATCCAGGAGCAGTTGAGCTCGCGCCAAAGCTTCTGCTGGAGTGGTGGGTGGCAGTGGCGAACAGTGCAAAGAGCGGGATATGCTCGGACTTCTAACTATGTCAGAAGGAGCAGTATCCTGTCCAGGCGAACGTGCCTCGCTCGTGCCAGCATGTTGGCATGCATGCTGGTCTTGAGCACCCCGAGATCCACCAGCTCGATCTTGGCCCAACAAACATATGGTACTGCGAGTACCATGACGCCGTCGGTCCTGCGCCTCCTGAGGTGGGTGCGGAACATGTGCGGACGCCGAGGTCTGCGCAGCCTTGTCCTTGGACCTGGCAGCGTCGTGAGCTCCCTCGTCGATGTCTGTCCTACCGTCGACGTCTGCCCCACCACTCGTTTGCTCCGGTGGTGGTGGGATCGATGTGGATTGAACAGCTGCCTCCGAAGCCTTCTTCTTCGGCGGCATGTCGATGAAGAAGATGAAGATCTAGCTCGCGTGAACGCCGGATCCGGTTCACACAAACTCGACGCCCCCTACCTGGCGCGCCAAAGATGTCGGGGAAACTGATCCACGAACACCCATGGGGCTGGCGGACCGGGCCCCTTTCGGTTCGGCAGGGGGCGGAGGTCGCACGAAGAGCGGATCGAGGCGAAGCACACAAGCAGTTTACCCAGCTTCGGAGCTCTTCGGAGAGATAATACTCCTACTGCTGCTTGTCTGATTGTATTGTGTTCTTGCTCGAGAGAGCTAAGTGTTTTTCTGGCTTCCGAATGAGTCGAACCTCCTCTACGTTGCGCATGGGCCTCCTTTTATATGCTCAAGGGGTCACCGACAGGTGGCAACGCAGAGAAGGGTAAAAGCGTAAAAAGTGTTGCGGTTGGTACACCTACTTGCACAGTGTATCCTACCTAACCCTGACGGCAGGGGACAAAGGCATTAAATGCCCGTCTGTGTCGCCCAAACAGTGCAGAAAGGGACCGTCAGGGACGCCACCGTTCGCCACGATGGCGATCTTGTCAGCGCCGCATGCCACCGCGTACCGCTGGCTGCACAGCCTCCTGCCACGCGCGCCTGGAAAATCCCCAGGGCGACACGTTGGTGGATGCGCTGGAGCGTGGGTACAGGGTGGTTACTTGCCGCGGCAAGTGCCTTGCCGCGGTCGTCGTCTTGTCGCGCCCGGAAGCTTGTCGCTCACCAGGCCTCGAGGTGTCTTGGTTGATCTTCCCGGCAAGCTCCTCTTGCCGGGGCCTTGTTGCCTTGCCAGGACGCGCGGCGCGTCGCGGCAAGTTCCTTGGGATGCCTCGGTTGGCCTTCCCGGCAAGTTCCTCTTGCCGGGGCCTTGTCTCCTTGGCTTGAATACTTTGTTCTTGAATGGCTCCAAGGGAACCACGGAGGACCTTGGCGGTCGCCCGGCAAGCCTTGCCGCGGGGTGTTGCAACTGCCCGTGCACAAGTTCGGGATACTAGGGTACCCCTACTCTAGTACACCGACACCAGTCTCACGCTATATCATGACAGTCAGTTTTCAGCTTTCTCTACTGAGGTGCTCGCCTGGCCGAACCGGGGCACAATCGCAGTAGTTCTCCTGGTGCCGCCTTAGCCGATAGAGCGGAACGTAAGGCGGCAAAACACAGGAGCCGGGCAAACCCAACATTTGACCAAAGACATGATTCAGAGCTGATGCATATAAGGCCAAACTCGCGATGCCGAACACTCCCTAAGGTATTCGGTCTTTGTGAAAACGGGTTGAACAACGCCCTTGGTAAGAAGCCCCTGGTGTCCAGGTACGCGCAAAATTCTGATGTGGCCACATGCCAAGACGCCAGCCTCCTCCTTGGTTAGAACAAGAAACCGGGGGATGTGTATCAACAAGAGACAGTAAAAAAGGTTTACACAGGGTCTTAATTTGAAAAGAATCCTTGGAATGGGTCCCTACTGCACGTCTGCGCCTGTGTCTCTGTTGTGCCGTATCCTGGACGGGTGTAGCACGGTGTTCATCTATAAAAGAGAGGAACTTAGGTGAAAAAGATCGTGCGAAAAACTATGTTATATTAAATAAACAAAGTATAATTCAGAGAATGGGTAGCATTGAGCTTTATTGTCTCTTGTTGTAAACGCGCGGAGCCCCTCGTACGGGGGTATGCGGCTGGTACGCCCTTGTATGTTTATGTCGGACTCGTATAGCCATGTTCGGGGTCTAGACGACCTATCTAGGTGCTTTGATTAGTGAAGCCGGTTGAGTGTGTGGCTGTCAAGGCAGCCGCACAGTCTTCCGCGCTTGAGGAACACTCCATATTTCCCTTTAATGAGATGATGCCTCGCGGACCGGGCATTTTAAGAGTAAGGGATGCATAATGCGGTATTGCGTTAAAGTGGGCGAAAGCTTTGCGTCCCAGTGGTGCTTGATAGCTACTTGTAAATGGGGCAATGTGGAAGGTTAGCTTTTCGCGTCGGAAGTTGTCAGGGGAGCCGAACATAACTTCTAACAGCAGAGAACCCGTACAATGGGTATCTGGGCCTAGTGTTACCCCTTGAAAGGAAGTGTTGCCATGGCGAATTTTTATTGGGTTTATCCCCAATCTGCGGATGGTGTCCTGATATAGCAGGTTTGAACCACTGTCGTCGTCCACTAGGACTTGTGTAAAGTGGAGTCCATCAATTATCAGATCTAAAACCAGGGCAATCCAACCTGCATTCCGGATACTCCTAGAGTAATCCTGATGGTCGAAGGTGATTGGTTGTAACAACCAGTGGCGGGACTCCTCTGGGACAGGCCGTATGGCACGTATCTCTATAGGCGCCACTCTATTTTTCCCTTTTGTCACGTGAAGTGAGTTTACTGTTTTGACTTCTTGTGGGAACTTCTTTTGTTCTTCGGTGCTCTGCTTGTGGGGTTCGTCGTCGTCCTCGCTTGGTGTGTCGAGCCCCTTGTGTTCGGCATTGAGTTTGCCGGATTGCTTGAAGACCCAACAATCTCTGTGGGTATGGTTTGCAGGCTTCCCGGGAGTACTGTGGATTTGGCAAATTTTGTCCAAGATTTGATGAGGTTAGATAGCTTGTCCCTATTATCCTTGAGGGGCAGCTTTTTCTGATTCTGCCGAGAGCTTTTGAATCCGGCGTTGACTGTCGTGCTCTTCGGGCTGTTTCCCTTGGTCCGGCGCTGGTCCTTGCTACGTCGCGGTTTCCCATTTCCATCCCTAGATTCGGATGTACTTGGGTCGCTGGTACTGCTTCTTGCCAACCAGCTATCCTCTCCTGCGCAAAAGCGGGTCATGAGGCTTGTTAATGCGGCCATTGTTCTTGGCTTTTCTTGGCCGAGGTGTCTGGTGAGCCATTCGTCTCGAACGCTGTGTTTGAAAGCTGCTAAGGCTTCGGCGTCCGGACAGTCGACTATCTGGTTCTTTTTGGTAAGAAATCTGTTCCAGAGTTTCCGGGCTGACTCTCCGGGTTGTTGAGTTATATGAATTAGATCGTCTGCATCTAGAGGTCGGACATGGGTCCCTTGAAAATTTGCGCGAAAAGCGTCCTCGAGCTTTCCCAACTTCCTATAGTGTTTTCGGGAAGGCTTTTAAGCCAATGCCGGGCTGGCCCTTTGAGCTTGAGGGGTAAGTATTTTATGGCGTGGAGGTCATCTCCTCTAGCCATGTGTATGTGGAGGATATAATCCTCAATCCAGACTCCAGGGTCTGTTGTTCCGTCGTATGCCTCTATGTTTACGGGCTTGAATCCCGCTGGAAATACATGGTCCAGCACCTCATCGGTGAAACATAGGGGGTGTGCAGCACCCCTATATTTGGGTGTGCCGTGATGTTCGGATACTTGTTGCGTTGCATTGCTGACTAGAGCTTGCTTTCTTGACCCGTAGATGGATCTGGCCAGGCCGTCTTTTTGATGTGAATCCTTGTGCGGATCACGTGCCGGGTTGAGTGCGGCGCCCTTTGCCGCTCTATGTTGGCCATGGGGTTGTTTATCCGGCCAGGTGTCTTCTTTATTTTTTGATTGCGGGGGCTCTAAGGCCTCCTCATCAAATTCCGGCAGTAATTTCCGCTTCGGATAGCTCTTTGTGTGGCGACTATTGCGGAATTCTCCTGCGGTGTTGAGTACTTTGCCCCATCTAATTTTGAGTGCATCTTCCGCTGCTTTGAGCTTCCGCTTCTGCTTTTTCAGGCTACGCGCAGTGGTGACGAGCCTTTTGTGAAGGTTCTTCTGTTCTAGCAACTTGTCCGGCGTGAGGTCGTCCGGACTATTATCTTCGCCGGGGACAGGTTGTTCGGTTTGTTTACCCAAGTTGCCCTGTTCAGACGGTTGCTCGATGGCATGTTCATCGTCCGCCAGTTCGCCCTGCTCTGTGGCTGGGTCTCTGTCGAGGTGGGGTTTGGCGTGGCGCTTATGCCGCTGCTTTGATTGCTTTTTGAGGGAACAATCCCTCGTTGCGCCCCTTTGTTCCTCGTTGTCATTTCTTTTAGGTGTGTCCACCATGTATACATCGTTAGCTGAGGTGGTTGTCCAGTGCCCTATAGGCGCTGGTTCCTGTTCATCTCCTACATCGTCGTCCATACCATCGATGTCTTCGGAGTCGAAATCTAGCATGTCGGTTAAATCATCGACAGTGGCTACGAAGTGGGTGGTAGGTGGGCTTTGAATTTTTTTCGTCGTCCACATCCCAACCCTGCTAACCATAGTCTGGCCAGCGCTCTCCTGATAAAGAGAGAGACTTTAGTGAATTCAGGATGTCGCCAAAGGGTGAGTGCTGAAGGATGTCCGCGGCAGCGAACTCCATGATCGGCGCCCAATCGGGTTCGATCGGCAGGGGTGCGGAAGGTTCGGAGTCCGGAAAGGAGTCCGGCACCTTGGAGTCATGAGCTTCGCAAAGGACAATACTGATGTTCGGCTCGATCGCCACAAAGATTGCAGCCCCCGAGGCGGTGTCCAGCCACCCGTCCTCGGTTGGCGCAGTCGGCTCCGAGCTAAAGGTCGGAGCGGACACTGGGGCGGCCTCCGGGGCACTGTTCGGCGGCAGAGCTAGATCATGCCCATCGTGATAGTGCGGCGTGCTTGGTTGTGGCTCGAACCCGTCGAAGATCAAGTCCCCGCGGATGTCGGTCGTGTAGTTCAAACTTCCAAATCTGACCTGATGGCCAGGGGCGTAGATTTCGATCTGCTCCAGATGGCCAAGCGAATTGGCCCGCGGTGCAAAGCCGCCGAATACGAGGATCTGTCCAGGGAGAAAAGTCTCACCCTGGACCACGTCGTTGTTGATGATCAGAGGAGCCATCGGGCCTAAAGATGATGACACAGAGGAACTCTCAATGAAAGCACCAATGTCGGTGTCAAAACCGGCGGATCTCGGGTACGGGTCCCGAACTGTGCGTCTAGGCGGATGGTAACAGGAGACAAGGGACACGATGTTTTTACCAAGGTTCGGGCCCTCTCGATAGAGGTAAAACCCTACTCCTGCCTGATTAATATTGATGATATGGGTAGTACAAGAGTAGATCTACCACGAGATCAGAGAGGCTAAACCCTAGAAGCTAGCCTATGGTATGATTGTTGTTCGTCCTATGGACTAAACATCTTCGGTTTATATAGACACCTGAGAGGGCTAGGGTTACACAGAGTCGGTTAAAATGGGAGGAGATCTTCATATCGTATCGCCAAGCTTTCCTTCCACGCCAAGGAAAGTCCCATTCGGACATGGGACGTACTCTTCAGTCTTGTATCTTCATAGTCCGGCAGTCCGGCCAAAGGTTATAGTCCAGCCATCCGGACACCCCCTAATCCGGGACTCCCTCAGCCGCCGTCCATTAGGACTTGTGTAATGTGGAGTCCGTCAATTATCGGATCTAATATCAAGGCAGTCCAGCCTGCGTTATGGATACTTCTAGAGTAATTCTGATGGTCGAAGGTGATTGGTTTTAACAACCAATGGCGGGACTCCTCTGGGACAGGCCGTATGGCGCGTATCTCTGTAGGCGCCACTCTGTTTTTCCCTTGTGTCACGTGAAGTGAGTTTATTGTTTTGACTTCTAGTGGGAACTTCTTTTGACCTCCGGTGCTCTGCTTGTGGGGTTCGTCATCGTCCTCGCTTGGTATGTCGAGCCCCTTGTGTTCGACGTTGAGTTTGCCGGATTGCTTGAAGATCCAACAATCTCTGTGGGTATGGTTTGTAGGCTTCCCGAGAGTACTGTGGATTTGGCATATTCTGTCCAAGATTTTGTTTAGGTTAGATAGCTCTTCCCTGTTATCCTTGAGGGGCAGCTTTTTCTGATTCTGCCGAGAGCTTTTGAATCCGGCGTTGACTACCGTGCTCTTTGGGTTGTTTCCATTGGTCTGGCGCCGGTCCTTGCTGCGTTGCGGTTTCCCATTTCCATCCCTAACTTCGGATGTACTTGGGTCGCTGGTACTGCTTCTTGCCAACCAGCTATCCTCTTCTGCGCAAAAGCGGGTCATGAGGCTTGTTAATGCAGCCATTGTTCTTGGCTTTTCTTGGCCGAGGTGTCTGGCGAGCCATTCGTCTCGAACGCTATGTTTGAAAGCTGCTAAGGCTTCGACGTCTGGACAGTCGACTATCTGGTTCTTTTTAGTAAAAATTTGTTCCAGAGTTTCTGGGCTGACTCTCCGGGTTGTTGAGTTATATGACTTAGATCATCTGCATCCGGAGGTCGGACATAGGTCCCTTGAAAATTTGCCCGAAAAGCATCCTCGAGCTCTTCCCAACTTCCGATGGTGTTTTCGGGAAGGCTTTTAAGCCAATGTTGGGCTGGCCCTTTGAGCTTAAGGAGTAAGCATTTTATGGCGTGGAGGTCATCTCCTCTAGCCATGTGTATGTGGAGGATATAATCCTCAATCCAGACTCCAGGGTCTGTTGTTCTGTCGTATGCCTCTATGTTTACGGGCTTGAATCCCGCTAGAAATTTATGGTCCAGCACCTCATCGGTGAAACATAGGGGGTGTGCGGCACCCCTATATTTGGGTGTGCCGTGATGTTCGGATACTTGTTGCGTTGCATTGCTTACTAGAGCTTGCTTTCTTGGCCCATAGATAGACCTGGCTGGGCCATCTTTTTGATGCGAATCCTTGTGCGGATCGCGTGCCGGCTTGTGTGCGGTGTCATTTGCCGCTCTATGTTGGCCATGGGGTCGTTTATCCGACCCGGTGGCTTCCTTATTTTTTGATTGCGGGGGCTCTAAGGCCTCCTCATCAAATTCCGGTAGTAATTTTTGCTTCGGATAGCTCTTTGTGTGGCGACTGTCATCGTATTTGTCTGCGGTGCTGAGTACTTTGCCGCATCTAATTCTGAGTGCATCTTCCGCTGTTTTGAGCTTTCGCTTCTGCTTTTTCAGGCTACGCGCAGTGGTGACTGGCCTTTTGTGGATGTTCTTCTGCTCCAGCAGCTTGTCCGGCGTGAGGTCATCCGGACTATTGTCTTCGCTGGATATGGGTTGTTTGGTTTGTTTACCCAATTTGTCCTGTTCTGGCGGTTGCTCGATGGCATGCTCGTCGTTCGCCGGTTCGCCCTGCTCTATGGATGGGTCTGTATGGCTGCTGTCTCTGTCGAGGTGGGGTTTGGAGCGGCGCTTACGCCGCCGCTTTGACTGCTTTTCGAGGGGACGATCCCTCGTTTCGTCCCTTTGTTCCTCGTCGTCGTTTCTTTTAGGTGTGTCCACCATGTATACATCGTGAGAGGGTGGTTGTCCAGTGCCCTATAGGCGCTGGTTCTTTTTCGTCTCCTGCATCGTCATCCATACCGTCGATGTCTTCGGAGTCGAGGTCGAGTATGTCGGTTAAATCATCGACATTGGCTACTAAGTGGGTGGTGGGTGGGATTTGAATTTCTTCATCGTCCGCATCCCAACCTTGCTGACCATAGTCCGGCCAGGGCTCTCCTGATAAAGAGAGAGACTTTAGTGAATTCAGGATGTCACCGAAGGGCGAGTGCTGAAAGATGTCCGCGGCGGTGAACTCCATGATCGGCGCCCAATTGGGTTCGACCAGCAGGGGCCCGGAAGGTTCGGAGTCCGGAAAGGAGTCCGGCACCTTGGAGTCACGAGCTTCGCAAAGGACAAGGCTGGTATTCGGCTCGATCACCGTAGAGATTGCAGCCCCCGAGGCGGTGTCCAACCACCCGTCCTCGATTGGCGCAGTCGGCTCCGAGCTAAAGGTCGGAGCGGACACTGGGGCGGCCTCCTGGGCACTGTTCGGTGGCAGAGCTAGATCATTCCCATTGTGACAGTGAGGCGCGCTTGGTTGTGGCTCGAACCCATCGAAGATCAAGTCCCCGCGGATGTCATCCATGTAGTTCAAACTTCCAAATCTGACCTGATGGCCAAGGGCGTAACTTTTGATCTGCTCCAGATGGCCAAGCGAATTGGCCCGCAGTGCAAAGCCACCGAATACGAAGATCTGTCCGGGGAGAGAAGTCTCACCCTGGACCGCATTGTTGTCGATGATCGGAGGAGCCATCGGGCCTAAAGATGATGACACAGAGGAACTCTCAATGAAAGCACCAATGTTGGTGTCAAAACCGACGGATCTCGGGTAGGGGGTTCCGAACTGTGCGTCTAGGCGGATGGTAATAGGAGACAAGGGAACGATGTTTTTACCCAGGTTCGGGCCCTCTTGATGGAGGTAAAACCCTACTCCTTCTTGATTAATATTGATGATATGGGTAGTACAAGAGTAGATCTACCACGAGATCAGAGAGGCTAAACCCTAGAAGCTAGCCTATGGTATGATTGTTGTTCGTCCTACGGACTAAAACCCTCCGGTTTATATAGACATCGGAGAGGGATAGGGTTACATAGAGTCGGTTACAATGGGAGGAGATCTACATATCCGTATCGCCAAGCTTGCCTTCCACGCCAAGGAAAGTCCCATCCGGACACGGGACGAAGTCTTCAATCTTGCATCTTCATTGTCTAGGAGTCTGGCCAAAGGTTATAGTCTGGCCATCCGGACACCTCTTAATCCGGAACTCCCTCACCCTTCCTTAACGGAAATTGGAATCTAATGTTTCCTTCTTTCATGTCAATAATTGCACCAATCGTTCTAAGGAAAAGTCTACCAAGAATAATAGGACATGTAGGATTACAATCTATATCAAGAACAATGAAATATACTGGCACATAATTCCTATTTTCAACAATAAGGACATCATTAATCCTTACCATAGGTTTCTTAATAGTGGAATCCGCAAGATGCAAATTTAAAGAACAATCATCAAATTCGCGGAAACCTAACACATAACACAAAGTTTTTGGAATCATGGAACTGCTAGCACCCAAATCACACAAAGCATGGCACTCATAATCTTTAATCTTAATATTAATAGTAGTTTCTCACTCATCATAAAGTTTTCTAGGAATAGAAACTTCCAATTCAAGATTTTCTTCAAAAGATTGCATCATAGCATCAACGATATGTTTAGTAAAAGCTTTGTTTTGATTATAAGCATGAGGAGAATTCAACACAGATTGCAACAAGGAAACACAATCTATTAAAGAACAATTATCATAATTAAATTCCTTGAAATCCAAAATAGTGGGTTCATTGAAGTCTTGACCTCTCCAATCCCACTTTTATCAATTTTTGCATCTAGATCTAAAAACTCTGAATCATTGGGATGCCTTATAACTAAAGTTGACTCATCTCCAGTCCCATCTTTATCAAGATTTATATTGGAAAACAAAGGTTCAATAGGAGTCACATCAATCACTTTTAGATCTTCATTATTATTCAAAGCCTCCAGTTTAGCGGCCATCTTCTTTACTAGGGTAGCTTGTTTATCAGAAATTTTGCCTACTAAAATTTCAAGGTGAGAAAATTGATATTTCAAACCATAAAATTCCTTGGACATATCATCGAGCTCTTTATTCATATACTCCATAAAACATTTTTGCTCTTTAAGCTCGTTTCTAAAGAAACTATTATGCTCAAATTGTAAAGACAAAAAACTTCTAACATTATTTTCAATTTCTTCCAACCACCTAAGGTGAGGATCAACACTTTTTGGTTGCGCCATAAGGGCAAACAGGCACACCAACACACAAGCACACAAAAAGCAAGCTAGAAGGAGACAAACAGAAGAGGGGCGAAGAAAAGGCAAAACTTTTCGAAAATCGTTTTAGAGGTGGGGGAGAGGAAAACGAGAGGCGAATGGCAAATAATGTAATGCAAGAGATGAGAGTTTATGATGGGTACTTCTTATGGCTTGACTTGGCGTATATCTCCCAACAACGGCGCCAGATATTCTTCCTGCTACTTCTTCAGCTTGCGTTTGTTTTTCTCTTGAAGAGCAAAGGGTGATGCAGCAAAGCAGAGTAAGTATTTCCCTCGGTTTGAGAACCAAGGTATCAATCCAGTAGGAGACAATGCACAAGTCACCAAATACCTGCACAAACAATCAACAAACTTGCACCCGACGCGATAAAGGGGTTGTCAATCCCTTCATGGTTACTTGCAAAAGTGAGATCTGATAGAGATAGATAAACGGTACAGTAAATATTTTCGGTGTTTTTGTTTTATATATCAGAAAGTAAAAGATTGCAAAATAGTAGATCGGAACCTTGTATGACGGAAAGAGACTTAATATGATGGAAAAGAGATCCGGGGGCCATAGGTTTGACTAGTGGCTTCTTTCAAGATAGCAAATAATATGGTGGGTGAACAAATTACTGCCGAGCAATTGATAGAAGAGCGCATAATTATGACGATATCTAAGGCAATGATCATGAACATAGGCATCACATCCGTGTCAAGTAGACCGGAACGATTTTGTATCTACTACTATTACTACACACATCAACCGACTCCTGCCTGCATCTAGAGTATTAAGTTCATAAAGAACAGAGTAACACATTAAGTAAGATGACATGATGTAGAGGAATTAACTCAAGCAATATAATGAAAACCCCATCTTTTTATCCTCGATGGCAACAGTACAATACGTGCCTTGCTGCCCCTACTGTCACTGGGAAAGGACACCGCAAGATTGGACCCAAAGCTAAGCACTTCTCCCATTGCAAGAAAAACCAATCTAGTAGGCCAAACTAAACCGATAATTCGAAGAGACATGCAAAGATATCAATTCATGCATAAAAGAATTCAGAGAAGACTCAAATAATATTCATAGATAATTTCATTATAAATCCACAATTCATCGTATCTCGGCAAACACGCTGCAAAAGAGTATTACATCGAATAGATCTCCAAGAACATCGAGGAGAACATGGTATTGAGAATCAAAGAGAGAGAAAAAGGCATCTAGCTACTAGCTATGGACCTATAGGTCTGTGGTAAACTACTCACGCTTCGTCAGAAGGGCATTGGTGTAGATCTAGAAGCCCTCCATGATTGAATCCCCCTCTGGCAGGACGCCGGAAAAGGCTCCTAAATGGGATCTCAAGGGTACAGAAGGTTGCGGCGGTGGAAAAGTGTTTTCGTGGCTCCCCCTGATGGTTTTGGTGTATAAGAGTATATATGGGCGAAAGAATTAGGTCAGGAGACCTCCCAGGGGCCCACGAGGTAGGGGTGCGCCCTACCCCCCCTAGGCGCACCCTCCACCCTCATGGTCGCCTTGTAGTTTCTCTGACTTCATCTCCAAGTCTCCTGGTTTGCTTCTGGTCCAAGAAAGATCATCGCGAAAGTTTTACTCCGTTTGGACTCCGTTTGGTATTCGTTTTCTATGAAACTCTAAAACATGCCAAAAAAAGAAACTGGCACTGGGCTCTAGGTTAATAGGTTAGTCCCAAAAATAATATAAAATAGCATATTAATGCATATAAAACATCCAAAACAGATAATATAATAGCATGGAACAATCAAAAAATATAGATACATTGGAGACGTATCAATGGGTAAGTCATGTTCATTTTGTCCCTAAGAAGGGAGGTATAAGTATTGTTCCTAATGATAAGAATGAACTCAGTCCACAAAGAATTGTCACGGGTTATAGAATGGTAATTGATTTTAGAAAATTAAATAAAGCAACTAGAAAAGATCATTACCCTCTGCCTTTTATTGATCAAATGCTAGAAAGATTATCTAAGCACACACATTTTTGCTTCCTTGACGGATATTCTGGTTTTTCACAAATACCTATTTCACAACCTGATCAAGAAAAGACCGCTTTTACTTGTCCTTTTGGAACTTATGCTTACAGACGTATGCCTTTTGGTCTATGTAATGCACCTGCTAGCTTTCAAAGATGTATGACTGCTATATTCTCTGATTTTTGTGAAAAGATTGTTGAGGTTTTCATGGATGACTTTTCTGTTTATGGGAAGTCTTTTGATGATTGTTTAAGCAACCTTAATCGAGTTTTGCAGAGATGTGAGCAAACAAATCTTGTCTTGAATTGGGAGAAGTGTCACTTCATGGTTAACAAAGGTATTGTTTTGGGCCATAAAATTTCTAAGAGAGGTATTGAGGTGGACAAAGCCAAGGTTGATGCAATTGAGAAAATGCCATGTCCTAAAGATAACAAAGGTATTCGTAGTTTCCTTGGTCAGGTTGGTTTCTATAGAAGATTTATCAAAGACTTTTCTAAAATTTCTAGGCCTCTTACAAATCTTTTGCAAAAGGATATTCCTTTTGTTTTGATGATGATTGCTTGGAAGCTTTCGAAACACTCAAGAAGGCCTTTCTTTCTACACTTATTGTTCAACCACCTGATTGGAACTTGCCTTTTGATATTATGTGTGATGCTAGTGATTATGTTGTTGGTGCTGTTCTAGAACAAAGAGTTGATAAGAAATTAAATGTTATCCATTATGCTAGTAAACTCTAGACAGTGCTCAACGAAATTATGCTACTACTGAAAAAGAATTCTTAGCAATGGTGTTTGCCTGTGATAAATTTAGATCCTATATTGTTGATTCCAAAGTGATCGTTCACACCGATCATGCTGCTATAAAATATCTTATGGAAAAGAAGATGCTAAACCTAGACTCATTATATGGGTTCTTATACTACAAGAAATTGATTTTCATATCACTGATAGAAAAGGAGCAGAGAACCCCATAGCTGATAACTTGTCTAGGCTTGAAAATATTCTTGATGACCCACAACCTATTAATGATAGCTTTCCTGATGAATAGTTAGCTGCAATAAATGTTTCTAATAGTTCACCTTGGTATGCTGACTATGCTAATTATATTGTTGCTAAATACTTACCACCTAGTTTTGCATACCAACAAAAGAAAAAATTCTTCTATGATTTAAGACATTACTTTTGGGATAACCCACATCTTTGTAAAGAAGGAGTAGATGGTATTATTAGACATTGTGTACATGAGCATGAACATGAACAAATCCTTCAGAAATGTCACTCCGGAGCTTATGGAGGACATCATGTGGGAGACAGAACTGCTCATAAGGTATTGCAATATGGGTTTTATTGGCCTACTCTCTTCAAGAATGCATGTAAGTTTGTCTTATCTTGTGATGAATGTCAAAGAATAGGTAATATCGGTAAGCGTCAGGAAATGTCTACGAATTATTCACTTGTTCACCATTTGATGTTTGGGGATTTGATTTCATGGGAACTTTTCCTTCCTCTAATGGGTATACTCATATTTTGGTTGTTGTTGATTATGTTATTAAGTGGGTAGAAGCTATTCCAACTAGTAGTGCTGATCACTATTAAAATGCTTAAGGAAGTTATTTTTCCAAGGTTTGGAGTCCCTAGATATTTAATGACTCCTGGTGGTTCACACTTTATTCATGATGCTTTCCATAAAATGCTTGCTAAGTATGATGTTAACCATAGAATTGCATCACCTTATCATCCTCAGTCTAGTGGTCAAGTTGAACTTAGCAATAGAGAAATAAAACTAATCCTATAAAAGACTATCAATAGGTCCCGAAAGAATTGGTCTAAGAAACTAGATGATGCACTTTGGGCTTATAGAACAACATATAAAAATTATATGGGTATGTCTCCTTATAAAATGGTTTATGGAAAAGCTTGTCATTTTCCTCTTGAGTTAGAACATAAAGCATATTGGGCAATTAAGGAACTCAACTATGATTTCAAACTTGCTGGTGAAAAGAGGTTATTTGATATTAGCTCATTAGATGAATGGAGAACCCAAGCTTATGAAAATGCAAAGTTATTCAAAGAAAAAGTTAAAAGATGGCATGATAAAAGAATCCAAAAGCGTAAGTTCAAGATTGGAGAATATGTTCTTTTGTAAAACTCTCATTTCAGATTCTTTGCAGGAAAACTCCTCTCCAAATGGGAAGGACCCTATGTTATCGAGGAGGTTTATCTACCCGGAGCTATAACAAAATAAATAATGCCGAAGGCACCACCCTGAAGGTTGTTAATGGACAACGAATAAAACATTATATCTCAGGTACGCCCATTAATGTTGAAAGCAATATTATCCAAAATATGACACCGGAAGAACACATAAAAGAAACCTTCGGAACACTCCAGAATCGTGAAAAAGTTGAGGTACGTGATACGGTAAGTAAACGGACTCCGAAAAATCTGCAAAAATATTTTTTGTCAATTTTGGAATATTTAAAAAATAAGGAAAATAAGAAACTATTAGGAAGGTGACCCTGGTGGGCACAAGACACCAGGGCGCGCCTGGCAAGCCAGGCGCGCCCAGGTGGGTTGTGCCCACCTCGGGTACCTTCCGGACCCCGTTTTTCTTCTATCTGCTTGTTTCCCAAGATAAAAAATCTTTATATACCCCCCGAACATGTTGACCTCCGTATCACGGAGAAATCTCCTGTTTTCTTTTCTCTCTGTTTTCCCAACAGATCTGAAATTATGTCGTCCCAAGACTCGGAGGGTGAGAGCTACGTTGCAGACTATATCGCAAACCCCAAGGTCTATGGGGATGTGGAGCACTATAGCTGGACTTCAGAGGAATAAGGAGACTATGATCCTAAGAGGAAGGAGGAGACCCGAGCTCAGATGAAGATGAAGTTCCATTGCCCCAACCTAGGGACATGCACGTTGAATTTAAGAAGTCAAGTCTCCCCAACAAAGCAAAGAAGCCTAAGATCCAGTTTATCCCCTTTCGTCTTTTGCAGGAAAACAAGCAAGATTTATGCAAAAAGGTATTGGAACTTGAGTGGGAGATCAGTGAATTGAAAGATGAGAATTCCGTCCTCAAGCGCAAACTAAGAAAGAAAGAGAACCCTCTACTTCGTCACCACCACCTCCTTCTTCATCACCAAAAGAAAATTGAGTATTGGGTATGGGCACTCCCCTTGGCTTTCGCCAAGCTTGTGGGAGGTGCCCCGATATCGTATCATCTCCACTATTTTTTGCCTTTACTTTTCTTAGTTCGATCCATAGTTATCTTTTTCTTTAGATGAATAAAAGTTTAGTTCGATCCTTTCTTTTCGAGAGTTTGCTTAGTGATATATCTTTGTAATCGTGTGCGAGATATATAATAAAGTTAGTTTGAGTTTTGTTTCTTTTACTTTCATGTTTCAATAAAAAGGAAGGAAATAAATGAAAAAGATCATATGCTAATCTTATGGTAAGTGATGACATTACACAAGGAAAAGTATAAGTAGTAAATTATATTGTAGATTGGCAAACATAGCATTGGTCAATGATGCAACTCATGAAAAAATTAATAAGGGAAGAGAATATTCACATGCAAATACACTATCCTGGAATTCTTTTGTGATTGTGAGCACCCATCAAAATATTATATGCCAAAATTGTTGGCGTTGGACAAGGAAGACAACATAATGATTTATGTTTGTTCATATTCGCATAGAAGCTATATTGCCATAGATCCTTCAACATGTGGTGCTTTCCCCTATCTTTGCTAGCCAAAAATTCCGCACTAAGTAGAGATACTACTTGCGCATCCAAAACCCTTAAACCCAAATCTTGTTTTGAGAGTCCACCATACCTACCTGTGGATTGAGAAAGATCCTTCAAGTAAGTTGTCATCGGTGCAATAAGCCAATAAAAATTGCTTCTAAAACTGTTAGATCATTTAGTGTGAGAGAAATTGAGTGTTGTACGAACTTGTGATGGCAAAGAATAAAAGCGACAAACTACGTAATAAGGGTTGCCATCATAAGGGGCAATGCAATGTGACGTTCTCTTGCACTAAGGGGTTGAGCATACAAACAAAAAGCGCATTGCAACCTCTGCTTCCCTTTGCGAAGGGCCTATCTTTTACTTTTATGTATTTACTTTCATGCAAGAGTCAAAGTTTTTCTATCTATTCCTTTTTATTTTCTCCTTTGGCAAGCATCATGTGGTGAGGAAAGATCTAGGAACATATATCCAGTTGAATATGTGTAGCATGAGTTATTATTGTCGACATCACCATTGAGGTGAATACGTTGGGAGGCGAAACTATAAGCCCCTATTTTTCTATGTGTGTATGGTTGAAACATTTTCCTCATGTGTACGCGGTGAGTGTTAGCAATCATAGAAGACTAAATGATGGTTGAGTATGTGACCTTTCCTGAAAACATGATGAATTGTAGTTGCAAAGTTGACTGAGAACATAGTTTGTTGGTTTCCAATAGAGTTTATACTTTATACTACGATGTTGTGATGAATTGTTACTTGTTCATGAGAAGTCTATGATAAAAGTTCTATAATAAAAGTTTTATGTTAAAGTTTGTTGCTGTCATAAGTTACATGATGATGCTATGTCCATAATTTTGTTTTTATCGACACCTCTCTAAGCATGTGGACATGTTTTTAGATTTTGGTTTTCGCTTGAGGACAAGCAAGGTCTAAGCTTGGGGGAGTTGATATGTCCGTTTTGCATCATGTTTACCTACTATTATTTATGTTGTTTTATTGCATAATAATGCTTTTTGGAGTAGTTCTAATGCCTTTTGTCTCATAATATTCAAGGTTGATCAATTGTAAGTACAATGGGGTTTTTACGCCCAAACTGCAAGCGTCGTGTTCTCCATAGGGACTAGGCGATCAGCGACTACGCTCGGCTAAAGCTAGGTGACACTATATTGGGAGATGGAAACAGAAAATAAACCTAAACTATCAATGATTGTCATAAAATAAAATGCAAAATAGCATAGGGAGATTCAGATTTTACTCACTATCTTTTTGGTATTTTGTTTTATTTGAGAAAGTGAACAAAAGGGTAGAAACAAAACAATGACAGACAGAAATATATCACAACACAAACATGTCTATTCTCGCATGAACATAGTTAACACAAGGACTGCAGAACACACATCACACATGTGCGAACAGGGGAGTTACAAGACATGATTCTAGTGCTCACAGATCAACAAAATGAGTAGTACTAAACAATCACAAGTCAAGAAACAAACACATAGGGGATCACACACATATACTAGAAGATTACTATATCACAGAGCATATCATACATACTAAATATTATCCAAACAGCTAGACATTAACTAGCCAGAGCACATAATAAAATGCACTATATTTTACAAGTACAAAACTAAACAATGTCAGGTTGCAAGCTCTTATCAAATCTGAATATTACATGTACTAAACATCTCAATTTTGAATATTACAAAGTATTGAGCAATAAACTTCTCAAGATTACAGAAATTTGAGATCAGAGAGAGAGACAGAGCAGCAGCAAGGTTGGGAAAGGAGCGGCACTGGAGATGCAGGAGAGGAAGCAGCAGGAGCTTGAGGTTCAGATTGTGAAGAAGAACAGCAGGGGTTCCAGGAGATGGAGTAGAAGCAGTACAGAGAGAAGGGCAGTAGGGGCGTAGGGTTCAACAGCAGGTTCAGAGAAGGTTGAGAGAGAGAGAGCAGCAGCAACAGTGCTAAGAGAGAGGTTCGGAGAAGAAGTAGCAGCATGGGGACTCAGAGAAGCAGCAAGGGGGTAAAGGGAAGGAGAGAGGTAGAGGAGCAGCAGCGAGACAAGGGGAAAAGGAGCAGCAGCGAGTCTGTAAGCACGAACTAGAATCTCTCTCGAGTAGCTATAGATTGATCGGAATTCAAATGTTCCTAAGAGTTCAACAAGAGGGGAGGAGATTACAGCCAATCCTTACAAGCCAACTATCCTATCCATTCCGGCCGAAGCCGCCAGCCACCCGTTACAGAACCACTACAGCAGTATATAAGTAATGACTAGCGGGCCCATTCCGGGTCGCGCAATCTCGCTGGAGCCTGGGCTCTCCTCTTGGGCCTGGCCTGCTCTGCGCTTGTCGGATTCTCCTGTAGTGGTTCCTGTCTTGCCGTCTCCTGTAGCGATTCAGCTGTTGTCGCTGTAGTATCTTCAGTGCCGCTGACAATCCCCCCTAGAGAGAAAACGGCTTGCCCCCAAGCCGGTGCGCGTGGGAATTGTTGCTTCAGCATGTCCTGGTCTTCCCAAGTTGCCAAAGAACTTGGGGAGTGGCTCCACTTGACCAGAACTTGGGCCACCGTCTTGTTCCCTCGTGAAACCAGTCAACGATCCAGGAAACATGTCGGAACCTGCAGGTTAGCTGCTGACGATGGAAGAACTGGCAGTACCTGTTGATTTGGTTTGATCTGTCGCTTGAGCAAAGAGACATGGAACACTGGGTGAACCCTGCAGTTGTCTGGTAACTTCAGTCTATAAGCCACCACGCCTATCCGCGCCAGGATTTCAAAAGGAATAGGTAAAGGCTGCAGTAGACCAGGGTAAAGAACTCTGTCGAGTTTGGAAGCTGGCAGATCTGACACTGCTGTAACACCTCCTTGATCATCTGCTTCATTTTCTTCTAGTGAAACAATTGAGAAATTCTGCGATAAGTTACTGGAAAACCTGAGTGACCCCGGCCGAGCTAGCATGCAAACTGTCAACAATCTCACGTTATAGTTGCTCATTTGATCCAATCCACAGTCGCTTCTTGAAATGGAGTAGGCCCCTTGCAATGTAAAGTTAGGAACAGCTGAAGGATCAATTGCTAGTTTCTGTAAGATTGCTGTAACATGAGGATCTGACACATAACTGTCCATTATTTCCTGCACCCAAGCTGGTTGCACTGCTGACAGAGCATAGCAGTCCCCTGACAGATGAGGGTGCCTGGATAATGCATCAGCAACTTTGTTTTTTGTTCCTTTCCTGTAAATGATTTTGTAATCGAGACAAACAACTTGGTTAGAGCTTTTTGCTGCCAGGCTGTATGCAAACGTTGTTCTGTTAGACTGGCCAAAGCTTGTTGATCAGTGATAATGTTGAATTCCTTTAGCTGAAGATAGGAGCGCCACTGTTCAACTGCTAACAGAATAGCTAAGAATTATTTTTCATAAACTGACAGTGTCTGATTTTTGGGTCCTAGGGCCTTGCTGACAAATGCCACAGGGTGTCCCTCCTGAGATAAAACAGCATCAATTCCGCAATCACTGGCATCTGTCTCTATAGTAAAAGGCTGCTGGAAATTGGGCAAGGCCAAAACAGGGGCAGTCACTAGGGCTTGTTTCAGTGTTTGAAATGTTGTGTCCTCAACACTGGTCCAGACAAACACAGAGCCCTTGCGTAATAAGTTAGTCATTAGCTTGGCAATAATTCCAAAGTGGCGAATGAACTTCCTATAGTACCCAGCTAACCCTAGGAAACTCCTGACCTCTTTCACAGATTCAGGTTGTGGCCACTGCTCGATAGTACTTATTTTCTCAGGGTTAGTGGAAACTCCATCCTTGCTGATTATGTGACCCAAGTAGAGCAGCTTTTGAGAAGCAAATTCACACTTGGAGAGTTTAACATACCATTTGTCTCTTCTCAAAACTGCCAAAACCCTTCTGACATGTTCAAGGTGATGTTTCAATGTTTTACTGAAAATCAGTATGTCATCAAAGAATGCAATGACAAAATTCCTAAGCATGTCAGTTCTTCAGACAAGGACACATTAATAGCTCCTTGAAAGGTGTTTGGAGCTCCTGTCAGACCAAAACCCACAACTAGGAACTCAAAATGACCATGATGAGTTTGAAAGGCTGTCTTATATTCTTCTCCAGGAGCTAACCTTATTTGGTGGTATCCTGCCCTAAGATCCAACTTTGTAAACCATTGTGCTCCATGTAATTCATCTAGGAGCTCATCTATTACAGGCATAGGGTAATTTCCCTTGATTGTGAGAGCATTGAGGTGCCTGTAATCCACCACCAACCTCCAGGTGTGGTCCTTCTTTTTAACTAGGAGAATGGGAGAGGAAAATGGGCTGTTACTCCTTCTGATTACACCAGAGTCTAGCATCACTTGTATTTGCTTTTCCACCTCATCCTTAAGTTCTAGAGCTAATCTGTATGGTCTGTGAGAAAATGGTCTTGCACCCGGGATAAGTGGTATAGAGTGATCACAAACTCTCTCTGGAGGTAATCTAGTGGGAATAGCAAATACATCCTTGTACTCATCCAGCAGTTCCTAAATTTCAGGTAAGACGGTTTGAGCATTTTCATCAGTAATGACAAACGGCTCTATGATGGTATAAGCAAATTCCACAGGTGTTGCCCCTTGGATTGTTACTATTTTTCCATGCAAAGGAAAAGACATCCATTGCTGATCCCAGTCCACAGTCATTGGACTATGTTTTGCCAACCAGTCCATTCCCAATATTCCATCATAACAACTAAGAGGAAAAATCTTGAGATCATGCTCGAACTGGACACCATGCACTGACCAATTGCATTTTGGAACAAAACTGGAATAGCTCATTATCTGTCCATTAGCCACCTTGACCTTCATTGTTGGACATGTCTGTACTTCTGACAGGAGGTTAGCTGAATCCATATCCAGGAATGAGTGTGTGCTACCAGAGTCGACTAGAAATATTTTCTGTTGTTCATGTATAGTAACTGTCAACTGAAATGCCTTACTATGAGCAGATCTTCCTTCAGCTGCTTCTGATATGGCCATTAAATTGACTTCATCATCCTTGTATGATCCCAGTTCCTCTGAAGATGTGCATTGGAAGAACTCCACCATTTCCTACACCACATGAAGGGACACTGTTTGTTTGCACTGATGATCTCGGCTCCATTTTTCTCCACACATAAAGCACAGGTCCTTGGCCTTACGGTAAGATCTTAGAGCCTCCCACTTATCTTCCCCCATTTTCTTTTTTTGTACATCTGAACTATTGCGCCTGTCGTCGGTGGTTTTGCTAGCCACTGGCTTAGTAGTGGACACTGGGTGTGAAAATTGTTGACGCCTGTTCGATTGATGATACTGAGGAGTCGAGCTGGTTAGGGATTCATGCAACAACGCTAATTCATAAGCAGCATCCAAATCTGTCGGCTGTTGTAGTGCCACCAAAACTCTGACAGAAGGATTCAGACCATCGATGAACTTGGTGACATAGTGCACTGATTCAGGTACCGCTTCGTATGCAGACAATTGATCATAGAACTCAGCAAATTGCTCCACATAATCCTCCACTAAACCCGTCTGAGCAATGCTGTAGAACTTGCGCACCAGCGCCTGATGCTGGTTGTGCCGAAATCTGCACTGTAGTAACCTGCAGAAATCCTCCCACGGCGCATTTGGCACTCTACGCTGAACCGATTCCAACCATCGTGTTGCTGGCCCTTCGAACAAGGTAGACGTAAATTGGACCCAGAGTTGCCATGGTGTACCGCTCATGCTAAAGTAATATTGACATCTTGTTTGCCAGAGCCTCGGATTTGAACCATCGAAACGGGGTAGGTCGATGCGAGGGCCAAAACCATATGAATTCGAATTTTCTCATTGCAAATATGTTAACCGCGAACTGAGTACGGAGCTCTGATCTGGTCTCGTACCTCTGGCCGGTGGCCGAACATAAGGGACATGATCCTTTCCCTTGGCTGAAGTAGCTCTGCGGCTGCCCTCCGGTGCCGCGTCTACGTTGTTGTACGCACCTTGCTCCGCCTGCGAAGGCCGTCCAGTAGGAGTCGTCATCGGAGCGGCAGGCGGTCGATCCAGGCCGGCGCAGAGCTCTTCCATGTCCACACCGATCGACATCTTGAGGTCGTCGATGCGCATCGTCAGATCCCCCATGATGGAGCGCATCGACTTCGTTGTCTCTTCATCCTGTCGCTTGAATCGGGCGTCGAGGGATTCCGCTAGGTCGGCCTTGAGGAATTCATACACCGCCTTCATCGCTGGTGATAAGCTCTCCATCACTTCCCGGTGGCGTCTCGCCGCAAATCTCGTCGCGTGCGGGTGATGGAGGGGAACTGGCGGTGCCAGGATCTAGGGCTCTGATGCCAATTGTAAGCACGAACTAGAATCTCTCTCGAGTAGCTATAGATTGATCGGAATTCAAATGTTCATGAGAGTTCAACGAGAGGGGAGGAGATTACAGCCAATCCTTACAAGCCAACTATCCTATCCATTCCGGCCGAAGCCGCCAGCCACCTGTTACAGAACCACTACAGCAATATATAAGTAATGACTAGCGGGCCCATTCCGGGCCGCGCAATCTCGCTGGAGCCTGGGCTCTCCTCTTGGGCCTGGCCTGCTCTGCGCTTGTCGGATTCTCCTGTAGTGGTTCCTGTCTTGCCGTCTCCTATAGCGATTCAGCTATTGTCGCTGTAGTATCTTCAGTGCCACTGACAGGGTTGGCGTAGTGGGAGTCGCGTGGGGCATCAGATGCCTCGTCTGGTCAGGCACGCGAGCGTAGGGTGGAGGCGCGGTGGTGATGCGGTGGCGCTGGTGGCTGGATGGATGGACGGTGTGTGTTGGTGGTGGCGTGGAGCGGGATTAGTGTTGGTGGATGCTGGTGATGGCGCGGTGGCGTGCCGCCATGCCGGCCTGGCCGCAGCGGCGACCAGTGGTGGAGAAGGTGGGGTGAGGGAGATGGAGATATGCTAGGCCCGATTTGGGAATGGATCACCACTAGGGATTTTGATCCCCCCCCCTGATCTGCCACTTTTACTCTTTGTCCCTTCTCTTCTCAACTTTCTACACAAGAAGATCCTCCCACTTCTTTATCTAGCCCCCTGGTTACTTCTTTTCATCTCACACAGGTCTCTTCTCTTCTCTTCTCTTCTTCACTCTTCCCGATAGCCGCATAGACGGAATCTTGACGATTATTAGTGCCTTTGCGCACATTTCTGCACAATTGACCATAGACTAGTAAATGATCTTTTTGTTATTATCATTCAAATATGCAACAGTTCATAGCAAGAATTGATGGTCAGATCACAATATATGGTATATTTGAGTGCCAAATTATATAAGTGAAATGTGCTTATCAAGTTCCCTCACACTAGAATCTTTACTTGTCCTCAAGTAAAGGCATATGACACGAACTCGATGGTGAATAGAAAACTGGCCAGAGAATGCCAAGTGAAGTAGATCTCTAAACAGTGCATGCTTTGGACTTAGCTAGTGAAAATTAATGGTTAGGAGTGCTTCAAAGCGGTAGGATACTAGTAGACTTGACCATTTTAAACTTTTACAATGATAAAAGAAGATCAACTAGTTCAAATGATGATTGTGCCAAAGGTTCCTAAAGAGAGCATGACCCCGAGAACAAAAAGAACATAAACTTGTGATCAGATCACTTATTTACAGAAATAAAGCAATGATACTATTTTATCGATCTCACCAAAGGAACATACCACCGATCCCGAGAACATGGTATACACCCGGCTCGACTAATTATTAGTTTTTTTGTTTGTCTCCCCAAAGGAACATACCACCGATCCAGAGAACATGGTATACACCTGGTTCGACAATTACATTTTTATTATTAATTACTGCCCAAGCTAACCCGATTTCACATGCCACCGATCCAGGGAACATGACATGCTACTGTAGGTAGTCAGACTTATTTATTCATTATTACTTATCTTAAATGAACAACGCATAAGCACAAAAAACAGGAATCATCACTTCTCCATGTCTGGTTCACATGCTACCGATCCAGGGAACATAGCATACTAGTCTATAGTGGTGAAGTGATTGCTCTCAATAGGAACACAATAGGCACAAACTCAGCATCTAACACTTAATGATCTAAGTGTATCAAGGTAAAAGCAGAAAATGATTAGGTTCACTAGTGCACTAGGGATTTGAGCACTCCAAACTAATAGCTTTCACTACTTTCAGCAGAGCAAATAGGGTGTAGATCACTAGTTTACAAGGCATTCAACAATCAGTTCGCATATTCTCATCAAGCACCATATGTCAAAGGTGAAATTCAGTGGGACAACATTTAAGAAATGGCACAAGCAACCCAAATAGCAATTCAATTCAGCAAGCAGCAATGGATGATGATTCCAAAATGGGTCATGAAACAGCTCACCGGGCTTTGATGATGTAGCACTTGCTCAATCACTCTCTAAACTGCACCTATTCTCCTTTTGCTTCTCTATCCTCATGGAGTCTCCAACTTCACTCTTCATATGTGCCCTTGCTTCTCCTCATCACCATGCCATGGGTCCACCTGGGTCCCAAGGGATGTCACCTCGAACCTGGTTAGCATGAAGTGAACGGTGCAGAAGCAAAAACCTGAAAGAACACTCCACAAAAGTGACAATGCAAGTGGTAGGGATAATACCCTCCAAGTCATCAGTCGAGTATCCAATTACATAAGCATAGCTATAAAGCACATGTTTAGGATGGTAGAAATTAGTAAGGTCAACACTCACATGAGGATGACATTTATCATTAAGCTCAAGACTAGCATGGGAATGATATGTTTCATTAAGCATAGGACTAGCACGAGGAAAGTAACTATGATCATCACAAATGAGAGTAATGCCACTAACAGGGTATATATCAATGATCGAGTGTAAGTACAATGGGGGTTTTACGCCCAAACTGTGAGTGTCGTGTTCTCCATAGGGACTAGGCCATCAGTGATGTCTAGTACACAACCTTCTTCTTGTAGACGTTGTTGGGCCTGCAAGTGCACAGGTTTGTAGGATAGTAGCAAATTTCCCTCAAGTGGATGGCCTAAGGTTTGTCAATCCATGGAAGGCGTAGGATGAAGATGGTCTCTCTCAAGCAACCCTGCAACCAAATAACAAAGAGTCTCTTGTGTCCCCAACACACCCAATACAATGATAAATCGTATAGGTGCACTAGTTCGGCGAAGAGATGGTGATACAAGTGCAATATGGATGTAGATATAGGTTTTTGTAATCTGAAAATATAAAAACAGCAAGGTAACTAATGATAAAAGTGAGCGTAAACGGTATTGCAATGGTAGGAAACAAGGCATAGGGTTCATACTTTCACTAGTGCAAGTTCTCTCAACAATAATAACATACTTGGATCATATAACTCTCCCTCAACATGCAACGAAGAGTCACTCGAAAGCCACTAATAGCGGAGAACAAACGAAGAGATTATGGTAGGGTACGAAACCACCTCAAAGTTATTCTTTCGGATCAATCTATTCAATAGTTCGTACTAGAATAACACCTTAAGACACAAATCAACCAAAACCCTAATGTCACCTAGATACTCCATTGTCACCTCAAGTATCTGTGGGCATGATTATATGATATGCATCACACAATCTCAGATCCATCTATTCAACCAACACAAAGTACTTCAAAGAGTGCCCCAAAGTTTCTACCGGAGAATCAAGATGAAAACATGTGCTAACCCCTATGCATAGGTTCATGGGCGGAACCCGCAAGTTGATCACCAAAACATACATCAAGTGGCACGTGATATCCCATTGTCACCACAGATAAGCACGGCAAGACATACATCAAGTGTTCTCAAATCATTAAAGACTCAATCCGATAAGATAACTTCAAGAGAAAAACTCAATTCATCACAAGAGAGTAGAGGGGGAGAAACATCATAAGATCCAACTATAGCAAAGCTCGCGATACATCAAGATCGTGCCATAGAGAGAACACAAGAGAGAGAGAGATCAAACACATAGCTACTGGTACATACCCTCAGCCCCGAGGGTGAACTACTCCCTACTCGTCATGGATAGTGCCGGTATGATGAAGATGGCCACCGGTGATGGGTTCCCCCTCCGGCAGGGTGCCAGAACGGGCTCCCGAGATGTTTTTGGTGGCTACAGAGGCTTGCGGCAGCGGAACTCCCGATCTATCTTCGTCTTCGATGTTTTTAGGGTACGTGGACTTATATAGGCGAAAGAAGTCGGTCGGGGGAGCCTCAAGGGGCCCAGGAGATAGGGGCACGCCCTCCTATCTCATGGCTTCCTCGAGCCTTCCCTGGCTTGAACTCCAAGTCTCCCGGATCATATCCTTTCCAAAAATCATGCTCCCGAAGGTTTCATTCCGTTTGGACTCAGTTTGACATTCCTTTTCTTCGAAATACTGAAACAGGCAATAAAACAGCAATATGGGTTGGGCCTCCGGTTAGTAGGTTAGTCCCAAAAATGATATAAATGTGTAAAATAAAGCCCATAAACATCCAAAAGGGGTAATATAATAGCATGGAACAATCAAAAATTATAGATACGTTGGAGACGTATCAAGCATCCCCAAGCTTAATTCCTGCTTGTCCTCGAGTAGGTAAATGATAAAAACAGAATTTTTGATGTGGAATGCTACCTAGCATAATTCTTAATGTAATTTTCTTTATTGTGGCATGAATGTTCAGATCCAAATGATTCAAGATAAAAGCTTATAAAACATAAAAATAATAATGCTTCGAAGCGTACTAACAAATAATCTTGTCCTATCAAAATAGCATAGTGAAAGAAAGCTTATCCCTACAAAATCATATAGTTAGGCCATGCTTCATTTTCATTACACAAAATACTCCCATCATGCACAACCCCGGTTTCAGCCAAGCAATTGGTTCATACTTTTTAACGCGCTTCAGCTTTTTCAACTCTTACGCAATACATGAGCGCAAGCCATGGACATAGCACTATGGTGGTATATAGTGGTGGTTGTGAGGACAAAAAGGGAGAAGATAGTCTCACATCAAGTAGGCGTATTAACGGGCTATGGAGATGCCCATCAATAGATATCAATGTGAGTGAGTAGGGATTGCCATGCAACGGATGTAGTAGAGCTATAAATGTATGAAAGCTCAACAAAAGAAACTAAGTGGGTGTGCATCCAACTTGCTTGCTCACGAAGACCTAGGGCATTTTGAGGAAGCCCATCATTGGAATATACAAGCCAAGTTCTATAATGAAAAATTCCCACTTAGTATATGAAAGTGACAATATAGGAGACTCTCTATCATGAAGATCATGGTGCTACTTTGAAGCACAAGTGTGGAAAAAGATATAGTAGCATTGTCCCTTCTCTCTTTTCTCTCATTTTTTTCTTTTCTCTCTTTTTTCTCCTTTGGCCTTTCCTTTTTTTTTATTTTTGGCCTTTCTCTTTTTTTTTCTTTTTTTTTCTTTTTAAAGTCCGAAGTCTCATCCCGACTTGTGGGGGAATCATAGTCTTCATCATCCTTTCCTCACTGAGACAATGCTCTAATAATGAAGATCATCACAATTTTATTGATTTACAACTCAAGAATTACAACTCAAAGCTAGAACAAGAAATGACTATATGAATGCCTCCGGCGGTGTACCGGGATATGCAATGAATCAAGAGCGACATGTATGAAAATTATGAAGGTGGCCTTGCCACAAATACGATGTCAACTACATGATCATGCAAAGAGCAATATGACAATGATGAAGTGTGTCATAATAAACGGAACGGTGGAAAGTTGCACGGCAATATATCTCGGAATGGCTAGGGAAATGCCATAATAGTAGGTATGGTGGCTGTTTTGAGGAAGATAAATAATGGGTGCATGATACCGGCGAAAGTTGCACGGTATAATAGAGGCTAGCAAAGTGGAAGGGTGAGTGTGCGTATATCCATGGACTCACATTAGTCATAAAGAACTCATATACTTATTGCAAAAGTCTACTTGACCTCGAAGCAAAGTACTACTACGCATGCTCCTAGGGGAAGGGTTGGTAGGAGTTAACCATCATGCGATCCCGACCTCCACTCATAAGGAAGACAATTAAAAGAGCACCTCATACAACAAATTTGTCAAACAACTTTTACCATACGTGCATGCTACGGGACTTGCCAACTTCAACACAAGTATTTCTCAATTTCATAATTACTCACTAGCATGACTCTAACATTACTACCTCTATATCTCAAAACAATTATCAAGCATCAAATTGATCCTAGTGTTTTATGCACTTTCTATGATAGTTTTTATTATACCCAACTTGGATGCTCATCATTCTAGGACCAATTTTATAACCATAGAAAATACCATGCTGTTCTAAAAGACTCTCAAAATAATATAAGTGAAGCCTGAGAGACTAGCAATTTCTTCAAAATTAAGCCACCGCCGTGCTCTAAAAGATATAAGTGAAGCACTAGAGCAAAAACTATCAATCTCAAAAGATATAAGTGAAGCACATAGAGTATTCTAGCAAATTCTAATCAAGTTGGCTTCTCCCAAAAGGTGTGTACAGCAAGGATGATTGTGGTAAACTAAAAAGAAAAGACTAATATAATACACGACACTCCAAGCAAAACACATATCATGTGGCGAATAAAAATATAGCTCCAAGTAAAGTTACCAATGAACGAAGACGAAAGGGGGGATGCCTTCCCGGGGCATCCCCAAGCTTAGGTTTTTGGCTATTCATGAATATCTTGGGGTGCCATGGGCATCCCCCAAGCTTAGGCTTTTGCCACTCCTTATTCCATAGTCCATCAAATCTTTACCCAAAACTTGAAAACTTCACAACACAAAACTCAACAGGAAATCTCATAAGCTCCGTTAGTGAAAGCAAACAAAACCACCACATAAGGTACTGTAATGAACTCATTCTTTATTTATATTGGTGTTTAACCTATTGTATTCCAAGTTCTCTATGGTTTATACCACTTAATACTAGCCATAGATGAATCAAAATAAGCAAACAACACAAGAAAAACAGAATCTGTCAAAAATAGAACAGTCTGTAGTAATCTGTATCAAACGTATACTTCTGGAACTCCAAAAATCCTACTCCCTCCGTTCCAAATTACTCGTTGCTGAAATGGATGTATCTAAAACTAAAATACATCTAGATACATCCATTCGTGCGACAAGTAATTCGGAACAGAGGGAGTACCAAATTAGGAAGTCCTAAGAAATTTGTGTAACAATCCAGAGAAAAAAGAATAATATCAGAAGCACGTTTCTGTGAATTAACAAAACTAATTTACTGGGTGCAAAAGTTTCTGATTCTCAGCAGGATCAACACAACTATCACCGTAAGCTATCCTAAAGGTCTTACTTGGTACTTTATTGAAAGAAAAGCTATAAAACATGATTACTACAATAGCATAATCATGTGGACACACAAAAACAGTAAGGGTAAATATTGGGTTGTCTCCCAGCAAGCGCTTTTCTTTAATGCCTTTCTAGCTAGGCATGATGATGACAATGATGCTCACATAAAAGATAAGAATTGAGATATAACGGGGGCATCATGAGGAATATGACTAGCACATTTAAGTCTAACCCACTTCCTATGCATAGGGCTTTTGTGAGCAAACAACTTATGGGAACAATAATCAACTAGCATAGGAAGGTAAAACAAGCATAGCTTCAAGATTTTCAACACATAGAGAGGAAACTTGACATTATTGCAATTCCTACAAACATATATTCCTCCCTCATAATAATATTCAGTAGCATCATGAATTAATTCAACAATATAACCAGCACCTAAAGCATTCTTTTCATGATCTACAAGCATAGAAAATTTACTATTCTCTACATAAGCAAAATTCTTCTCATTCGGAATAGTGGGAGTATCATAAGAGACTTGAACACTGAAAATTGTTTCCACATTAAAAGGGTAATGTTCAGAAAAAGGGTAATAATAATCATGACAAGTTGTATAAATATAATCATCACTACTTTTTATAGCATAAGTTTCATCACAATAATCATGATAAGTAGCAACTTCGTTCTCATCATAATCGATTGAAACCTCTTCCAAGGTAGTGGAGTCATCACTAAATAAAGTTGACACTCTTCCAAATCCACTTTAATATTCATCACAATAAGATTCGACATCCTCCAAAACAGTGGGATAACTACTTCCTAAAGTTGAGACTCTTCCAAACCCACTTTCATCAATATAATCATCATAGGTAAGAGGCATGCTATCATCATAACAACTTTGCATATCAAAACTTGGGAGGCTAAAAATATCATCTTCATTAAACATAGCATCCCCAAGCTTGGGACAAACATTAATTTCAGCAAATATATTCTCAAATATTTCATCCTTTTCAAACATAGCTTCCCCAAGCTTGGGCCTTTTCGTATCATAAGCATAATCACTCTCATCATTAAAAATATGGATAGCACCAATAGTATAGCAATTATCATCATCACAATGAGTAGTAGGAGCAACATCATTTGGAAGGGATACCATTCTACCTTTGTTGCTCCTTCTTTTCTTTTTCTTCTTCACATTATGTGTGGGTTCAACCTTCCTCTTTGAGCTCCTTATTGACGAGATTGGTTGAATAGAAAGCTCCTCCTTGTTACCTGATTAATCATAAGAAATAATAGGAGGAGATTGGGAAGTCTCTTCCCTTTCATTAGTATTCTCTTCATCTTCTAATTGCTTTCTTTTCTTTAGGTGATTGGCAATATAAGGATTTTCAATGCAATTCACCGCACAAAACAAATAAATCTCCTCTAAATCAATATCAAGGAAATACTCAAGATTAAATTTTGGAATAAGCTTACTTGCACGTTTCAATTCTTCATAACCCAAAAGCAAACTAAGTTCATTGTAATGAGCAAGGGAGATCAAATCATCACAATTTTTGGACACGATTCGATCATGAAACAATTTGCATTGGAGATGTAAATGATCACGTTCATTGCAAAGTTCACAACGGTAAAGATACCTTAAATTCTCAGCACTCTTGTCTAGCCTTTCTTGCAACCCTTTAGTTTCTAAATACTTATGCCTCTTGCAATATCTATTTTCTCTATTTGGTGTGTCCATGCAAACCTAATGCTCTCCACAAAAATCGACATGCTTATAGGAGACATTTTCATCACAACTAGTGCAATCATCATTAGTAGTATGGATATTCAATGAGTTCATACTAACAACATTGCAATCATGATCATCATTAAAAGATTTAGTATCAAACATTATATAGATTTCTTCTTCTAGCACTTGAGCACAATTTTCCTTTTCATCATACTCGCGAAAGATATTAAAAAGACGAAGCGTATGAGACAAACTCAACTCCATTTTTTTTGTAGTTTTCTTTTATAAACTAAACTAGTGATAAAACAAGAAACAAAAAGATTCTATTGCAAGATCTAAAGATATACCTTCAAGCACTCACCTCCCCGGCAACGATGCCAGAAAAGAGCTTGCTGTCTACTACACAACCTTCTTCTTGTAGACGCTGTTGGGCCTGCAAGTGCACAGGTTTATAGGACAGTAGCAAATCTCCCTCAGGTTTATCAATCCATGGGAGGCGTAGGATGAAGATGGTCTCTCTCAAGAAACCCTGCAACCAAATAACAAAGAGTCTCTTGTGTCCCCAACACACCCAATACAATGGTAAATTTTATAGGTGCACTAGTTCGGCGAAGAGATGGTGATACAAGTGCAATATGGATGGTAGATATAAGTTTTTGTAATCTGAAAATATAAAAACAGCAAGGTAACTAATGATAAAAGTGAGCGTAAACGGTATTGCAATGGTAGGAAACAAGGCATAGGGTTCATACTTTCACTAGTGCAAGTTCTCTCTACAATAATAACATACTTGGATCATATAAGTATCCCTCAACATGCAACGAAGAGTCACTTGAAAGCCACTAATAGCGGAGAACAAACGAAGAGATTATGGTAGGGTACGAAACCACCTCAAAGTTATTCTTTCGGATCAATCTATTCAATAGTTTGTACTAGAATAACACCTTAAGACACAAATCAACCAAAACCCTAATGTCACCTAGATACTCCATTGTCACCTCAAGTATCTGTGGGCATGATTATACGATATGCATCACACAATCTCAGGTTCATCTATTCAGCCAACACAAAGTACTTCAAAGAGTGCCCCAAAGTTTCTACTAGAGAGTCAAGACGAAAACGTGTACCAACCCCTATGCATAGGTTCATGGGCGGAACCCGCAAGTTGATCACCAAAACATACATCAAGTGGCACGTGATATCCCATTGTCACCACAGATAAGCACGGCAAGACATACATCAAGTGTTCTCAAATCATTAAAGACTCAATCCGATAAGATAACTTCAAGAGGAAAACTCAATTCATCACAAGAGAGTAGAGGGGGAGAAACATCATAAGATCCAACTATAATAGCAAAGCTCGCGATACATCAAGATCGTGCCATAGAGAGAACACGAGAGAGAGAGAGAGATCAAACACATAGCTACTCGTACATACCCTTAGCCCCGAGGGTGAACTACTCCCTCCTCATCATGGATAGCGCAGGGATGATGAAGATGGCCACCGCTGATGGGTTCCCCCTCCGCCAGGGTGCCGGAACGGGCTCCCAAGAGGTTTTTGGTGGCTACAGAGGCTTGCGGCGGCGGAACTCCCGATCTATCTTCGTCTTTGATGTTTTTAGGGTACGTGGACTTATATAGGCGAAAGAAGTCGGTCGGGGGAGCCTCGAGGGGCCCAGGAGATAGGGGCGCGTCCAGGGGGGTGGGCGCGCCCTCCTATCTCCTCGCTTCCTCGAGCCTTTCCTGGCTTGAACTCCAAGTCTCCCGGATCATATCCTTTCCAAAAATCACGCTCCTGAAGGTTTCATTCCGTTTGGACTCCATTTGATATTCCTTTTCTTCGAAATACTGAAACAGGAAATAAAACAGCAATATGGGTTGGGCCTCCGGTTAGTAGGTTAGTCCCAAAAATGATATAAATGTGTAAAATAAAGCCCATAAACATCCAAAAGGGGTAATATAATAGCATGGAACAATCAAAAATTATAGATACGTTGGAGACGTATGAATCAGCGACTACGCTCGGCTAAAGCTAGGTGACACTATATTGGGAGATGGAAACATCAAATAAACCGAAACTATCAATGATTGTCACAAAAGAAAATGCAAAATAGCATAGGGAGATTCAGATTTTACTCACTGTCTTTTTGGTATTTTGTTTTATTTGAGAAAGTGAACAAAAGGGTAGAAACAATACTATGACAGATAGAAATATATCACAACACAAACATGTCTATTCTCGCATGAACATAGTTAACACAAGGACTACAGAACACACATCACACATATGCGAACAGGGGAGTTACATGACATGATTCTAGTGCTCATAAATCAACAAAATGAGTAGTACTAAACAATCACAAGTCAAGAAACAAACATGTAGGGGATCACACACAGATACTAGAAGATTACTATATCACAGAGCATATCACACATACTAAATATTGTCCAAACAGCTAGACAGTAACTAGTTAGAGCACATAATAAAATGCACTATATTTTACAAGTACGAAACTAAACAATTGTCAGGTTGCAAGCTCTTATCAGATCTGAATATTACATGTACTAAACATCTCTAGGGATTTTGATCCCCTCCCTGATCTGCCACTTTTACTCTTTGGCCCTTCTCTTCTCAACTTTCTACACAATAAGATCCTCCCACTTCTTTATCTAGCCCCCTGGTTACTCCTTTTCATCTCACACGGGTCTCTTCTTCTTATCTTCTCTTCTTCACTCTTCTCGATAGCCGCATAGACGGAATCTTGACGATTATTAGTGCATTTGTGCACATTTATGCAAAATAGACCATAGACTAGTAAATGATCTTTTTTGTGATTAGCATTCAAATATGCAACAGTTAACAAGAATTGGTGGTTAGATCACAATATATGGTATATTTGAGTGCCAAATTATATCAGTGAAATGTGCTTATCAAAGGTATACACAAGAGGGGAGAATTCTGGCAGCTGGAAATCTGGACGTGAAAAAGCTACGTCACGCTACCTATTCTGCACAACTCCAAATGAGCTGAAACTTTACAAGGATTTTTTATGAAATAAATAAGAAAGACTGGAGCAAATAAGTACCGGAGGGGGCCACCCTGGTGAGCACAAGACACCAGGGCGCGCCTGGGCCCCCAGGCGCGCCCTGGTGGGTTGTGCTCATCCAAGCCCACCTCCGGTGCCCCCCTTCTGGTACATAAGTCATTTTGACCTAGAAAAAATAATGAGAGGACTTTTGGGATGAAGCGCCGCCGTCTCGAGGCAGAACCTGGGCAGGAGCACCCTTGCCCTCCGGCGGAGCGATTTCGCCGAGGGAACTTCCCTCCCGGAGGGGGAAATCATCGTCATCACCATCACCAACAATTGTCCCATCTTGGGGAGGGCTATCTTCATCAACGTCTTCAACAACACCAACTCCTCTCAAACCCTAGTTCATCTCTTGTGTTCAATCTTCGTATCAGAACTATAGATTGGTGCTTCTGGGTGACTAGTAGTGTTGAGTACATCTTGTAGTTGATTACTATACGGTTATTTGGTGGAAGATTATATGTTTAGATACATCATGCTATTTAATATCCCTCTGATCTTGAGCATGTTTATCATTTGTGAGTAGTTACTTTTGTTCTTGAGGTCACGGGAGAAATCATGTTGCAAGTAATCATGTGAACTTGATATGTGTTCGATATTTTGATGATATGTATGTTGTGATTCCCCTATTGGTGTCATGTGAACGTCGACTACATGGCACTTCAACATATTTTGGCCTAAGGGAATGCATTGTGGAGTAGTTATTAGATGATGGGTTGCGAGAGTGACAGAAGCTTAAACCCTAGTTTTTGCACTATTCCGTAAGGGACCGATTGGATCCAAAAGTTTAATGCTATGGTTAGAATTTATTCTTAATACTTTTCTCGTAGTTGCGGATGCTTGCGAGGGGGTTAATCATAAGTAGGAGGTTTGTTAAAGTAAGAACAACACCTAAGCACCGGTCCACCCACATACCAAATTATCAAAGTAGCAAACACGAATCGAACCAACATGGTGAAAGTGACTAGATGAAATTCCCGTGTACCCTCAAGAACACTTTGCTTATCATAAGAGACCGTTTTGGCCTGTCCTTTGCCTCAAAAGGATTGGGCTACCTTATTGTACTCTTGTTACTACTACCGTTACTTGCTCGTTACAAATTATCTTGCTACCAAACTACTCTGCTACTTACAATTTCAGTACTTGCAGACATTACCTTGCTGAAAACCACTTGTCATTTCCTTCTGCTCCTCGTTGGGTTCGACACTCTTACTTATCGAAAAGGCTACAATTGACCCCATATACTTGTGGGTCATCACCAAGCGAAGATATAGCTGTGATGGGGTGGTGACATTCAATGGAAAGATTGGTACTTGGCATTTGTCGAGAAGAGTGAGGCTGTTAGAATGAGTTAAAACAGAGTATGGGGGACTAAGAACTAAAATCAGTGAAAGTGACAAAATGTCTATAAAGATTATCTCATCAACAAAGTGATCCCTGCGATTCAAGATAAGTGGTCCAACGAAGATGACGGAACAAACATCTTCATCCAACAGGATAATGCCAAACCACATGTCCTTCCTAATGATGAAGGTTTTCGAGAAGTTGTGGCACAAATTGACCTGGACATTCGATTGTTACAATAACAGCCTAGAGTTTAATGTTTTAGGCCTTATCTCTACAACTTTCTCTAGTCCCTGACCGACTGCAAATCACCTAGAAATGTCTACAGAGATTATCTCCACTCCCTAAGGAATTGACAGGGGAATTTCAATAACAATTTCTATAACTAGCATTTTTTAGTCACATTTGTTGCTCTGAATACACAAATTTTACAAGATTTGTGTATGAACTAGCAATGTTTGTTGCTCTGAATAACTAGCAATAACAATTAACAAAATGTTGTTGCCCTGAATGATACCAACATGAACAATGGAGTACAGTAACATGAAGGTTAGCCAAGCGATATGCTAATCAAGTTAACAATGGAGTAATAACATGAACAATGGAATACATAAATGGTTAATGTCCATAAATTTTGTCAGATGACCAAAGAGCACTCTCCTTATATATGCTCCAAGTTGTAGCACCCTCTTCAAGCAATTGCATTGAAATTAATATTTGGTTTCTTTAGAAGATAAATGCAAATGAATGTTAATTGTTAGTGATGCGGAGGAAGAGGGTGTATTTGTGTGGGAGCATCCACTATATAAAGAGACCTTGTTTGCAAGTGTGACCAAATCATCCACATTGATGGAAGAAGTTGCACCTTCAAGAAATGTTGACCACATTGGAATAGACAATATCTGAAGATCATAGCATCTAAAAAAGCTTCAATTTCATCCTTATCTGATCCAGTCCAAGAAATTATCGCATCAATGTTGTCGAAGTCTGACATTGTAGATGTCGAAGTCTGACATTGTAGATTCGGTTCTGGCACCCTATGAATAGCATGAACAAAGGAAAGAATCAATATACTCCTTGAGTTTCAACTGCCTAAAATTTGTTTACATGAACAAAGAAATCTTATGAATTAAACTTTGATTTAGTGAATAGTATGACAAAATCTTCCTTTGCGAGTGATCTACTATTAGATAGAACTTCGGTTTCATCTGGTAAATTTTTCGCAACAACTGTTTAGTAAATCTTCTGAAAGTTGCAAGTTTCATTGGAACATAATTTCATTGCAAGTTTAGCTTTCATTAAAACTTGGAATGTTTTGAAGACGAAGTTCATCTTGAAAAGAAGCTAAACCATGTATTCCTAAAACTTGCAATGTTCCTAAAAAATCTAAACCATCTACCGCTCCATCACTTTAATCTTCTGTTTAACTGGACTTTTGTTAAATCTATAGAGAAATCATGTAGCGAAATTTTCTGTTTGGCAGAATCTGCAAGCCGGAGGAGAGGCGGACGGGGACGGTGGCGAGGAGGAGAGCTGGGGGGAGCTGAGCAGGGGTGCTTCGTCGCGGAGGACGGGGTCGCAAAAATGCCACGGTGGCATGAAGTTTTGGATGAAGGGGAATAATTTTATCCATCTTATCTAATACTCTAACAAGATTTTATCCGCTGGTACTCGATATAATTGATGTCTACTTTAGACGGCTTAGCTGCTTCTGAACATATTTTCTTGCCATTTATATTCTAATTGGCTGTTGAAGATTGTTCACTCTCAGCTGATGCGGCTGCATTTGCACATGTTCTTTGTTGGACACACCAAGCTCACACTGAATCTATTGGAAACACAGATGGGCAAGAAAGGTATTTCTTTTCTGAAATTAACTTGATGCGGTTCAGAATGTACACTAGGTGCTTATGCTTTCCAAACAAGTTAACATCTCTCAGTGGCATCAGTGACAAAATACAAAGAATAAAAATTTCTCCTTGTACGAAATCAGAGCATTGTAAGAACATCTTGCTAGTACGAGTTATTTCTAACCGTTGTAAGGATGTGTTTGGCTGGTCCTCTTGCATCTCTAGTTGTCTAAATATCAACACTCTTCTCTACTCTGCTCTTCTCTTCTCTTCTCTTCTCTTCTCTAAGCAGAGTAGGCACAGCCAACACATCATTACAACTGGCTCCTGCCCATAAATAGCTAACTCACTGCCTCTGTGCTCACAAATTCTTCCTTCAAATTACAGCAAGCAACTGAAACAAACATGCAGCTACATTGCTGGTTCTTTGCTCGACCTCATAAAAGCTTGCTTGTTGCCATCACTTGTCTTTTCGCCAGAGTAACGGTAACCTACTGCATTCACGCATGCACTTCGATGCCACTAGGTTGAGACGGCTGAACTAACTGAATGAGGATTTAAATTTGATTAAAGATGACTGATGAATAATATAATGACTTAGAAGAATAATGACAAAATGGAAGATTGCAAGGAACTGACGGATGACTGAAAGACACGACTAATAATTAACAAAATTAAATACCACAAAAAGAAGCATTCATTTCGACAATAAAAAGTTACGCTATGAACTAAAAAATGGAAGACTGGACATACAATGAACAAAATTATACAAAACTACGTTTATATGTCAGCTAAAATGAAGATAAAAAAATTAATGGCTGATCAACCATTGTACTGAATTATACACATTGAACCCTATTAACTTCCACCTATTTTTTTACTAGCAATCTACATGAAACACATGGGGCTATCTACATGAAAAAACATAAATTACCTAGGTGATAGTGAAAAAAATACAAATACCCTATTGCTGACCTAATAATAAAGGGGCTATTGACTCTGTGGTACATTACCGAAATTGCCTCCAAAGTTACAAAATATTACCCACCAATGCCACCTATAGAAGAGATAAAAAAAATTACACACGGAAATCCCCCATTTGGGCCGGCCCATGCAGTAGGGACCTCCTGCGCTGGGAGAAGACGCAGCAGCCTGTTTGAGCAGGCCCGTGTCCAGCTGGCCTGTTTGTAAATTTAGTTTTTTAGTTTTTTTTTCCGTTGTCGTCTTTTTCTACTTTTAATAATTTGCAAAAAAATTCTGAAAATTACAAAAATATAATTTTGATGTTTTAATAGATCGTAAGATGTTTGTGGATTGAAAAAATGTTCGCGATTTTGTAAAAAATGTTTGCTTATTTAAAAAGGTTCAAAATTTTGAAAACAAATGTTGATGAAATTGAACAAAAGTTTAACAATTCAAAAAATATTCATGAACGACAAAATATCCTAAAAATTCAAAAAAAATCATGACTTATAAATAGTATATTCATTCATAAATTGTTTGCTGATTCAGAAAATGATCATGCACTTTAATGAAATGTTCGTTAAATCAAAAAATGTTCATGAATATCAAAAATTGTTCCACCAATTTCCCAAAAAATGTTCACCAATTAAAGAAAATTGTTTTAAAAAATTCACAATTTTATAAAAAATGTTAGAAAATAGTATAATATATTCATGAATTCAAAAAAATTGATTTTAAAAAATGTTCAAAAATATGAAAAAGTGCTCACGAATTTGAACATGTTTGAAATGTCAAATATGTTCAAGAGTTTAAAAAATGTTCATGATTTGAAAAATTATTCATGATTTCACGAACAAAATTGAAAGTGATAGTGTATCTCAGTGATGCAGGAGATTATGTGTTTTATCCTGTTGCAGCGCACGGGCCTTTTGCTTGTATATTCAGCGAACTGAGTCCCAAAAATTCTACATACAAGGTCCATTATCCCTCACTAGATGGAAAGTGCGGCTTGCCGCACCACCGCACCCCTGCCGGGTGCGGTCATATCGAACCTGGTAGGAAATGCGGCTTGCCTCACCCCTGCCAGGTGCGGCCATATCCGACTTGGTAACAAAGAAACTTGAGTATTGCATATAAAATAGAACATAGCAAAAGCACCATCCATGAACCGACCCAAAAAAATTTAGGCATCTATAATGCCTCATTTTTTATGGGACCTTAACCAAAAGAGGTATAGATACTTATATAACAATAATGGTCCAGTACAATTAAGTTTAGTTGCATGCCACGTGCCAACCCAATCAACACCAATCCCATATAGCTCAGTACACCATATAAATTCCAGGATAGAAAGGTATGAAGGTGGTGACGGATAAAAGGAAATCCATGGCCAGTGATATATCTTAAAGAAAGCAATAACACATAATATGATCCGCATTTAGAAAGTCAAGAGGAAAGCGCAAAAGACTTGATGAGTCATTCTTACAGAAGAATGCGCTGAGGTTCAAATAGCGGTCGGTGGAGGACGTCATGGTAGCTCATGGTATAATACAACATGAGGGTCATCGGTGTAGAGGCAAATGGTTCCCAACAGCAATTGGCACGGAGATCCTTCCATCAGTAATCAAGTAAACGGTGAATGCCTGTGGAAAAAGCATCTGAGTATAGGTGTTCACCTCGCTGAATAAAGAAACATATGCCCAGATATTTTTATGTGAAGTGCAGTATAAACTTCAAAATATCAAGAGCATTCAACTGATCTCAAAAGCCAAAACAGGTCGTATGAACAAAACAAAACAAACCTTTATCTTCTATGAAAGCCGAGTGCAAAATGAATAATACGATAAAGAGATGGGAATTCAAATTTCACAAAACTATGGATGATTATGTCATGGTACTCAATAACCATGTGTACACCTACAACCTGATAATAGCTACTCCCTCTGTTCACTTTTATAAGACGTTTTAGACAGATGAGATTGAACTGTTTTGGGTGTTGTCTTAAATGTCTAAACGGTCTTATAAAAGTGAACAGAGGGAGTAGATGATATATACTCTCTTTTTCATGCATGAAAAGACCCTTTGGTGAACCTGGGCATCGCCCTAGTACATGTAGCAAGGGATTTGCTATCTCTTCAATGCATAGAAAGTAGAAAAACTATTTCTAGACAAACAAAAGAATAGTTTATTTGTACCTCTTATAATTAGCAAGCATGGTACCATCATAAGAACAAAAAAATTGTACAGCAAAGGGAAAGTGTTAACTGATTCAAGGTGGAATTTACAAATCTCACTCTCATGATGACTAATATAGGTTTCGAACTCTGAAAAATAGACTGAGACCATCATGTTATAGTTATATCCGTTGAGCAACAACATATATGAAGTTTTAACATCCTGCTATTGTCCATTTACGTTCATGGTAGATTAAACACGTTTTTCCTGCTGAAGTATGTATAATAATTCATCAAGGGGGAAGCACATATCTTGAATTAGCTTAAAATGTTCTCATCAAGTAACAGTTTTGATAGTAAGCACAATGGCTATCACATCCAGTCTTTATAGTACGAAGATCAGAAGGCTCTGCAAAAAAAATTAGATCTCTTCAGTAGCAGCGGATCAACTAAATTCAAACAGAGAAAAAACTTGGTATGTTTTATAAGCTACTCCCTCCGTCCGAAAATACTTGTCATCAAAATGGACAAAAAGGGATGTATCTAGAACTAAAATACATCTAGATACATCCCCTTTTATTCATTTTGATGACAAGTATTTCCGGACGGAGGGAGTACCATATTATAAAGTACACCACAGCTAAATCAGTAGAAAATATCTTCTGAAGTAAGCGGCATAACCATTTTCAACTAAATGCATATAGAATTATAGAGAACAAAATGGTAAGTGGCGTATGCATAGTATAGTAGCTTCAGGTTGCATACATTTGTGATAAACACAGAAGAGAAACCATGTTGGCCGATCAAGAATACAACAATTGCATACTTGGTTTGCACTGATGGCATCTTATTGTAGAGTAACTCTGTCAAAATGCGCCACAAAATAATGTATAAAAAATGTTGCCTTCATTTTTTCCAAGTATCATTTACATGTTCCTTATGAGATCTCTTTAGTGGCAGGAGATACAATATTGTTTCACACTGAAAACTTCAATTGTGAAGTAATGACATATTAGTGGAGGGACCAGACCAAATAATTGAGAGATTAGTCATAACCCAAAAGGGTTGTTCTGTATAGAACACTAATTAGATCATGTGAAATCGGAGAAAGAGTTTGACACCAACAATATGCAACAAAACTATAGATCAACATGATAGAACATACATTTGGTTCTATCACACTCAATCTAATATAAAACATGTTCACCTTCAGAATTTCAATGGCTCCATCAAATTATAGAAAGGGTTGTTGTACTAATGAACATGGGTAATGTCAATGTACTACATTATTCAAAACCCCTTTGATCAAGTGGATAGCAAAATAGTACAGAAATCTTATGGTCACCCAAGAGAATCAGCGTTTCAAAGTTTAATAGCAAGCATACCTTATTAAACAGCAGATACTATTCTTCACTCCAAGAGTGAATGCAAGGACGGCGTGCTCACAGGTCTGGTCATTCTTGAGGTACCATCCTCAAAACCAACGGTGGTGGAGTCAACGATGAGCACATCATAGTCAACCTGGGATAAACAAAACAAAAAGAACACAATTTCAGCGATATGAGATAGATCAAAGAGGTAGAGTTTGAGCTGTGAAAAGAAAATCACTACTCTGGACCATAATGCCATCATACAAGCATTTCTTCTTTTTCTTATCATAATCAAACAAAATCAAAAGAACATGAATAACTTATATTTAAGATTGTATTAACTAAATAACCTAACTACGTGTAACCTGGATCTGCATAGATTAAAAGAAGGCACCTACATGTAAGAAAACACCTTTTGTGTGATTAAGAATATCCAAGTTTCTTTCTCTGTGTGTAAATATTTGTGATTGCACAACTCAAGAAGGTTTTAATCCGAAAACAGAGCAATTCAAGCTTGAGATTTCTAAAATGCAGGACATTGAATCATGCTCATAATTGAAAGAGATTAGTGAAATTCAAAACAATCAATTTAGAGAACCCGCTAATATAAAGACTGTTTCAGGTTTAAAAATAAGCATGCTCAGAACTGACCTGCCAAAACACGTCTTACCATGCCTGTCGACATCTGAAATATTCATCATTTGGTATCTCTTTGATAGTTTTCAGATTTCCGTTTGATTCGAGGAAAAGATTAACTTGCCAAACTTTTCACATATGTCGAGGGCAGCCTTGCAGTGCAAGGACGCCTCGTCTAGTGTCGCCACTGCCTGCTTGATCTGAAGTAGAAGGGGGTGAGAAATATTAGATCAGATGGTACAGGATTTATGCTGGCAAAGCAATATTTGGGCTTTCATATTTCCCAAAAGTCCTGTGAAAATTCTTTTACAGAGTCAAAGAAAAGCAAATCTTCTCACGATAAAGAAACCTGCAACATGTTTTTAAATATAAGCCAGATCATGTTATTTCAGAAATTTGGAATTTATACGACTCCTTTAAATAAATTCAGGTGAAAATAACAGCACAGTTTTGTAAGGAAAAACCGATCCGCTTGAAGTAAAGATATCAGTTCCAAAAATCGTTGTGTATCTTACTGACCAATCACGTCCAATTTACAAAGAATAACACATAGTTATCCAATGCGGGTCTGCCGTAATGCACACAATCTATAAATATATGAGTTATCAGTAGAAGTAGTTGACAACAAACTATAAGCACCAAATCCTAGAACTGTTCTTGTCCAGTGCGACCAAAAGCATGTTTATCAATGTAAAAACATAAACATATTTGTAGTACACAGTACAGATCTTTGGGAGTTCTGGTCTAAAAAAATATGAGCATGATAGAAAAAAAGGAATGTGCATATCTAGCAAGTGGGTTGTAACAATACCTGGGGCCAAAAAAATAGGAATTAAGGTCCATATACTGTTTGGAAACTTCACCAGTCATCCAGTATAAGTTGATTATTTAAAATAAACGCTAATGTATACTGGATGACTGGTAACACATAAACAAGGGGGACCCTACGCACCCAAACATGCAGCCAAAGAGTAACAGGGTTACTGGCATTGGACAAAGATAATACAATGAAGACCTCATCTGCAGGGCACCAAAAAGTAGAGCTACGTAGTTTGGTTCGTACATTGAGAAGAACAATGATTACCTGGCCAGTGCCAACATTGACCTGCAATTGACCAAACAATGATGCTCTTGTGTTTTTTGTCAAGGAATTTCCAAAATATGTGGTTCTATCATCTATTGGTGAATACTACATGACCTGCACCAAAATGTATTATAGTTCAGACCAAGTGTTTTACAAGGGAATTTATCACTGTCGTTCAAACTGTTGAAAAAAGGAACTTGATAGGTTGTTCACAAGAGAGAAAAATCACCTCCGTCCGCTAGATTCCTGTTCTCTTCTTTCTCAGATCTATGCACGTCCATTTTAGAAAGCCTATATATTAGCAAGTCAAAACCAGAGTGCGGAAATGAGAAGCAAAGAGGAGCACATCCTAATCTTGCATTCCAAAATAGCTATACGTGATGCTTTTCGTTGTTTTGCACTTTGCCGAGCAAGCAAAATCTATAACAAAAGAAATGTACGCATACATATTAGGATGAAATTCGTCATATAGATCAATATAACTAAGGCAACAAATAATATTTCAGGCTACTACCGTGTATGCTTTAAATAGTCTTTTTCACTACAAATAATGTTTGTTCTTTGTCAAAACATACAAGAATGTAAGGAACAAAGTCATACACAAGGGGAGAGAAATACGTCTTATAACATTCTTCAAGTCAAATTTTAGTAGATTCCTACAAGAGACTCACCATAAAATTGGTTCCATTCTTCGAATAACCACTTCATGGAAATCCCTTACAATCTATTCAGACCAATCCATCAACCAAAAAATTGTAGTGTTCTTCACCGCTAAACTCTGATTCAATAACTGAAGGGTGTGTCTTCTGCATATACTATCTTGCATGTTTTCAGCTGTCTTTTCCCCTCCAAATGATAATTTTCTCCTTGCCAAAAGACACGAGAATGCAAGCAACAAGGTCCTGCAGAAATAAGGTGAGAGAAATGCATCCTGTTACAGGTGAAGTCAAACATAATCATATATGTGCCTAATTATATCATTAGTATCTGTTTAAATTGCCCGGTAGACACATGTTAGATGAAAAAGAAGTATGCTGTAGGTAATTCAAAAAATCTATATATATCCTAGAAAAGTAAGTGATTGTCATTTTATCGAAGGCTTTGGCCTGAAGCCATTCCTTCTTTTTCTCTAGAAGACACCAAAGAATAAATGATGCACGGCTAGCCTATCGAGGCTCTTTAGCCCATATGGTTTCTCATATAACCTAGGTGTACGTCGTTCCTTTCTCTATAGACCACAATTTAGCTGGCGTTTGTTGTTATTGTAGAATTAAGAAATCAACGGAATGACAAATGGATACATTTAACATCACAAAAGGCCACCAAATCTCGAAGAAAATAAATCGCTAATGTAACTTGAGTACACCCCTACAAATTAGTCTTACTTCCTGTTACAAACAAAAATATCAGATTGGTCATCTCTCCAAACCATGAATAAACACCAAAGCAGTTTGTGGCTCAAACATGACACTTAACAGGAATATTAGAATGCGGAAATTAATGACTGTAGGAATAACATGCCCAAGGGTAGCAAATAAACAGAAGCTGACGAGCTTACCAACACAAAATGATGGACTAAAAGTGTTTATTTAATTTCAATGCTCTGAAAATACCCAACACATACATGCAGCAAGCAGCACATAAAACCTCTTGCTTGGTCTATGGTGTTATCTTTGTGACAGAACTGTTAATCTCCTTTCGCCTCTTCATCCAAATTTGCAGCCCATGCTCCTCCTGCCAGGTCCCAAGAGGCGATTAGGGAGGAGGAAATGCACCAGCAGATCGAGCTCAGAGATGAAAATAAAAGTGAGGAGGAAGAGGGCGTGGGCATGGCTTACCGTCGCGATTTGTTGCCGCTCCCCCTCTTCTGGATCCTCCCAGCGATGCGTGGTGAGGAAGAGAATGGCCTCTGCAGGAGTGCCTCGCCAGAGCCGGAGATGCAGCGGGCCTGGGACGGTTTTTGGCACCGGATCGATCCACTGGTGCCTGTCGGCGTCGCCTGGTCGGAGACTTGATAACTCACGTATAAACATTGTGCTAATTTTGACCGAGACGGGATGAAGTTGTTTGAAAACATACACTCGTTAACTTATGTGTAAATAGCGTGATAATATACAAACCGCGAGCGTGATAACTCACGCACAAACACCGCCATAACTTTGGCCCGGTAAAAAAAGTTGTTGAACACATACTATGGTAACTCATGTGTAAACAACATGATAATACACACACACACACACACACACACACACACACACACACACACACACACACAAAGGAGCTGATAACTTACTTAGCTTGGGTCGGTAACTATTTGCACGGAAGAAAGGTCATCAGAACATATCAACATGAGATTTAGTTTCGTAGGTCTTGTCGCAGCAGATTTTTTATGTGACAAAGATTTTTTGATCGGACCGATGATTTGAGCTATAAACTGAAGTTTCGAAATATGGGAGAATGTGTGATGATATCAGATTTTTTTTCTCCCTCTAATGCATGCACACATGTGCATGGGAAGAGAAAGTTAAAGGAACCATTTTCATGTCCGGTAATTTTGTATGTAAACAACATGATAATTTATGCACAACAACATGATAGCTTACATTGCATAGGCGTGGTAACTTTTTAACTGGAAAAAAAGTCGTCGGAACATACCAACATAGGATCTAGTTTTGAAGCTCTCGTCGCAACGAATCTTTTGTGTGAAAACAATTTTTCAATCGGACCTAACTACAGGACATTTTTAATTTTATACTTTAGATGGAATCTTTGCTAACATCATTTTTTTGTCTTTTTGCATGCAGCTTTGTTTATTAGAAGAAAGCAGGAAAATTACACATGCATGGAGCGGGTGTCTCTGCATGCGCGGCCGCATGCATGATTAGTGGAAATTAGTCGTTCTACTTTGGGAGGTCGGAGAAGAAAGATGGAGTAGGATCGTGCGGATCTGTTGCTAATGACCAGTCGACTGGTCGTGGAGGTCGGAGAAGAAAGATGGAGTAGGATCGTGCGGATCTGTTGCTAACGACCAGTCGACTGGTCGTTAGCACAGTCCTTATAAAACAATCAAAAGAGTACCTCTCTTGACATTTCTTGCCTATATGTCCACCTTGCAATGAGACCATTTTGTTGGTCCATACTGCATTTTCAGCACAAATATCAGGTGCCAATAGGTAGTTATGGATACAGCGCATCTAAAAACAGAAGTAGCAAAATTTGGCTAAATAAAAGTTTTGGGACTGTCGCAAAATGTAAAGAACGTAAATATACCTGCATTGTATGCAAACTCAACCCATCAACATCATGTCTAGATCTACATGGCTGTACCTTAAATACTTAGAAAAGCGTTATTCCAGTGACCGGACAACAATAATACAAAAAAGAGTATGGTATCCACATAAGACATAATCACAAAAAAGTTTTGAAAAAAAAATAGTGTTAGATCTGTTCAAATTCAACAAACAACAATCAATTCTGACATATAAAACACAAGTTATACAAACCACACCGTCAAGCAAATGCAATACACGCATGGTCACACAAGCACACACCCAATCAAGCACTTGCACACAATCAAGACAAAAGAAACAGACATAGATACGGACACATCACACACACAGTCACACACAGAATGTAGCACTTGCACACAAGAAACCGACTCCCTCCACATTTTCACATCCGGACTTGCGACCGGGAGAGGAAGTGTTAAGCCACAACAACCAACCATTCAGCAAAGCATACAAGCCCCACACACACACAGTCAAGCCGCACACAGTCATTGTCAAAATACAATACTCACACAGTCACACATCACAGTCAAATGCACAATATTCACATAATCACACACACACAGTCAAACACACAGTAACGCATCACAGTCAAATGCAATATTCAAACACAGTCAAACACACGGTGACACACACAGACAGTCAAGCCACACACACAAGAGAGTCAAGCCACACAAAGTCGGACACACACAGAATGGAGCGCTTGCACACAAGAAACAAAAATAGATAGGGGCACAAACAGAAAGCAAATACATGAAAGACCGAAGTAAACTCAGAAAGCTATAAAGAAATACCAGAACCTGAATGACTAAACTGATTTCTCTTGAGGCGGGAGGGTGATTCAGATCTTCGTTCCTGAAAACGATTAGAGGTTGATTAGGTTGATTAAGCGATTATCTTCAACCCTAACCACAAGTTTGTAGGACTACGAACAGAAAAGAAAAGCTAAATGTGTTCTTGTTCTACTTACTAGAGGAAGCAAGGCATGTAACATGAGCAAAATTCTTATAGAAAATCTGGTTAAGGTAAGCCATTCATACCTAAAAAATTATACGTTTCAAGTTGACAACAGTGATTGCCTCTCATCGCTTCCAAGCCGGTGGCTAGCTTGAACTGGCATGAGCAACTTAAAATGTGAGTGACCACAATGTGAATGATTTATTCTTGAAAGCAAGAAAAGTAGCTTACCTCATGAGCAGCACCAACAGTCATATTAGAAAAGAAGATTTAGATGACCTGTGATGTAATAAGCATCATATGAGTCAAAAATACTTGGGAATCAGTTTATGATCAAAGTTATCAAGGAATAAAGGATTCAGTTTTAAACAAGTCAGACAAACTGATCAAAATTCATAATCCAGCCATTTGAAAGGATAGAAACTTACCGATGATTTTGTGTATCTTGTAACTCCAATAATCCACTTGGTTTTGTCGTCTTTGACTTTAGGTATAGGTGAGATGAACCTAAGAACAAATAGAAGTACCCGATTCCTGTAGTGTTCAAATGTGTGGTACACGTTATGATGTGCAGGAAAGAATGACGAAGTGGCAGGGGCTAGGAATCTGGTAACAAAGAGGGCCAAGGCTAGGCTACATTATCCCAATAAGATGCAAGTTGTTTGACGGTACCTTCTAGGAAGAACTTTTGCTATTTCTGCCCATCTATTCCCATATACCCGATGGGCATTAATCAGTGCATGTTCCTCCTCAATAGTCCAAGCTTCTCTCTGTATGTATGAATTCAAAATCAGCTTCATATTTACCAATCAGCTCTTCACACAACCAGTGTGTTTCTAAATTAGTAAACATTCTCAGTTTGTCTCGCAGAAAAGGGGGAAATGCAAAATACAATCCATAAACCATAAAAATAAAACAATCAAAAGAGTACCTCTCTTGACATTTCTTGCCTATATGTCCACCTTGTAATGAGACCATTTTGTTGGTCCATACTGCATTTTCAGCACAAATATCAGGTGCCAATAGGTAGTTATGGATACAGCGCATCTAAAAACAGAAATAGCAAAATTTGGCTAAATAAAAGTTTTGGGACTGTCGCAAAATGTAAGGAACGTAAATATACCTGCATTGTATTCAAACCCAACCCATCAGCATCATGTCTAGATATGCATGGTTGTACCTTAAATACTTAGAAAAGCGTTATTCCAGTGACTAGACAACAATAATACAAAAAAGAGTATAGTATCCACATAAGACATAATCACAAAAAAGTTTTTAAAAAAGAATAGTGTTAGATCTGTTCAAATTCAACAAACAACAATCAATCCTGACATATAAAACACAAGTTATACAAACCACACCGTCAAGCAAATGCAATACACGCATGGTCACACAAGCACACACCCAATCAAGCACTTGCACACAATCAAGACAAAAGAAACAGACATAGATACGGACACATCACACACACAGTCACACACACAATGTAGCACTTGCACACAAGAAACAGACTCCCTCCACATTTTCACATCCGGGCTTGGGACCGGCAGAGGCAGTGTTAAGCCACAACAACCAATCATTCAGCAAAGCATACAAGCCACACACACACAGTCAAGCCACACACAATCATTGTCAAAATACAATACTCACACAGTCACACATCACAGTCAAATGCACAATATTCATACAATCACACACACACAGTCAAACACACAGTAACGCATCATAGTCAAATGCAATATTCACACACGGTGACACACACAAACAGTCAAGCCACACACACAAGAGAGTCAAGCCAAACAAAGTCGGACACACACAGAATGGAGCGCTTGCACACAAGAAACAGAAATAGATAGGAGCACAAACAGAAAGCAAATACATGAAAGGCCGAAGTAAACTCAGAAAGCTATAAAGAAATACCAGAACCTGAATGACTAAACTGATTTCTCTCGAGGCGGGAGGGTGATTCAGATCTTCGTTCCTGAAAACGATTAGAGGTTGATTAGGTTGATTAAGCGATTATCTTCAACACTACCCACAAGTTTGTAGGACTATGAACAGAAAAGAAAAGTTAAATGTGTTCTTGTTCTACTTACTAGAGAAAGCAAGGCATGTAACATGAGCAAAATTCTTATAGAAAATCTGGCTAAGGTAAGCCATTCATACTTAAAAAATTATACGTTTCAAGTTGACAACAGTGATTGCCTCTCATCGCTTCCAAGCTGGTGGCTAGCCTGAACTAGCATGAGGAACTTAAAATGTGAGTGACCACAACGTAAATGATTTATTCTTGAAAGCAAGAAAAGTAGCTTACCTCATGAGCAGCACCAACAGTCATATTAGAAAAGAAGATTTAGATGACCTGTTATGTAATAAGCATCATATGAGTCAGAAATACTTGGGAATCAGTTTATGATCAAAGTTATCAAGGAATCAAGGATTCAGTTTTAAACAAGTCAGACAAACTGATCAAAATTCATAATCCGGCCAATTGAAAGGATAGAAACTTACTGATGATTTTGTATATCTTGTAACTCCAATAATCCACTTGGTTTTGTCGTCTTTGACTTTAGCTATAGGTGAGAAGAACCTAAGAACAAATAGAAGTACCCGATTCCTGCAATGTTCAAATGTGTGGTACACGTTATGATGTGCGGAAAGAATGAGGAAGTGGCAGGGGCTAGAAATCTGGTAACAAAAAGGGCCAGGCTAGGCTACATTATCCCAATAAGATGCAAGTTGTTTGACGGTACCTTCTAGGAAGAACTTTTGCTATTTCTGCCCATCTATTTCCATATACCCGATGGGCATTAATCAGTGCATGTTCCTCCTCAATAGTCCAAGCTTCTCTCTGTATGTATGAATTAAAAATCAGCTTCATATTTACCAATCAGCTCTTCACATAACCAGTGTGTTTCTAAATTAGTAAACATTCCCTGTTTGTCTTGCATAAAGGGGGAAATGCAAAATACAATCCATAAACCATAAAAATAAAACAATCAAAAGAGTACCTCTCTTGACATTTCTTGCCTATATGTCCACCTTGCAATGAGACCATTTTGTTAGTCCATACTGCATTTTGAGCACAAATATCAGGTGCCAATGGGTAGTTATGGATACAGCACATCCAAAAATAGAAGTAGCAAAATTTGGCTAAATAAAAGTTTTGGGACTGTCGCAAAGTGTAAAGAACGTAAATATACCTGCATTGTATGCAAACCCAACCCATCAGCATCATGTCTAGATCTACATGGCTGTACCTTAAATACTTAGAAAAGCGTTATTCCAGTGACTGGACAACAATAATACAAAAAATAGTATGGTATCCACATAAGACATAATCATAAAAATGTTTAGAAAAAAGAATAGTGTTAGGTCTGTTCAAATTCAAGAAACAACAATCAATCCTGACATATAAAACACAAGTTATACAAACCACACCATCAAGCAAATGCAATACACGCATGGTCACACAAGCACACACCCAATCAAGCACTTGCACACAATCAAGACAAAAGAAACAGACATAGATACGGACACATCACACACACAGTCACACACACACAATGTAGCACTTGCACACAAGAAACAGACTCCCTCCACATTTTCACATCCGGGCTTGGGACCGGCAGAGGCAGTGTTAAGCCACAACAACCAATCATCCAGCAAAGCATACAAGCCACACACACAGTCAAGCCACACACAGTCATTGTCAAAATACAATACTCACACAGTCACACATCACAGTCAAATGCACAATATTCACACAATCACACACACAGTCAAACACATAGTAACGCATCACAGTCAAATGCAATATTCACACACAGCCAAACACACGGTGACACACAGACAGTCAAGCCACATACACAAGAGAGTCAAGCCACACAAAGTCGGACACACACATAGTGGAGCGCTTGCACACAAAAAACAGAAATAGATAAGGGCATAAACAGAAACCAAATACATGAAAGACCGAAGTAACTCAGAAAGCTATAAAGAAATAGCAGAACCTGGATGACTAAACTGATTTCTCTCGAGGCGGGAGGGTGATTCAGATCTTCGTTCCTGAAAACCATTAGAGGTTGATTAGGTTGATTAAGCGATTATCTTCAACACTACCCACAAGTTTGTAGGACTATGAACAGAAAAGAAAAGTTAAATGTGTTCTTGTTCTACTTACTAGAGAAAGCAAGGCATGTAACATGAGCAAAATTCTTATAGAAAATCTGGCTAAGATAAGCCATAAATACCTAAAAAAAATTATGTTTCAAGTTGACAACAGTGATTGCCTCTCATCATTTCCAAGCCGGTGGCTAGCCTGAACTGGCATGAGCAACTTAAAATGTGAGTGACCACAATGTAAATGATTTATTCTTGAAAGCAAGAAAATTAACTTACCTCATGAGCAGCACCAACAGTCATATTAGAAAAGAAGATTTAGATGACCTGTGATGTAATAAGCATCATATGAGTCAGAAATACTTGGGAATCAGTTTATGATCAAAGTTATCAAGGAATCAAGAATTCAGTTTAAAACAAGTCAGACAAACTGATCAAAATTCATAATACTGCCATTTAAAAGGATAGAAACTTACCGATGATTTTGTGTATCTTGTAACTCCAATAATCCACTTGGTTTTGTCGTCTTTGACTTTAGCTATAGGCGAGAAGAACCTAAGAACAAATAGAAGTACCCGATTCCTGCAATGTTCAAATGTGTGGTACACGTTATGATGTGCAGGAAAGAATGAGGAAGTGACAGGGGCTAGGAATCTGGTAACAAAGAGGGCCAAGGCTAGGCTACATTATCCCAATAAGATGCCAGTTGTTTGACGGTACCTTCTAGGAAGAACTTTTGCTATTTCTGGCCATCTATTCCCATATACCCGATGGGCATTAATCAATGCATGTTCCTTCTCAATAGTCCAAGCTTCTCTCTGTATGTATGAATTCAAAGTCAGCTTCATATTTACCAATCAGCTCTTCACATAACCAGTGTGTTTCTAAATTAGTAAACATTCCCTGTTTGTCTTGCACAAAGGGGGAAATGCAAAATACAATCCATAAACCATAAAAATAAAACAATCAAAAGAGTACCTCTCTTGACATTTCTTGCCTATATGTCCACCTTGCAATGAGACCATTTTGTTGGTCCATACTGCATTTTGAGCACAAATATCAGGTGTCAATAGGTAGTTATGGATACAACGCATCTAAAAACAGAAATGGCAAAATTTGGCTAAATAAAAGTTTTGGGACTGTCGCAAAATGTAAAGAACGTAAATATACCTGCATTGTATGCAAACCCAACCCATCAGCATCATGTCTAGATCTACATGGTTGTACCTTAAATACTTAGAAAAGCGTTATTCCAGTGACTGGACAACAATAATACAAAAAAGAGTGTGGTATCCACATAAGACATAATCACAAAAAAATTCAAAAAAAAGAATAGTGTTAGATCTGTTCAAATTCAACAAACAACAATCAATCCTGACATATAAAACGCAAGTTATACAAACCACACCGTCAAGCAAATGCAATATTCACACACAGTAACACACATAGTCAAGCCACACACACACAGTCAAGCCACACACATATTCACCATCAAGCCACACACAATCTCACACACACAGTCAAGCCCATACACACAGTCAAGCCACACACACAATCAAGCCACACACATAATCAAGCCACACACACAAAGTCAAGCCACACAGAGTCACACACACAGAATGGAGCGCTTGCACACAAGAAACAAGGATAGATAGGGGCACAAAGAGAAAACTAATACATGCAAAACTGAAGTAAACCCAGAAAACTATAAAGAAAGTCTATAACTTGAATGAGTAAATTGATTTCTCTAGAGGGGTGAGGGTGATTCAGATCTTCATTCCTGAAAGGGAATAGTATATGTTCCACTGAGACTGTCGAACCGAAGAGAAACCATGCAGTTAGATGAAGGATTCTACTAACCAGTTGGAAAAGTGGGTCCTCGGGTAAATATTTCAATGTGAACTCCCTTCGGCACGAGTATCTTGGGTCGGGTAAATATTTCAATGTGAACCCCCTTTGGCACGAGTATCTTGGGTCTGTATTACGTAGAACTCCATGACCATAGCCAGGAACAACCTATGGATGCAACCAGACATCAGTAATTTATATTTTTTGCTTGTAAGTTCAAATAAGATCGACAGTGAAAAGCAACCTTAGATCTCTATCTTAGATCTCTTGTTCAGCATTCAACTAGAATACTTTAATAGTGCAAATTTCCCATAAACTCATAAACAATAGTCAATGTTAAATCTCAGAATGGGCATGCATGCAATGGAGGTGGTAACAACTTAATCCAGTGAGATTAAAATTCTAAGTAAATGGCGCGACTCCATAAAGCCGCATAGCATTGATGGTTTCTAATTGGCAAAAAAGGATCAAGAGACAAGACGATAATGATGGTTACAAGTTACTGTAGCAATTAATGATAATAAGCTGAATAAAGAAGGTATGAGATCACAAGACACTGAGATGAACTAAGAGCCAATACCTTGTACAATGTAGCAAGAACACGAGAGCGTTGTGGGCCACAGCACCAGCCAATATTGTGCATGTTATAGCAGCAGCAAGAAACATGTTCCATCAAAAAATTTGAGAATAAAATATGGAGACAATATCAGTTCCAAACACGACTTGCTAATAACCACTGCAGTACTTAAAAATGAGCATCAAGTAGGGTAATTTATTACATACAGCCACTACACGGGCGCAAGGTAAAACAAAGAACCATACAAGACAGAACAATAAAAAGGAGTAAATTGCAAAAGAGAGAAACAAATCTACAACTGAATGGAGTAAGCCTTACTCATCCCCAATTTGGCGTTGCTCAGATACCCATAGTATCGAATTGAAGCTTCCAAGAATTTACTCGCATAGCAGACCTACAAGAGATATAAGAAGGGAACTAAATTTTAATCCTTAGTTGTAGACAGATAGATTATTAACTGTTTCTGAACCAACAAACCTTGTATTGTAATTTCAGAACTTCCTGGTTGCTGTTTGTGACCAAAAACGAGGCTTTGTTGATAAAAGCTTCAGCATTCACTGCATCATCATCCTACAAAACTAAGAACTACATTAGTCTAGCTGACAATGCAATGACGACAAAGGTTAAAAACAAGACTAACCTCCAAATAGCGTCGTTCAATCTGGACGCACTTGGATAATTTGTTTGTGTCATCAAGCATCCTGGTTTTTAAGAAGATGGTCAGATTTCCCGGACTTAGAAAATCCAGTGACATGTAAAGAGAGACAAAAGCTTGTTTCAACCTGATTCCTGAGTCCAAGTCAATGCCACTAAGCATTTGTGCTGCTCTCAACCATTGTTGTTCGGATTCACACAGTTCTGCAAGCTTCTCTCTAATCACTACAACCCGCATATAGATAGCCAGCATGGTTATAGATCAAGAATGTTGCAACACTTTTTTACTCCCTCCGTAAACTAATATAAGAGCGTTTAGAACACTACTACTTAATATTAGTTTACAGAGTGTTCTAAACGCTCTTATTAGTTTGCGGAGTGATACATAATAACAACAAGGTCAATTACAAAGTCACCAAAGATATAGTGAGAAGTTACAAAGCCCACAGAAACAGATTTGTGTCAGTTATTTGTGGTGGTGAAACAAATCTAGAGATAAACATTCTCTATGAGATTTACATGAAGACACTGGAATACCAGTAAATTCAATGGATGATTTCTTCCACAAGATGACAAGCATGATGCAGGCATTCTTTGCACATTTTTCTACACAGGTATAAACTAACCAGCTTCGGTCTACATAATCTTTCAATACTAGGTAAAGGACAGACCCAGTGCATAGAAGTCCCACACAAGGTGGGGTCTGGGGAGGGATTATAAAATTAAAATGAGCACACTTATTCTTTGTTTACTTTGATGGTAGCTAATACCTAGAAATATGAATAGCTAAGACCTTTTGACATGATTGCAATAAATAGAAATCATACTGCTCATTAATGGCTAATTTCGGTGTCTGTTTTCAGCAGCTTAACAAAGTTTAATCCCACCAGACATTATAAATTGCAACTTCAACAGGAACTACCAAACAGTAACACAAAAGAAGACATAGATATTTAGATTTCTGAAATGCGGTGCATAAGAGGGACATGATGCACGAAGGTATACATAGATATTTAGGTTTCTACAATACAACCCATGTGAGCATAAAATGAGTGGCAACTGTAATTCCCTATATTGCATTATTTTCTCTACTCGCAAACAAGATCACGAGGTATTTATAAAACTATAGTCCTTGAGCAATAATTAGTGCTTGATAATTGAATAGATATAACTCGATTTGAGATAAGCTACCTTTCCACTCTTTAGTGTCTTCCATACATATTCTTTAAGTTGGTCAGTTGTGATGTTACTCCCAGTCTGTTTCATTATAGATTTGATTCATAGCAACACTTCCTGCAATATATGGTGAGTATTCTCAGTTTATGCGCATCAAAACAGTAAATACAGCATTTTAAAATAACAGGGCGTATGTTTTTCTTCTTCTTAACATCATGTGCAAAAGCAAGTGGGTAAATAGCATAGCCACAAGTTCTGCAATTTGTTCATTTATTACGAACAATTTGTTCCAGGAGAGGCAGAGAACATCAACTACACATAAAATCAAGTGTACCTGATTAGCCAGGTCGTGCAGTGGCCCAGCCAAACTGTTCAGTGTCCTTAGCAACCCAATAAAGAGCAAATGTGACATGTCCAGATCCACAAGTCTGTACCTTGAATACTTAGAAAAGCATTAGAATATGATATCCACATAACACACATATCACAAAAAAGTTCAGAAAAAAGAACAGTCAATTGTCTGCACTAAACAAGTACTGGTGTGTTACCTCAGGAACTACCAATACCAAGTTAGCATAAATGATTATATTCGTCAAGACATCAATCACTCCAAGGAAAATTTGTAAGAGATGTGGTTAACTTGGATGAAACACACCATATCTAGTATACTAGCACAGAAGTGATATCAATATTTCTACGTTCCACATCAGATAGTGTAGAACACACCATAGATAGTATAAACACACCACAGCCTACATGGTTTGCACGTCTGAATGCATCCCCATATATGGAAAGACAGACATTGGGAACATAGGCAAAGCATTACAAGAACTCAATTCGAAAGAACATAAGCAGCCATCAGAAGAACCATAACGAATCACACCATCTCTGCGAATAAGATGGGGTTATTCAAGAACGTAAGAACAACCGTAACGACCACGAGCCAAATTAGAGTATCACAAGGGCGCATGCGTTTGAGGTCTGGAAATCGCCGACGATCAACGCAGCGACGGAACCGATCTGAAACTGACCTTACTCTGGCCTCTCCCCGTCTCCGTAATCCAAATTCAAAACCAGACGGCGAACACAAAACGCAGGAACGCAAAACGTAATCGTTCATCGCTCCGCCGCAAACACGAAATGCGGGATCATGAGTGTCTCTCAGATAACAGAAGCGCATGCAGAAGTTCAATGATCCAACAAGCTCAGAATCAATATTAACTACTCAATGATCCAACAAACATTACAACAGAATTTTATGCAATAGGATGTCAGAAACTCAATGATCGCACTATAAATTAATTGTCACAAAGTCTAGGAAAATCAAGAAAAGCATTACTCCAGTGACTGGACATGAATAATAAAAAAAAAGAATATACTATCAACATAAGACATAGCAGAACATGCATATCACTAAAAAAATAAGAAAAAAGAAGTTAGCTGTCTACACACAAATACGGAGTACTAGGTCACTAATCACAATACCGAGTTGATGCCATAAAATTTAACATGACAAGCAATAATTTTTCAAGCACACTAACTGGGGATTAACAAATGTCAAAGCATAAGAGTTGGGCTAGTCAACTAGATCACCATCATCACATGAAAACAAGCAGCACATGTCCACGTTATAGGTTTGTTGAAATTTTTGTCCAAAGGAAAGGGACACGACAGAATTCTTGGACAAAAAAAAAACATGCGCATAAATGTGATGAACGTGCTTTCATGGATAAATAAATTCTGGAGTTATGCTCACAACAGAAATATATATATGCCCATGTGTGCAATGACAAAATTCTTGAGTTATGCTATTCAATCTAGAATGTAGTGTAAGGGGAACTAACTAGCAGCAGCTCATCTAGAACTCCTATGAGTAAAATAGCAACATCAGGAAGAAAAGAAGGAACCTTTGTCCAACAGTAACAGCAGCAGGTGTTCAATTAGTTAAGCAGCAGGCAAAACAAAGCAAAGCATGATAAAAAAGAAACAAATTGGAAAGAACATAAACAGTCTACACCATCAGAACTAAGGAATCACCCCATCTAAGATGAGAGCACACACGGCAAAGGCCTAACCGGTACAACAAGAACTCAAGAATTGACAGAGGGCCAACAAGAACTGACAGAGGGCCAAGAATTGACAGAGTATCACAAGAGAGCAACGCAGGTGACGTAACCGAGGAACCGGTCTGAACTAGCACGATAAACGAACATCGCTCCCCGTCTCCGGCCGTAATCCAATTTCGAAACCAGACCTCGTTCGTTCCTGCAACCGACGCGAACACGAAACCCAGGACCCGGAGTGCCTCTCGGATAACAGAATCGCACGCAGAAAGAAAGAGTTGGTAGTTCGCAAACGAGATGGAGACCCCCGACGAGGCGAGACGGACCAAGAACACGCGAGCGCATCGGGACAACGGCGAGGACGAGCGAAATCGAACCGGACGCGACTCTACACGGACGACGACGAAGACGAGCAAAATTGAATCGGACGCTACTCCACACAGACGACGGCGAGGACGAGCAAAATCGAAGCGTACGCGTTTCCACACGGATGACGGCGACGAGCAAAATCGAACCGGACGGCAACTCTAAACGGACGAAGGCGACAAGCAAAATCGAACCGGACGAGACCCCAAACGGGCGACGGCGAGGACGAGCAAAATCAAACCAGGCGCAACCCCAAACGGACGAATTGAGCACGAGCAGAAACCAAATCTTGCGCGGTTCTAAACCTAAACGGGCGGCGAATCGAGGACGAGCGAATCCAAACCAGGCGCGAGGAGGCGAGGCGAGGCGGGAGGCACGACCCGGGGCCCCGGACGAAGGGAGGAGGAGCACACCGGCGGGCCACGGCCAGAGCGCGGGGAGGGAGGACAGGGCGCGCCTGGCCGTGGGCGGGCCGCCGGGGAAGGGGCGGTGGCGCCGGCCAGGTCCTTGCCGGAGGCGGCTTGGGCGGGCGGCGGAAACCGGAGGGGAGTGGAGCTGGTGGTGGTGGGTTGGGGCTTGATGCGGACCGGGTGGGCAGGGCGAGGGGTCGGTCGGTCGGTCGGCAACGCGGTGTGGCGCGGAGATTACCGTTGCAGAGGCGGTTTCGTGCAGAGCACGGTGCGGGCACACGGGCTATCCGGCCCATTTGGTCGTGTTAGGTTGTGTGTCGTGTTTTATCTAAAAAAATATATGTTTTTTTTAGGATTATCGCGTGTTTCATTAATCACAAAATAGTGAATACAACGCACACACGGAACCGGTCAGAAAGTCCAAGAGAAAACACGTGCTCCCACAGCTTTGCGCAAAATCCCTCCAAGAAAATAAAATCACATTGAAGACCATAGAAATTCTGGCAACTGCCGTCACCATCGACATCGTCGCAGAATTCGGAGGAGAACTATAGCCAATAAGGGCGTTGTGAGCCGATGAAGAAGTCTTCCAAGGACGAGGCCTTTTATCATTATGGCGTGTCGGTCGGGGATCTTCCCCGTCCTCCTCAAATTCCGGAGTTACTGTCAGTCGTCGATGTCGTCGAGGCCGAGCACCAGATCAGCCGCCATCAGGTATTTAGTACTAAATATCTGTACGTCTATACTTTTGACTGCCACGTATAGACGTACAGATATTTAATGGTTTGAACCCATTAAAAAATCAAAGCTGGCCCCATGGAAAAGCCCAGAAGCCCACAAGCTAATTGTCTCCGTGCACATTAATCTTCTTAACGAGATTAGCCCAATCTAACGTATTAAAGCTGAACCAATCGCAAGATTTACTTGATTCCATCCATAATGGACGTAATGCGATGTACGCACAAAGCGCACCATGCCGCACGCCTCCAGAATTGACGCGATGGGTTACTCCCTGTCGGCAGACTCTCGTCTCTTCCGTTCCGCCGCTCCCTTCACCCATCTGCCGATCGCCGCCGCTCGGGAAGCTAGATAGGGCAAACAACTACAGTCCAAATTCGAGGTATGTGGTCACATCACTACATCGTATTCCCCAATTCGTCTTGTGCGTGTCCAATCTAACCTATAGTAGTATAATATACTCCCTCCGTCCTATGTTAAAGTGTCGCTCAAACAGATGTATCTAACCGTATGCTAGATATATCCATTTTATTGCTTTTTCATAAACTTTAATCTAGTCTATGGACTGTTACATCTAAAAAAACAATTATCATATTTAGATAATGGTTTAGAGCCACCCGTTAGATACCGGTAAAGCGCAAGCAATCTCTCAGAGCCTTCTATTCACAGAGAAAACAATTTAGATGATCACACTAAGAAGTAAAATGTAATTAGGTGAAGATATTTAACCAGGGGACCTTTCGTGTCACCACCTGATTTTAGTTATCCGTTGAGGATCATTGGGGATGCTCCACGAAGATTTAAAGTGAAATTCTCTATACTCTGGTGTATCAATTTCTAAAGCTAGTGTGACGTGATATTGCCAGTTGCCACGATATCAGTGGAAAGATTATTTTCAGCTTTGAATGTTGTAGAAAAAGAATTGTGTTATAAAATGGGCTATCAGTTTATAATTGATTGTCTAATTTGCTATGTGAAGAAATATATGTTTTCTACCATTACTAGTGATTATGTGTTTAATATTCTTTAGATGACACATGTGGTAAGCAATCCAAACTAATCCAACAAATATTCTTTAGATGATGAAAAATTGTTGGGAAACTATAAATGTGATTATTTTACATGCTTTTTTGCTTGATGGTGCTTATTTTTAATTTGCTATTTTTTCAGATGTTTTCAAGAGGACGAGAAATGGTACTTGAAGCTATGAAGTTATTTTGGCACTAATCCGTTTTTCAATATGTAAAGTGGTTTTATAATTATCCAGCTGGTACATTCCCTATAGTTGATATTATATTTCTTTTTGTTATGTTGTCTTTGAGTGATATACTACTGTCGTTTGATGGTCTAAAACTCGACTTTATAGTTAATTAATTCATCGCAAATTCTTACATTAAGTCAACGAATGAACCCAATGGCTAAATTTTCTAGCTCCGCCCTTGGCCGCCATCAAGCCGCGACTCAAGATCCGGAACCACCATCCTCTCACAATCATCGGCGATGTCACTAGGGATGACAACCACCGGCCATGGACTTAAAACCGCCTTCCAGAAGGATCGGCGGGAGACTGAGCCCACCTGCTCCTCGATGCCGCCATGGACGACATCGAGAAGGGACTGGAGCTTGGGCATTATTCTTGGATGCGACGCCGCAGTCACCATAAAAAACAGCGCCACGCTACACACAATACCTTGCATTGCAGTCGCTGCCCCGATGCAGCCGCATTGAGACGCTAGACTCGCTGATCGAAAGGAACAACGAATACACATATCCACAAGCCTCTCAACACTGCCATGAACGACGCCGCCGAGATGATGCCAGTACTCGGGAAATCTTATTCGACACAGCGCCGCTAACACCATTGAAGTGAAGCGGGAGGACCAACCTACCCTAAACCTATCTACACACCTAAGGCAGAGAACCGGGGCTCCTCCATCTAGCCATTGCCGAGGCAAACGGAGGAGGAAGGAGCCCGCGGACTCGGCGACGGCTGAGGCGGGATTGGAGGTGCCCTCTCTGTGCGTCTTTGGAACCATTAGAGAGACGCACTGGGGAGGTTGTGGGTTTGTGTAAAGAGGGAGGGGAAAATATGTTGGTGCAAAAGACATTTGCAATGTTTTCATTTGGTTAACATCAACTTAAGGTCCAACTTGTTTCAAATAAAAAAAACTTGAGGTCCAACTAATTGCCCAGCTAGAACAGCGAGGGTACATGTCCGAATTGACTGCGTTTGAGGTGACTTCTGGTGATAGTCCCACGGCCGACGTGGTGGCAACTCTTCCCTCCTCGTTGATCCCCTCCCTCTTCCAATTTGATCCTTCGTCTGTCTCTGAGATCCACCACTACTCCCCCTCGTTTGTTCTTATCCCTTCTCTCATAGTGTTGTTTCAAGTGGCCGAGGTGGTATTTTCTCAAGTCCTAGTGTTGAGGGAGGCGCATTGAAGGAAATACAAAAAACTGATAGTACTTAAGTGTACAAGCAAACTGATCATGTTGGGGAGGGTCCTGGCCCATGCTGCCCACCCCATGCGTCTCTAGCTATTTCACCCTATCAATCCTCTGTTCATCATCTCTCTTGATCGTTCTCTCAATCCATGGCCTCCTTAGTCATTGTATATCCCAAAATGAACCACACTTGGCGCATGTGTGTTGACTACCAACCCCTAAAACAAGGCATGCTCCAAGGATCCATTCGTGTTGCCACATATCGACCAAGTGATCAATTCCATGGCCGGTTGTGAGCGTTTGCGTATTTTGGGCGTATATTCAGGCTATCATTAGATAAAAATGAAGTATCCAGACGATATCAAGACTCCTTCATCATCTCCTATGAAACTTTCTCCTAATTTTCATGCATTTGACCTAAAAAATGTTGGAGCGACTTACCAATGGTGTATTCAGAAATGTTGACACTAGTGGGGCGGCAGAAACTTCCACACCTTTGTCAACAACATCGTGATAAAGTCCAAGTGCGGGGATGATCTCCTGGCGGATCTGGCGAAAACCTTCACAGACCTCACGCAGATCAACTTGAAGCTTGACCAAGAGAAATGTGTAATCAGATTACCTGCAGAATCTCCTTGGTTTCATCATTTCTGTATGCGAGATCGAGACCACTCGGAGAAGGTCAAAGCGATCCTAAAGATGGCCACACACAAAAAATCTGAAGGTTGTGCAGTAATTCACCGGGTGCATTGCAGCCCTTAGGGCATCTCCGACGGCGACGCTCTAACCACTCGCATACGACTGGACCGTAGAAGCCATCCAACGCGGGACTGTATCGGTTTGTGGCGCAGTCCGGACGTGTTTTCTCCCGCAAGTTGGTGACAAAGTTGGGGGGTTGCGGGAGTCCGAACAGTAGCCACACAGGACTCCGACACCCCAAGCCCACCCAGTCCCCCCTCCCGGTCTCATTTCCTTCCACTATGTCCTTCTCCTCCTTGCTTTGCATCCGCACCCTCCACCTCCCCCGCCACCGTTGTATGTCTCTGGCCGCCATAGAGGCATTGCCGGACGTCCCCAACCAACACCGACGCGCCCTTGCCTTTACGACGTCATTGTCCACCCAAGAGCCGTTTATACCCAGGTACACTTCCCCCCTCCCCGTCGGCGACCTCCATGGCGGACAACATGGCCGACAGGTGTTCGGTCAAATGCCATTGAGCTTACTTTCAAACGCTATGTTGTTTTTTTGTGTATGAATGATGGTGAGTGATACGTCTCCGTCGTATCTACTTTTCCAAACACTTTTGCCCTTGTTTTGGACTCTAACTTGCATGATTTGATTGGAACTAACCCAGACTCATGTTGTTTTCAGCAGAACTGCCATGGTGTTATTTTTGTGCAGAAATAAAAGTTCACGGAATGACCTGAAAATCCACGGAGCAACTTTTCAGAATTAATGAAAAATATTGGCGAAAGAAATAGCGTCAGGGGGCCCACACCCTGTCCACGAGAGCGGGGGCGCGCCCCTCCCCCTGGGCGCGCCCCCCTGCCTCGTGGGCCCCCTGGACGTCCACCGACCTCAACTCCAACTCCATATATTTGCTTTCGCGGAGAAAAAATCAGAGAGAAAGTTTCATTGCGTTTTACGATAAGGAGCCACCGCCAAGCCCTAATCTCTCTCGAGAGGGCTGATCTAGAGTCCGTTCGGGGCTCCGGAGTGGGGTATTCATCGTTGTCGTCATCATCAACCATCCTCCATCACCAATTTCATGATGCTCACCGCCTTGCGTGAGTAATTCCATCGTAGGCTTGTTGGACGGTGATGGGTTGGATGAGATTTACCATGTAATCAAGTTAGTTTTGTTAGGGTTTGATCCCTAGTATCCATTATGTTCTGAGATTGATGTTGCTATGACTTTGCTATGCTTAATGCTTGTCACTAGGGCCCAAGTGCCATGATTTCAGATCTGAACCTATTATGTTTTCATGAATATATGTGAGTTCTTGATCATATCTTGCAAGTCTATAATCACCTATTATGTGTTATGATCCGACAACCCCGAAGTGACAATAATCGGGATACTTCTCGGTGATGACCGTAGTTTGAGGAGTTCATGTATTCACTATGTGTTAATGCTTTTGTCCGGTACTCTATTAAAAGGAGGCCTTAATATCCCTTAGTTTCCATTAGGACCCCGCTACCACGGGAGGGTAGGACAAAAGATGTCATGCAAGTTCTTTTCCATAAGCACGTATGACTATATTTGGAATACATGCCTACATCACATTGATGAACTAGAGCTAGTTCTCTGTCACCCTATGTTATAACTATTACATGAGGAATCACATCCGACATAATTATCCATCACTAATCCAATGCCTACGAGCTTTTCACATATTGTGCTTTGCTTATTTACTTTACCGTTGCTACTGTTACAATTACTACAAAACTGCTACTGTTACTTTTGCCATTGTTACCGTTACTTCCATACTACTTTGCTACTAAATACTTTGCTGCAGATACTAAGTTATCCAGGTGTGGTTGAATTGACAACTCAACTGCTAATACTTGAGAATATTCTTTGGCTCCCCTTGTGTCGAATCAATAAATTTGGGTTGAATACTCTACCCTCGAAAACTGTTGCGATCCCCTATACTTGTGGGTTATCAAGACTATTTTCTGGCGTCGTTGCCGGGGAGCATAGCTCTATTCTTTGAGTCACTTGGGATTTATATCTGCTGATCACTATGAGGAACTTGAAAGATGAAAAAACTAAGATTTTATCCCTCAACTACGAGGGGGGGGGGTAAGGAACTGCCATCTAGCTCTGCACTAGATTCTCCTTCTGTTTTGAGTAAGCTTGCGACACCTAAACCTGCTACTGCTATGAATTCTGATATGTCACATGATATTGATGATGCCACTTCTACTATGCATAATACTTATGATGAAACTACTTCTATGCTTGATACTACTGTGCCATTAGGTGAATATCTTGATGAACAACTTGCTAGGGTTAGAGAGAATGAAATTATTGAAGATAGTGATGATGAAGGTTCTCCCCCTAAGTATGAATTGCCTATTGTTCCAGAGGGTTATGTTATGGATGAATAAACTACTAGAGCTATTCTTGTTTGCAATGATAGATCTGATCTTAAGAAGTTATTAGCTAAATGGAAACAAAAATCTCTAAATGCTAGAATGAAATATGACCCTGCTTTTGCTACTTCACCTATCTTTGTTACTGATAAGGATTATGAATTCTCTGTCGATCCTGAGATAATTACTTTGGTTGAATCTGTCCTTTTTATGGCAATGAATCTGAAACTGTTGTGGCACATCTTACTAAGTTAAATGATATAGCCACCCTGTTCACTAATGATGAGAAATCTCGCTATTATTATATCCTTAAGATATTTCCATTCTCATTAAAGGGTGATGCTAAAACTTGGTTTAATTCTCTTGATCTTGGTTGCGTGCGTAGTCCCCAGGATATGATTTATTACTTCTCTGCTAAATATTTCCCTGCTCATAAGAAACAAGTTGCCTTGAGGGAAATATATAATTTTGTGCAAATTGAAGAAGAGAGTCTCCCACAAGTTTGGGTGAGGCTTCTCCGATTACTTAATGCTTTGCCTGATCATCCTCTTAAGAAAAATGAAATACTTGATATCTTTTATAATGGACTAACCGATGCTTCCAAGGACCACTTGGATAGTTGTGCTGGTTGTGTTTTCAGGGAAAGAACAGTCGATCAAGCTGAATTGCTATTGACTAATATGTTGACTAATGAAAATAATTGGACTCTTCCTGAGCCAATTCCTGAGCCAATTGAGCCAACTCCTGAGCCTATTCCTAAACCAACTCCGAAGAAGAGGGGTGTTCTATTTCTCAGTCCTGAAGATATGCAAGAGGCAAAGAAATCAATGAAAGAAAAAGGTATTAAAGCTGAAGATGTTAAGAATTTACCTCCCGTTGAAGAAATACATGGTCTTAATTCACCACCTATTGAAGAAACACATTCTCTTGATAACCCGACACAGGTAGTAAAGGTAAATTCTCTCTATAGATATGATAAAGTTGAAATCCCCTCTACTAAGTTTCCTAGCCAATGTCTAGATGAATTTGATGACTTTATGGCTAGACAAGAAAACTTCAATGCTTATGTTGGTAGAGAATTAAAGAGTAATTCTTACATGATTGGACGCTTGAGTGATTATATGGCTAGAGTTAAAGGTGAACTTAAACTCATTAGCAAATATGCTTCTATGGTTACCACTCAAGCGGAACAAGTACTTAAAGCTCAAAGTGATTTGCTCAATGAATTAAATAATAAACATGATTTTGCTGTTAGATTGGCTACTAGAACGGGTAAAATGACTCAGGAACCTTTGTATCCTGAAGGCCACCCTAAGAGAATTGAGCAAGATTCTCAAAGAAATAATGTAGATGCACCTAGTCCTTCTAAAAAGAAGAAAAAGAAAAATGATAGGACTTTGCATGCTTCTAGTGAACCTGTTATAGACACACCTGAGAATCCCAATGATATTTCTATTTCTGATGCTGAAACACAATTTGGTGATGAACATGAACCTAGTGATAATGTTAATGATAATGTTCACGTTGCTGCTCAACCTAGCAATAATAATGCTGTAGGGATTGAACCTGCTATTGATCTTGATAACCCACAATCAAAGAATCAACGTTATGATAAGAGAGACTTTGTTGCTAGGAAGCACGGTAAAGAAAGAGAACCATGGGTTCAGAAACCCATGCCTTTTCCTCCTAAGCCATCCAAGAAAAAGGATGATGAGGATTTTGAGCGCTTTGCTAAAATGATTAGACCTATCTTCTTACGTATGCGCTTAACTGATGTGCTTAAAGTAAATCCTTATGCTAAATATATGAGGGATATTATTACAAATAAAAGAAAGATACCGGAAGCTGAAATTTCCACCATGCTTGCTAATTATACTTTTAAAGGTGGAATACCAAAGAAACTTGGAGATCTAGGGGTACCAACTATACCATGCTCCATTAAAAGAAACTATGTTAAAACTGCTTTATGTGATCTTGGAGCCGGTGTTAGTGTTATGCCTCTCTCTTCATATCGTAGACTTGAATTGAATAAGTTGACACCTACTGAAATATCTTTGCAAATGGCTGACAAATCAACTGCCATACCTGTCGGTATTTGTGAGGATGTGCCTGTTGTGGTTGCAAACATAACTATCTTAACAGACTTTGTTATTCTTGATACTCCTGAGGACGATAGTATGTCGATTATCCTTGGTAGACCCTTTTTTAATACTGCAGGGGCTGTTATTGATTGCAACAAAGGCAATGTCACTTTTCATGTTAATGGTAATGATCATACGGTACACTTTCCGAGGAAACAACCTAAAATTCATAGCATCAATTCTATTGGAAAAAGTCCAACTATTATTATTGGAGGTTTTGAATTTCCTCTTCCTATTGTCAAGAAGAAATATGATATTCTTATTATTGGGGATGTTCATATCCCCGTTGAGGTAACCTAGTGTTATTCGAAATTTCTCCGGTTCCATGTTATTCGGAATGAGTTTGTTAACAAGACTTGATCAACCTTGTTAGTGGATTCCTTTTGATGATCATGAGATGGATGAAATTAGAAGGCACAACCTTCTGTACCCTCTTTTTACTTTCTGTTATTTAGATTAAATAAAGCAAACATAGTATTTTCTGACTGTTTTCTGAATTATCCATGCAATAAAAAAATACCCCGAAAATAAAAGTTCTCCAAATGCCCTGCCAATTTAGTATGATTTTTTCTGAAATATTTGAGAATATTTGGCACTGAGAACACAGCAGGGGGGCAAACACCTGGCCACGGGGGTCCCAGGCGTGCCCACCCTTACAGGGCGCGCCCCCTGCCTCGTGGGCCCATGGTGGGCCCCCTCCACTTATTCCTGCACCCACACACTCCATCTTCCTCCCAAAAAAATCACCATCCATCTCAAGTACGAGTTCTAGCTCATTTTGCTGCGATTTTCGATCTCCTTGCTCAAAGCTCCATTCACAAAACTGCTTTGGGAAATTGTTCCTTGGTATGTGACTCCTCCAATGGTCCAATTAGTTTTTGTTCTAGTGCTTTATTCATTGCAAATTTTTGCTGCCTAGGTGACCCTGTTCTTGAGCTTGCATGTCAAATTTATGAGGTCCCAAGTAATTCTAATGCATGATATAGGCTCTAGGCACTTGTGGGAGTAGTTGCTATCAATTTTATTTAGTTTGATTCACTTTTATTTTGAGTTACTAAAAATTTCAGAAATTTTTCAGAGGAAGAAATATGTCTAGGAAAATGTACCAAGGTGGTTCTTCAAGAAAGCAAGCACCCAGCCGCGCAATGCGTGAGCAAGACGATGAACCACCAAGGGAAGCTGACATGCGGCCTTGTGAATGGCCGTCAGAAGAGTTCATGGTTAATGTAGGCATCAAGGATGAATTTGATGCATATGTGCGTAATGCCGATCTTGAGGACTTCATGCAAGATAAGTGTCCTCAGTAGTACTATTTGACTGATTCATTCGTGAGAAGGTTTAAATTTTCATCTTCGCGTAATTCTCAAAGTGTCTTGTTTGATATTTATGATCAATCATATACCATGGACCTAGAAGATTTTACTACTGCTTGCAAACTCCCACAATGGGGTAGTGTTAATGAACCCTTTAAATCTGAATATAAAGACTTTCTAGCTAGTATCACTATGGGAGAATCTAGAGAAATAGCACAAGCTACCATAGGGAGCATTCATTTTCCTGCTATACATTATTTTGCTCTCTTCATTGATAGATGCATTAATGGTAAGGATGAAGCATATCACATGTGTGTTCCTGATCTTTGTGTTCTCAAGAGTTCTGTATTAGGTAATAAAGATTACAACTTGGGGGTAATTGTTGCATGTAGGTTGCATACTAATGGTTTAGTTGGAGATTTATTTGGAGGGATTTATGCGACCTGTGTGGCTAATTATTTTGGTATACCTCCATGTGAGGGTGATAGGGAGTTGCCTCCCGCTTATTTAGATTATAATGCCATGGCCAGTCATCATTTTCTTGAGAGGAATGAACAATTCCTCCAGTATCGACTAATCTTTGACAGACGTCGCGCTGTCCATGTTACTCTCCCTGCTCCTACCCTTTTTGATTATTAGGCAAAAAGAAGATATGTTGTCACCAGGGAGGAGGCAACCGAGTAAGAGAGGAGGACGGAGGCAGCTCGCCACCATGCCGCAGCTCAGGAGGCATTGGCTGCTGCATCTCAGTACGACCCTAGTTACAACTTCGGATACCAATCAGGCTATCCATGGCAATAGACCAACTTAGGCCAAAATCCTAAGCTTGGGGGAGTACGTATTTCTCACCGACATTACATTTATGTTCACGCACTCACTCTAGTTTTCGGTGCTCATACTTTTTCATTGTACTATCCATGCTAGTTTAATTTGTTTTTCTAGCTTTCTTCTTGTGTGTTTGATAAACCTTAAGAAAAACCAAAAAAATTAGTTAGTTTAATTTCCATGCTTGTAGTAGTAATTAAAAAGAAAACCCAAAAAGATTTTCCGTTCTACTTTTGCTTGTTGGGAGCTTTCCCGTGTAAATAGTTTTATTTCTTTTCTTTTCTTTGGGGGTCGAGAGGAGAAGACCATAATGAAAATGCTTAGTGGCTCTCATATGCATGATTGTTGATTTAACCAAGAGCCAATATTACCTTGTCTTCTCCCTTGAATTGAATGCTTGCAGATTCCAGCTTAGTCCAATGCACGTGCACTATTATTATTATACACACCATTCGGTCGTGCGAGTGGAAGACAATAATGACGATATATGATGGATTGATTGAGATGAGAGAAGCTGGTATGAACTTGAACTCTCTTGTTTTTGTAAATATGATTAGTTCATCATTCCTAATTCAGCCTATTATGAATAAACATGTTTGCAATGAAAATTATAGATTATAGTTACTTATGCCATGCTTAATTAGCTAGGAGCTTATAATGGTTTACCTTGCGTGCCAACATGCTATTAAAATGGTTGTGATGTGGTATGATAGGGTGGTATCCTCCTTTGAATGATTTGAGTGACTTGACTTGGCACATGTTCACGCATGTAGTTGAAATAAAATCAACATAGCCTTCACGATATTTATGGTCATGGTGGATTATATCCTACTCATGCTTACAGTGTTGATTAATTTTAATGCATGTTCATGACTGTTGTCGCTCTCTCAGTTGGTCGCTTCCCAGTCTCTTGCTAGCCTTCACCTGTACTAAGCGGGAATACTGCTTGTGCATCCAAACTCCATAAACCCCAAAGTTATTTCATATGAGTCCACCATACCTTCCTATATGCGGTATTTACCTGTCGTTCCAAGTAAATTTGTATGTGCCAAACTCCAAACCTTCAAATGAAATTCTGTTTTGTATGCTCGAGCAGCTCATGTATCAACTAGGGTTGTCTGTATCTTCCATGCTAGGTGGGTTATTCTCAAGAGGAGTGAACTCCGCTCCTCATTCATGAGAAAATGGCTGGTAACCGGGATGCCCAGTCCCATGATCAAAAAGGTCAAATCAAATCAAAATAATTAAACAAAACTCCCCCAGGATTGTTGCTAGTTGGAGGCACCCGTTGTTTCGAGCAAGCCATGAATTGATGCTTGTTGGTGGTGGGGGGGGTATAAACTTTACTATTCTATTTGGGAACCGCCTATAATGTGTGTAGCATGGAAGATATCAAGATCTCATAGTTGTTGCGTTGACAGTGAAAGTATACCACTCAAAATGTTATGTATCTCTATTTTAAAATCGAGCTCTGGCACCTCTACAAATCCCTGCTTCCCTCTATGAAGGGCCTATCTATTTACTTTTATGTTGAGTCATCATCCTCTTATTAAAAAGCACCACTGGAGAGCACTGTTGTCATTTGCATGCATTACTATTAGTTTATATTGGGTATGACTTGACTGGATCTCTTTTACCATGAATTACAATGTTTAGTCGGTCCTTGATCTTTAAAGGTGCTCTGCATTTATGTTTTGCGGTCTCAGAAAGGGCTAGCGAGATACCATCTTGTTATATCATATTATGATTGTTTTGAGAAAGTGCTGTCATCCGAGATTTATTATTATTGCTCACTAGTTGATTATGCCATTGACATGAGTAAACATGAGACCTAAGTGTTATTGTGAATATGGTTAGTTCATAATCTTTGCTGAAAACTTGCATGCTGGCTTTACATATTTACAACAACAAGAGCAAACAGAGTTTGTAAAACTTTTTGTTTATCACTTTCAGTTTATCAACTGAATTGCTTGAGGACAAGCAAATGTTTAAGCTTGGGGGAGTTGATACGTCTCCGTCGTATCTACTTTTCCAAACACTTTTGCCCTTGTTTTGGACTCTAACTTGCATGATTTGAATGGAACTAACCTGGAATGACGATGTTTTCAGCAGAACTGCCATGGTGTTATTTTTGTGTAGAAATAAAAGTTCTCGGAATGACAGCAACTTTTCAGAATTAATAAAAAATACTGGCGAGAGAAATAGCGTCAGGGGGCCGACACCTTGTCCATGAGGGTGGGGGGCGCGCCCCCTCCCCCTGGGCGCGTCCCCTGCCTCGTTGGCCCCCTGGACGTCCACCGACCTCAACTCCAACTCCATATATTTGATTTCACAGATAAAAAATTCAAAGAGAAAGTTTCATCACATTTTATGATATGGAGCCGCCGCCAAGCCCTAATCTCTCTCGGGAGGGCTGATGTGGAGTCCGTTCGGGGCTCTGGAGAGGGGGATTCGTCGTTGTCGTCATCATCAACCATCCTCCATCACCAATTTCATGATGCTCACCGCCGTGCGTGAGTAATTCCATCGTAGGCTTGCTGGGCGGTGATGGGTTGGATGAGATTTACCATGTAATCAAGTTAGTTTTGTTAGGGTTTGATCCCTAGTATCCATTATGTTCTGAGATTGATGTTGCTATGACTTTGCTATGCTTAATGCTTGTCACTAGAGCCCGAGTGACATGATTTCAGATCTGAACCTATTATATTTTCATGAATATATGTGAGTTCTTGATCCTATCTTGCAAGTCTATAGTCACCTATTATGTGTTATGATCTGACAACCCTGAAGTGACCATAAACGGGATACTTCTCGATGATGACCGTAGTTTGAGGAGTTCATGTATTCACTATGTGTTAATGCTTTGGTCTGATACTCTATTAAAAGAAGGCCTTAATATCCCTTAGTTTCCATTAGGACCCCACTGCCACGGGAGGGTAGGACAAAAGATGTCATGCAAGTTCTTTTCCATAAGCACGTATGACTATATTCGGAATACATGCCTACATTACATTGATGAACTGGAGCTAGTTCCGTGTCACCCTATCTTATAACTATTACATGAGGAATCACATCCAACATAATTATCCATCACCGATCCAATGCCTACAAGCTTTTCACATATTGTGCTTTGCTTATTTGCTTTACCGTTGCTACTGTTACAATTACTACAAAACTGCTACTGTTACTTTTGCCACTGTTACCGTTACTTCCATACCACTTTGCTACTAAATATTTTGCTACAGATACTACGTTATCCAGGTTTGGTCAACTGCTAATACTTGAGAATATTCTTTGGCTCCCCTTGTGTCGAATCAATAAATTTGGTTGAATACTCTACCCTCGAAAACTGTTGCGATCCCCTATACTTGTGGGTTATTAGTGAGCTACTCGACAATGGAGTATGAGTTATTGTGCGATGTGTGGTTGGCCGTATCCGCAGATTTCGTAAGCAGAAGCTGAGGGGGACCTTTTGGCAGCAGGTGCATGAATTATTTCACGCACGAAAGCACACTGTACCCTACAACAGTTACATCAGTCAACAACGCAATGTGAGGTCGTTATCGTATAGCTTACATGCCATGCAGAATAGCGTAACTAAGTTTTATCAAGTGGTTGCTCAGTTGGAGGCAAGGTGGCCATTGCATGCGGCAGAGGAGATCGTAAGTTTTGCTTCCTCTTGCTTAACATGTTTAAATTATTCATTCAAGTTGGTCTGCACATTATGTAGCCCGCACGCACTGCCATGATGTACCACATGACGGAGGGATGGTCATTTACGTACACACACTATTGGATGAAACTAAAGAGGGAGTATGTGTGGGACGAACTGACCCGTTGAGGAAAAACTTGTTGGACATACGGTTAGTCCAGTCGTATTAGAGACATTGTCGTACTAAACTTATTTACATGCTACGTATGGATGATTCGTGCTATTTTTCTATCCGAACTTTGATGAATATCAACCGGTGTGCATGAATTTCGTTATGTTAGTTAAAATGCGGGTTGAATGTATGTGGATTGCGTTGGATGGTGACCTTCTGAATCCGTGTCTGCAAACTGCCCCCCCTGTCAGCGGACAGATGTGTGAGGAAATTTGCAGGTTCTTGTAAGTGCATCTAGTGCCACCCCTAGTTGGTTTTGGAGTATTGACGACAAAGGTGGTTGAGGGACTAATGTGTTTATGAGAATTGCAGGATAACACAGGTAGTGTCCGTCATTGATTCGGTTTACCTACCAGAGATGACCCCTAAAAATATGTGAAGACATTGAAGACAATGATGGTTGGTGAAGACATTCACGATGAAGATTATGACACATGAAGCTATTCACTTGAAGACTATGGAGTGCGAAGACATAGTTGTTTCGTAGTTCCCTTTTCTTCTTTATTGAGTCATAGGAACCACCGTACTGTTAAGTGGGGTCCAAGTGAACAAAGTCAGAGTGACTGATGTGATGCTCAACCAAATCCTATGTCTTCGAGCGAAGACAATGAGAGCAAATCTTATCCAGAGCTGGATGAGTCAGCTTTGCTTATAGCCCAAGCCAAGTTGTCGTGTGTGTTTGAAATCTGACCGTTGGACACGTGTCAGTTCCTTAGTGACCCAGGGTCATTTCGGACATATCAGGTCGGGTTGCCTCCTGGCTATAAATAGCCCATCCCCTACACCATAAATTGGTGGCTGCTTAGAGTTAGTGCACGACTTTTGTCGTTTGAGAGCAACCCACCTCTGAAGCATTTGAGAGAGAAATCCTTGCAATGACAAAGCCCAAAACACCCAGAGCCAAAGAGTGTTAGGCATCACTGAAGTCTTTCTGTCCGAGTGATCTAAAGACTTGTTACACTTGAGGACTGTGAATCCTCCAGCCAGTTAGGCGTCGCGTTCTGAGCATCCAAGAGGCACTGTGGATTGCCGGTGAACGAAGTCTGTGAAGGTTTGGAAGTCTACCTCGAAGACTTACCAGAGTGATTGGGCGAGGACTGGGTGTCCTTAGCTCAAGGGGAATATAGTGAAGACACGGTATTCTGAGTTAAATCTCAGCCTCCCTAACCAGACGTACAGTTGTCACAGCAACTGGAACTGGTCTACCAAATCCTTGTCTTCATCAAGCTATTGGTTCTATCCTCTACACCCCTTACTTTACAGTTGTCTTCGTGAAGTCATTGCGTGCCTGTCTGATCTGTTTGACTTCACTCTGTGAAGACTATTATCTGTTTAGCTTCGTACTATCTTCCTTTCTGATCCTGTCTACCCAGTTGCAGTTAGTCTTCGTGCTTTCACTGAATTGTATGTATAACTAATGCTAGCCTAGTGTAGTTTTCATTCCGCTACTTACTATATAGGCTCAGTTTACCTGTTGGTCTTCAAAGCCACTGTGTTTTGAAGACTTTCATAAAAATCTCCTATTCACCCCCCTCTAGTCGATAACTAGCACTTTCAAAACCTATCAGAGCAAGGTACTCCCTTGTTCTGTGTGATTCGGTTTAACCACCTGGAGTTTTAGCTTTGTCGACTGCAGGGATAATCAAGGTCTCCGCTGTGTGCCCCATCTTCAATGGCACTGACTACCCCTACTGGAAGAACAAGATGCGCATGCATCTTGAAGCCATTGATGTTGATCTCTGGTATGTCGTCAAGACTGGCATTCCCAAAGTCGATGAAGGTGTCACCGCTGCTAATGTCAAGAGATTTGCTCAATTGGACTCAACATCCAAGAACATCATCTGTGGTCATCTGACCAAAGGGCAGTATGGCCGTGTGAGTGCACTGGAAACTGCAAAGCTGGTCTGGGACTGGCTGTCCAAGGTCAATGAAGGTGTCTCAACTCAGAGAGACTCAAGAATTGATGTTCTTCGCAATCTCTTCAATCACTTCAAGAGAAATGACAATGGAAGTGTCCAGCTCACGTTCGATCACTTGACTGATATCACCAATGAGCTTCATGCTCTCGGCGCCACTGAGATCACCAAGCATGAGATCATGAAGAAGCTTCTGAGATCACTTGACAGCTTGTTTGACACCTTAGTTTGATGATTCAAGAACGTCCTGACTTCAAAGATCTCGATCCGTCTGACATACATGAGTTCCAGCTATCTGAGAAGCGTGGTATCTATGGACCCAACTATGGCCGAACCCGTGCTTTGAAGGCTAAAGCTGTTTCCTCATCCGAAGAAGAATCTGACTGTAGCTCTGGTGATCCTGAAGAGCTTGGCAAAGAGCTTGCGATGCTCGTGAGGAAGTTCCAGAAGTTCTCCAAGAAGAATTGATTCAACAAGTCTTCAAGATCTAGCTCAAAGAACGATGAGGCTTCATCACGTGACTACAAGAAGAGGACTTGCCACAAATGCAAGAAGATAGGCCACTACATCTCCGAGTGTCCTCAGTGGGATAAGGAATAAAAGAAGAAGAAGAAGAGCAAGGAATATGATTCTAATGACAACAAGAAGAAGAAATCTTCAAAATCCTCTTCAAAGTCTTCATCTCACAAGAAGACCTCATCAAGCAAGGCGCGTGCATTTATTGGCAAGGAAATGGATTCAGAGGAGGGGTCTGCCTCTGAGGAGGTGGAGGTGGAGTCTCAGGAGGAGTCTGATTCAGGTGTGGCAAGCCTAGCTCTGGCATCAGTGTTCATCGCCAAGTCAATCTTCAACACTAAAGACAATGGTCGCATCGTTGAAGCCAAAGTTGATGATGATGATGACGACTCTGCTCCTACCTACTGCTTCATGGCACGTGGTGCCAAGGTAACTTCATGCGATGCCTTTTTCCAAACCTCTAGTGAAGATGACTCTGAATGTGAATCGAAACCTAGCTATAAGACACTTGCTAAAATTGCAACTGAGCAACAAACTGCTATGGAACATATTCAAAAGCTGCTAGACAAAAGAGATGACCTGTTCGATGCGGAAATGAATTGAACTCAGTCCTTAATCAAAGACATTGACATTAAAAGTCTTTGAGTTAAGTACGAAGATCTTGAAAGTCGTCATGAAACTCTCTCAGTCTCTCATGAGAAGCTTTCCTACGGTTATCATCAAAGGAAGCAGGATCTAGAGAAACTGAGAGCATCTCATGAAGATCTTCAAAAAGAGAATGATTCACTACTTGCCCAACAGATCAGTACCGCTCAGGTAGAATTTGTTCCACCATGCTTAAAGTGTCTTGAGCGTGATAATGTTGTCTCTATTGCTTAATGTTCTACTGCTTTTGATGTTGCAATATCTTCAACTACTGATGTGGTAACTAACCCCTCTACTGAGGATGCCACTACTATTTCTGACGAGAATGCTAGGTTGAAGACATTGCTTGAGACCGGCATGTACAAAAGCCTCAAAGGGCATCAAACCTTGTGCGATGTCCTCAAGAAACAGATTCTGTTGGGGATATATTTATTAGGTATGACCTGCCCAAAAGGGGCTGGGTTATACCTATGGCGATTCATCATATGAAGCCCAGGAGGATATTAAAGATGGCGGTTTAGTTAAGGGCCCAAGGCCCAAAGGCGACTTAAGGCCCGCAGGGGTAAACTGCCATATATGTAAAGACTTGTATTGTAAGGCATGTAAAGGTAGTCACCGAGCCGGACACGTTATCTATGAGCCGGCCGGGACTCCGTGAGCCGCTGGGCGTCAACTTGTGTATATAAAGGGACGACCCGGCAACGGTTCAGGACAAGAGACAACAGATCAAAAGCTAGGTCAAGCAGATTCGCTCCCTGGTAATCGAGACATAAGCAATACCACCTCAAACTGGATTAGGCGTTTACCTTCACCACAAGGGGCCGAACCAGTATAAACTCCCGTGTCATTTGTCCCGTTTAACCCCTTTAAGCTACCTAGTTGCGATGGCTCCACGACTAAGTCCTTTTGCTAGGACATCTGCCATGACCTTTCCACGACAGTTGGCGCCCATCGTCAGGCCAGCGCATGGTGGTTTCGAGTTCTTAAAGGGCAGCTTCGAAGGGCTCAAGGGATACGCTATGGGCCGGATGAACAAGAGTCATCGCGGCAAGCTCTACATCGACGATGCAGGCTGGAGCCCCGAGGCTGGCTCAATTGAGTACGGGTACCGGGTCCCCTTTTGTAGAATCCATGTCTTCATCGGCAAGATCGGCGAGCCGGGCCCTGAGCCGGACATCTGCACCGACATCATCGAGATGGCTCAGCATGCGAGACCCGCCAGAGCTTAGCCCGCCGTGAAGCGTGCCTTCGTGGGATGCATCCATGGAGCGGAATTTGATGAATGATCTATGTCTGGCGGTGAGACGGCCATCTACTCTGATGGTGAGTCATCCAAGGGCAAGACTACTTCATTGTATCAGCTGCAAGACGACGGGCTTGGGGTCTATTCCGATGGCGACAGTATTCCGGACCCCTATGAGCCGCCAAACAGAGTCGGGATCTTCATGGCTGGTACCCAGCCTGGGCAAAATTCTTCAACTGCAGCAACGATGACTTCCGGGTCAGCGACGGTGACGGCAGCCGGGGCAGGAGGCCCTGCGCGCCCGCTGACTCAGGTTTTGATGGCTTTAATGGATAAATTGACGGCTCTGTTAACAGGCGGGGTCAACCCGGTGAATCAAGCTCAGCATGATGCGAAGGTGGCAAAGTTACGTGATGAGGTAGCACTAGCCAAGGAAGACTTGGTGGCAGAGGACGTCGGGATAGCCGCGGAACGGGCTGCTTTGGATGCTCAGGCCCAACGGATTCAGTCGGAGGCTTTCCAACTTACGATCGATCACAATGCTTCAAATGAAATCATGAGGAGGAGGCACCAGTCCCGTCTACCTCCAATTTACGAGGCTAGAAACCTCTTCCGCACGCCTGGTCCAGGGCCCAGTAACCCACCGGAGATAAACCAGGCTGCGGCACCCGGGGTTGGGATGTCGGTTCAACCACGCATGACGGAACCCCTTCGTCTGAATACGCTCTGCCTCAGCATGTACCAACACCACCGGGTCATTATTCTAATCCTTTGGAGAACATGATTGCTGCGACGACATGATTGGCGGCTCTCCCGGTGGACAGTGACTCTCCAACGACGGTTGAAACACAAAGGGTCGGAGAACTTCTTCAGACAGCATTGGCGCAGCAGGAGGCATATTCTTACAGTCGACATAGGATTCACTCGACCCCTCGCTCAAGCCGGAGTTATCGCAGGCACATGGACTCACCAGCCGTTTCAAGCAATGCCCAGCGCCATGACCAGCCGCGTAGGCATGATCCGGCATGTGATGGAGCTCTTAACTTGGTTGATCAGACAAAGTGTGTCAAGAAGCCGAGCAGGCGGCTCAGCGGGCAGCTCACTAGCCCCTTCCGGTTTATCCAACAACTTTGATTGAGGCAGGCGTGACCTCTAGATCTACAGGTGTACCCTGTTTGGAAGGATTGTTCGATTATGAGGGCTTTCAAAAATTCTGACTCGTTTCACAGCAATCATGGGCCAGGCGGCGGCGGTTCTCATGCCCCGGGTTATGGAGGTGGCAGTTCTAATTTCGGCTTCCAGGGCCACCAAGGTAATCAGGGTGGTTATAATCAAGGTAATCAGGGCAGTTATAATCAGTAATCCGGCCAGGGGGGTCAGCAGCAGTAGCAATCCGGATATCAGAGTAATCCGAAGCAGCTGAATAGTGGGCAGTATCATGTTTTCACCACAAGTTTATGCAAGTGAGACCAGAAGCTCCACAAGCAGGCCGTGAACGCCATTGAGCCGACAGTTCCTCATTACTTGCGATGGTCTGAGCAGCCCATTATGTGGAGTAGAGCGGATCACCCTCCCCGGGTTGACAATCCGGGTCACTTAGCCTTGGTGGTGGCGCCTCAAGTTGGTAGATACAAATTCACTAAGGTACTCATGGATGGAGGTAGTAGCATTAACATCCTTTATTATGAGACTTTCTGTCGCATATGGTTAACTGATAAAAATCTTAAGACATCCAATACTGTTTTCCATGGAGTGGTACCTGGTAAGTTGGCGTACTCAGTGGGCAAGATTGAGATGGAGGTGGCCTTTGGAGATGAGCATGATTCCAGGGCTGAGAAGTTAACCTTTGAAGTGGTCAAAATCAGGAGCCCATACCATGCTCTGTTTGGACGGCCGACTTATGCCAAGTTCATGGCACGACCTTGTTATGTTTATTTACAGCTCAAGATGCCATGTTATAAAGGGACCATCACAGTGCATGGGAGTCGGAAGATAGCCCTGGAGTGTGAAGAAGGTGATGTTGCTTATGCTGAGTCTGTCTATGCAACAGAGGAATTGAAGTTTTACAAGGACAATGTTGACCCGACGGATATGGCATCTTTGAAAAAGCCAACTACAAAGCATGATCCGGTGCTGAAGTTTAAGTCGGCCAATGACACCAAGCTGGTTGATTTTGTCCATGGCGACTCATCCAAGCAGTTCAGTCTCAGTGCTAATTTGGATCCAAAATAGGAAAGCACGGTGATCGAGTTCATCCGTGAGAACCAGGACATCTTTGCATGGAAACCTTCTGACATGCCGGGTGTACCGAAGGAACTTGCTGAGCACACTCTCAATATTAATCCGAAATTTAAACCAGTCAAGCAATTCCTTCGTTGTTTCAACGAGGAGAGGCGTAAGTCCATTGGTGAAGAAGTGGCCCGGCTCTTGGTGACTGGGTTCATTGTTGAAGTTTTTCATCTAGAGTGGTTGGCTAACCCGGTGTTGGTGCTTAAGAAGAATGTCACTTGGCGCATGTGTGTGGATTACACGGACTTAAACAAGGCTTGTCCGGCTGATCCTTTTGCTCTCTCTCGTATTGATCAAATCATTGATGCTATGGCGGGTTGTGAGTGTTTGAGTTTTTTGGATGCTTATTTTGGTTATCATCAGATCAAGATGGCAGTTAAGGACCAGGAGCAGACAACTTTCATTACTCCCTTTGGAGCCTTCTGCTATCTGTCTATGCCTTTTGGGCTCAAGAGTGCCTAGGCGACTTATCAGCGATGCGTGCAGAATTGTCTTCACAGTCAGACTGGGCGCAACGTTCATGCTTATGTGGACGGCATTGTGGTGAAATCCAGAGAGAAGGAAACTTTGATAGATGATTTGAAAGAAACCTTCGATAATCTCCGGGTCTACAAGATGATGCTTAACCCGGCCAAGTGCGTTTTTGGTGTGCCAGCAGGCAAGCTTTTGGGTTTTCTGGTTTCTAACAGAGGCATTGAGGCTAACCCGGAGAATATCAAGGCCATCACCTCCCTGGAAAAGCCGGCGTGTATCAATGATTTTCAGCGTCTGGCGGGTCGTATTGCTGCCTTAAGCAGGTTCATAAGCCGGTTGGGTGAGAAGGCCATACCACTATATCAGATGATGAAGAAAACAGATAACTTCGTCTGGAGTGATGCTGCTAACGACGCGTTTGAAGGCTTGAAGAGGCAGCTAGCTGAGCCGCCAGTCCTTGCTGCTCCCATTGATAAGGAGCCATTATTGTTATATGTGGCTACTAACACCCGCGTCGTCAGTGTAGCCATTGTGGTGGAACGGAAGGAGGCTGGCAAGGAGTATCGGATTCAGCGGCCGGTTTATTATATCAGTGAAGTGCTTATTGAGTCCAAGCAGAGATATCCACATTGGCAGAAGCTCGTTTATGGGGTGTTCATGGCCAGCAGGAAGCTTAAGCAATATTTTCTGGGTCATCCCATCACTGTGGTTAGTTCTGCTCCTTTAGGAGATATTATTCAAAATAGAGAAGCCACAGGACGAGTCGCCAAGTGGGCCATTGAACTTGGGCCGCATGGTTTAAAATATATGCCTCGCACTGCCATCAAGTCTCAAGCACTGGTGGATTTCATCAACGACTGGACAGAGCTGCAGATGCCTGAAGAGAAGCCAGATAACACATATTGGACTATTCACTTTGATGGGTCCAGGCAATTGGAGGGCTCGGGGGCTGGAGTTGTCTTAGCTTCCCTTCGAGGTGACAAGTTTTGTTATGTTCGAAGGTTGATGTTCCCCTGTACTAACAGTGCAGCTGAGTATGAAGCCTTGCTCCACGGTCTTCGGATGGCTAAAGAGATGAATTTAAGCCAGGTGAGATGTTTCGGCGACTCAGACTTGGTGGCTCAACAAGTCTCAAGCACATGGGATTCTAAGGATCCACTCATAGTGGCTTATCGTCACGAAGTTGATGCTATTGCTGGGTACTTCAAGGGTTATCAAGTGGAGCACATTGATCGCAGGAAAAATGAGGCGGATGATGCTTTAAGCCGGTTGGGATCTCAGCATAAGTCGGTGCCACCTAACATTTTCTTAGATATTCTGCATAACCCTTTGTCAAGTTGCCTACAGAGGAAGATCTGGCTGTCCCTGACCCAGAGGCACAATTGGTGGCGGCTCTTCATGCTATCCCAGATTAGACAGTACCATATTTGGCTTACATGACCCAGGCTGAGTTACCCGAGGATGAAACTTTGGCCAGGCAGATAACCCGGCGGTCTACGCCAATGACAATTGCCAACGGCGAATTACACAATCACAGTGTCACTGGGGCGTTTTAGCGTTGCGTCTCTCCTGAGAAAGGTCGTGAGATTCTTCGAGAGATCCATGATGGAGAATGTGGTCATCATGCCGGCTCAAAATCCCTTGTGGCCAAAGCTTTTTGTCATGGATTTTATTGGCTGATGGCTCATGCTGATGCAGAGGATTTGGTCAGCAAATGTGATAGTTGTCAGAAATTTTCACGGCGAGCTCATGTGCCAGCTCAAGAATTGAGAATGATTCCAATTACTTGGACATTTGCAGTCTGGGGGCTTGATATGGTTGGGCCTTTCAAAAGGTCCAAAGATAAAAAGACCCACCTCTTGGTGGCGGTTGACAAATTCACAAAGTGGGTTGAAGCAGACCGGTCAGTAAGTGTGACGCGGCAATAGCGGTTCAATTCATTAAAAAGGTGATTTTTCGCTTTGGCTTTCCCTGCAACATCATAACTGATAATGGCACTAATCTGTCCAGGGGTGCTATGAAAGAGTTTTGTCAACGTGAGCATATTTGACTTGATGTTTCGTCAGTAGCTCACCCTTAGTCCAATGGCCAAGCTGAAAGATCCAATCAAGAAATTCTGAGAGGCATCAAGCCCCGGCTTATGGTTCCGTTGTAGAGGCCGTTGGGTTGTTGGGTGGAAGAGTTACCTTATGTGATATGGAGTATCAATACTACTCCCAACAGATCTACAGGTTACATGCCTTTCTTCATGGTTTACGGAGCAGAGGCGGTTCTCCCTAGTGACATCCGTCATGACTCGCCCTGTGTGGTGGCTTACGTTGAAGCTGATAATGAATAAGCACGTCAGGATGCACTTGACCTGTTAAATGAGGAGCGTGACCTTGCGGCGGCTCGCTCGGTGATTTACCAACAAGACCTGCACTGTTACCACAGCCGTCGGGTTAAGTCCAGAACCTTTCAAGAAGGTGATTTGGTGCTCTGGCTCATCCAGGATCAAGCTGATATGCATAAGTTATCCCCACCTTGGGAAGGACCCTTTGTGATCAGCAAGAACTTGAACAACGGGTCATACTACCTTATCGATATTCAAGAGCACAAGGACTCACATAAGTCGGAAGAGGAGACCCGTTGGCCATGGAATATCACTCATCTTCGGCCTTACTACACTTGAGCCACCGGCTCTTATGATGTACATATTTTTTGACGATGTATATATTATGATAATTATAATAAAGCAGGGTCTTTGTTGTTTCATCTTCAACAATCATGTGTCTTCGTCATCATAAGTTCAAAGGACCAAATGGGAGCTGGATTGTTTTTGAATCGTAGCTATTAACCCCTTTTGGCCGGCTTCCTGGTCGTATTAGAACCATATCCATAAACATTTTGATCATCTGGGGGCTTGATCATATTCCAATCACAGCTATTAACCCCTTTTGGTCTGGCTTATTGATCGTATTCGAATCATAGCCATTAAACAATTTGATCATTGGGGGCTTGATCGTATTCCAATCATGGCTATTAACCCCTTTGGTCCGGCTTCTCGGTCGTATACGAACCATAGCCGTAAACACTTAGATCACTTGGGGGCTGGATCGTATTTGAATCACAGCTATTAACCCCTCTTGGTCCGGCTCATGATCGTATTCAAATCATAGCCGTTAAATACTTTGGTCACTGGGGGGCTTCCTGATCGTATTCGAATCATAGCTGTCGTTACCCCTTTGATCAGTGCAATGCCAAACACCATTTGGGGGCTTCTTGATCGTATTCGAATCATAGTTGTTAGCCCTTATGGTCCGGTTTCCTGCTCGTATTGGAAGCATAGCCTCGCTTTTGACATTTGGCTTGATTTCTTGAAGTTTTTTCCGGTTCTTCTTGATACTATCTTGCCTTTTGGTTTAAAGTAATTCCGGCCATGCAACCTTTACTTTCACAGCTCAAATTTGAAGCTTACCTGTGGTTTCTATTACCCGGTTTAATGAGAGGCGACAACTCGCCCTTACGTGATGATATCCAGCACTTGGAAATATTAGCTTTTGAAGTTTTGGGTCCTCACCCTTACTGCACTAGGTATCGTAAACCGACAGTACAATTCAATATCACAGGTATGATATTGTTGTTATTATATTTCTATTTGGGTTTAGCCAGCCTTATCTATAACTATGTTAAAACATAAGTAGTTATATGCAAGGTATTATGACCCGCCCTGCGGTAAACCGCCAAGGGATCTTGTGATCTATTTTGTGTGCAGGATAATTCAGAATTTTCATCCGCACGAGCCAAACAATATGATAAGTGTAAAGAGGATAATTATAAAGCAGCGGCTTAACAGCATTGAGCATAACACAAACGTGCACGATGGCATGGCAGAGCATAGTTATTGCTACCCTATTACATGACTCCCGGAGTCCAAATGATTAACTGTTTTTCAGAAGGTCACAAATATGAACCGCCCAGCGGATCAATCTTCTTGATGGCCTGACGCTTCCAGATCACCCCTCTCCACTTCTTCATCCTGTTCTACGTCTTGGAAGGTTGGTGACGACCAGTCAATGCCACTCAAAGCTTGGAACTCAGCTTCATCATCAATTAGCTTGGACGGGTCAACTTCTGGAGCAAAAGTGTGCTTACGGATTGGGGGGATCAGGTCTTTCACTTTGTAAGACGATGTTGGCATCTTCTGATTTCCTATGTCATAAGCCGGTTGATACTTGGTGAGGTTTGTCTCATTGGCAATCAGACTGGCCAGAGGACGTATATCCTTCACGCAAGCAGCAAAGTCCTTCTGGTCAAACGGAGTGTCGTCTTCCTTGAAGCTTGGATACCCGATAGAGATATCGGCCGAGTCTAACTCCAGTAACCATGCTTTGGCCCGGCTTAAGGCAGTCATAGCTCCAGCTCTCGCAGATGATCGCTTCATTTCATTAAACCTCTCGGGCAAGACGGAAAGTTTCCTTAACACATCAACCAAGAGTGTGGGGCCTTCATTATATGGAGAAATTGTGGCCAATGTGCGTTGAGCACCAGTGTAAAGCTGCTCCACCAATGTGTAAACCACCTTCAGCTTCACAAGCATATCTTGGTTGAGATTGGTGCTTCTGGGGCCTGCAAAATAATCATTGGATGGGTTAAAAGTGGTTCATATCATCAAGGATGATATTCAAATTTGAGAATCATAAGGCGACTTACCAAAGATAGCAGAAACCATCTGAGACACCTGGCGTTTTAAGCTGGTGAGTTCAGTGGTCACTTCCTGGAGAGCCGCCTCCACCTTCTCAGCCCGTTGTGTCAAGGCTATTTTCTCTTCAGCCCAGGCGTTTTTCTCAACTTCAAAGCCGGTCTTCACTTTTTTCTGCTTCAGCCACACTAAATTCAAACTTTGAATTCGCCTTCTGGGTCTCAGCCTCTTGCAGCTCCAGATGAGTCTTCAAGTCAGACAACTCTGATTGAAGTTGAGCAGTGGTGGTCTGTTCATACACCGGATAAAATCATAATTCAACGTTAGTTCAAAACATTAAGTCCCAAGCCTTTTGCAAGCAACACCACTTGGCACTTGGGGGCTAATGTCTACCTAAAGCTCTATTTATGTGGCGGCTTATGTGAATAAGTCCCAAGCACTTTGCGAGCAAAAGTACTTGTCACTTGGGGGCTAATGCATATTGCTTGTCTTGTTGCAATTTTACGATGACCCCTTGGTGCTACAACCGGCCATAGCCGGCTCATGAGAACTACACAACTTTAAGCCAGTTTTTGAAAGGATTGTTTCATAAGTTGTTATTCATGTTCATGGTGATCAAGTCTACAACATATTCAAAATAAGCAGTAAACTTGGGGGCTGGCAGGATATGCATAACTTAAAGAATGGTGGGGCCTGTACCTCAAATTTTTGGTGCATCTGCTTCACCATGTCAACTTCAAGCTCACGGCTGCTGTGTACTTGACTGAGAAACCCAGAGTATATTTCACCAATGCTCAGTTGAGGATAATTGGTGACATCAAATCACACTTTATGCTGCTCAAAATGTTCTTCCTTGGCGGAGTTCTTGGCCAGGACAGTAGGTCTTCCGGCTCTGTAAAGCTGGTCTTGGTGATCACTACATCATCACCTTGTGTGTCGGCCATCTTGATAGGGCTTGGTCCTTCAGGTTTCAAAGTGTCGTCACAGACTTGATCAACATGAGGTGCAGGAGTTGTTGATGGAATATCAAGAACCGGCTCAGATGATTGAGGGACAGAGATTTCAGGCGCTGGGGTCTGCTGCTCTGGCACATTGACTTTGGGATCTTCGACCGGCTTATTCATCTTTGCCCTCTTGCTGGGCTTGGCATTTCCACTGCATGAGTCATAAAAAGGCAGTATAAGTATAAAAGGATCATAATGAGTAAATGATAAGTAAATCGCCATTACCCAGGAGCGGTCTTGAAAGCTGGCAGATTAGATTGAATTGAGTCGCCGGAAGAGGAATGAGATGTTTCCTGATAATTTGAGTCGAAGAATTGAGTGATTGACGAGTGAGACCCGCCAAAGGATAAAAAGAGTTTAAGTCGGGGGTGACCTCATTTCGATGCTTCCTCGGAGTGTTCGGTAAGCCGGAGGATAGTTCTGCATCCTTGCTGGTCCGAGTCTATCGCCGTCTCTCGTGCTGCTGTTGCTTAAAAAGAAAGTGAGGATCCAGATGAGCTAAGGGGTGTGAAAAGCTTACTTTCCGGGTTACTCTTCGATTTTTTTGTCTTGGCAAAGGCTCGGAGTCGGAGGAAACTATAGTTACCTCTTCTTCAACCGCTTGACTCATTCCCGTGTCATCCTAATGATAATCAGTGTCAATAAGATGGTTGAAAAAGGAGCCAAGAGAATTAAGGGCTACCTCCGACTTAGAGGTGTCGTCCAGTTGAAGCAATTCAGAAGCACTGGGCTTCTTTCCCCTCTTTTTGGTGGCTCTCTTGGCGGCTTTCTTAGCCTTCCTGGCTCTCATGGAAGCTTCATGATCATACTCTTTCTTCCAAAAATCATCATCAGCCTGTGAAAATCATCAAGAATGAGTTAAAACAAGGTATTTAAGGATGAAGGTAAAATAAGTAACTAAGTTTGGCAGCTTACTCCTGGAGCCAGGTTAGTTGCGCAGAAGGGGCTTAGGCCCACCTTGCCGTAGTCTGCTAGGCTTTCATGCAGAAGGGATTTTGTCATTTCGTTGATGGCTTCGTTAGTTAAGTCCATGGAGCTGTGGCACAGTGGATCTGTTTTCTCACCTGTGTAGGCACACATTAGGCCAGAGCGGCGGCTTAAGGGAATGACCCGCCATGAAACCCAGCATCGGACCAAGTCAATGCCAGTTAGGCAGTTTCCCAACAGAGCCTTGACCTTGGCAAAGGTAGGGGCCAGTTTCTTGTGTTCAGCAGTTGACAACTTGTCAGGAAGAGGATGATTTGATCCCAGACACAGGGCGTGAAAGCCGGGCAGCTGGTTTTCGTCAGCTGGAGAGATATCCTTGCAATAGAACCATGTCTGGTTCCAGTCCTTGGGGTGACTCGACAGGCGGGCTTAAGGAAAAATAACATCCCTCCTGCATTGAATTGATTCCACCAAGCTCTAGACTGGGTCCGTTTGAATACTCATTTTGTCGGTTCAAATAGAAGTACTCTCTGAATAACTCCATAATGGGCTCCTCTTGAAGGTAGACTTTGCAGAACACTTGGAAATTGCATATGTTGGACACGGAATTGGGTCCGATGTCTTGAGGATGAAGGTTGAAAAAGTGCAGAACATCCCGGAAGAATTTAGAGCCGGGCGGTGAGAAGCCCCGCTTCATACGATCAGTGAAGACAATGACTTCGCCTTCCTTGGGCTGAGATTTCTCTTCTTCCGGCTTGGGGGCATGGTAAGACATGACATACTTCTTTGGCAAGTAACCAGTTTTCACAAAGTCTTGAAGAGTGTTTTCCGTGACAATGGAAGGAACCCAGTTACAGGAAGTGGATGTTTTAGGCGGCATTATGAAGGAAGCCTAAAAAGGAAAAGGAACAAAGTTTGCCGATTCAAATTAAGCTGGATGGAAAGTATTACATCACATATTCAAATGGCGGCTTAAAAAGGGGCCTAATGGTATATGACTAGTTACAATAGGTTATCTAAGCCGCCATGAGCAGTTTGATATCTATCAAAAGAGAAATCTGTTGAGCATTTGCAATTAACTATAGCCGGTGATATGAGCCGCCATGACTAGGTGGATCTATCAAAATGCAGTTTTTTGCTAAGTACCGTACAAACAGGTTTCATAGATTACAATTATTATTTCAGATCAGCGGCAGTTCAGAAAAACAAGATAAATCAAGACCTAAAACCAGTGCAGGGGAGTTCATAAGCTCTAATGAGATCCCTTTTCAAGGAAAAGGGGTCCGCTGGTATTGAAGGCAAATGCAAAACTACTACCGCACAAGTTCTATGCCGTTTTTAGATCAAAGGGTGCTACGGTGGAAGAACTAAGAAAGAACTACGAAGAATACAAAGAACAGCCGAAGCCCTAATGCAATCTGAAGCGTTGGAGGAGGAGCACTTACATATGCAGATCCGATTGCGGTGGAGCGCCGGCGTATTCTGGTCCGACACAGGTTGATGCAGCGGCCAAGGACGAGGAGGACGAGGTGCTTCGCAGCGGCGACGGAGCTCGAGTGACAGAAAGTCGCAAGAGGAGGAAGATGATGGAAAGGGGGGAGAATGAGAAGAGGCCGGTTGCGACTATTTATAAGGAAAAGGCTAATTAGTGGGTGCGAAAAACGAGGAGGCCAAAACATGGTTATCCAGTTGCCCAGGCACCTCGATTCTCAGGACGGTTATTAAGGTAAAGATCCGTTGAGATATGTTGGATATTGTGTGAATGAATGGCAGGTGACGTCATGGCGGGTTATAACAAATCCAGAAGATGATGTCATGGCGGGTTATGAACTCTTGCACAAATGAAGAAGGGAAGATTTTTTCTAAATATTGAAGATTGACATGAACTAGTTCAAATCAATCTAGGGCCTAATGTTGGGGATATAATTCTTAGGTATGACCCGCCTAGGAGGGGCCGGGTTATACCTATGGCGATTCATCATATCAAGCCCACGAGGATATTAAAGATGGCGGTTTAGTTAAGGGCCCAAGGCCCAAAGGCGACTTAAGGCCCGTAGGGGTAAACCGCCATATATGTAAAGACTTATATTGTAAGGCATGTAAAGATAGTCACCGAGCTGGACACGTTATCTATGAGCCGGTTGGGACTCCGTGAGCCGCTGGGCGTCAACCTGTGTATATAAAGGGACGACCCGACAGTTCAGGACAAGAGACAACCGATGGAAAGCTAGGTCAAGCGGATTAGCTCCCTGGTAATCGAGACATAAGCAATACCACCTCAAACTGGATTAGGCGTTTACCTTCACCGCAAGGGGCCGAACCAGTATAAACTCACGTGTCCTTTGTCCCGTTTAACCCCTTTAAGCTACCTAGTTGCGATGGCTCACAACTACGTCCTTTTGCTAGGACATCTGTCGTGACCTTTCCACGACAAATTCTGAATTGAAACCCTAGGAAAGAGGGTGTTGGGTTCGAGAGGAAAATGAACGTTGATGGTTCATATTGGACGCCTGAGCAGTACCCCCAAACTGTTGGAAATATGCCCTAGAGGCAATAATAAAATGGTTATTATTGTATTTCCTTGTTCATGATAATTGTCTATTGTTCATGCTATAATTGTATTAAGTGGAAACCGTAATATATGTGTGAATACATAGACCACAACATGTCCCTAGTGAGCCTCTAGTTGACTAGCTCCTTGATCAATAGATGGTTATGGTTTCCTGACCATGGACATTAGATGTAATTGATAACACGATCACATCATTAGGAGAATGATGTGATGGACAAGACCCAATCCTAAGCATAGCACAAGATCATGTAGTTCGTTTGCTAAAGCTTTTCTAATGTCAAGTATCATTTCCTTAGACCATGAGATTGTGCAACTCCCGGATACCGTAGGAATGCTTTGGGTGTGCCAAACGTCACAATGTAACTGGGTGGCTATAAAGGTGCACTACGAGTATCTCCGAAAGTGTCTGTTGGGTCGGCACGAATCGAGACTGGGATTTGTCACTTCGTATGACGGAGAGGTATCTCTGGGCCCACTCGGTAATGCATCATCATAATGAGCTCAATGTGACTAACTAGTTAGTCACGGGATCATGCATTATGGAACGAGTAAAGTGACTTGCCGATAATGAGATTGAACGAGGTATTGGGATACCGATGATCGAATCTGGGGCAAGTAACATACCGATTGACAAAGGGAATTGCATACGGGATTGCTTGAATCCTTGACATCGTGGTTCATCCGATGAAATCATCGTGGAACATGTGGGAGCCAACATGGGTATCCAGATCCCGCTGTTGGTTATTGACCGGAGAACATCTCGGTCATGTCTGCATGGTTCCCGAACCCGTAGGGTCTACACACTTAAGGTTCGGTAATGCTAGAGTTGTTATGGGAAATAGTATGTGGTTACCGAAGGTTGTTCGGAGTCTTGGATGAGATCCCAGACATGACGAGGAGCTCCGGAATGGTCCGGAGGTGAAGATCGGTATATTGGACGAAGGGTATTGGAGTCCGGAATTGTTCCGGGGGTACCAGGTGATGACCAGCGTGTCTGAAAGGGGTTTCGGAGGCCCCGACAAGCGTTGGGGGGCCTTATGGGCCAAGGGGAGAGGGCACATCAGCCCAATAAGGGGTTGAGCGCCCCTCCCACCCCATCTCATGTAACCAGGAGAGGTGGGGGCGCCACCCCTAGGGCAGCCGTCCCTCCCGGCTTGGGGGGCAAGTTTCCTAGGGGGTGGGGGCGCCCAAACCCATTTAGGGTTTCCCCTGTGGCCGCCGCCCCTCCCCTAGGGAACCCTAGGGCGCCTCCCCCTCCTCCCTTCCCCCTATATATAGTGAGGGAGAGAGAGGGCAGCCGCACCCTTCCCCTGGCGCAGCCCTCTCCCTCCTCCAACACCTCCTCCTCCATAGTGCTTGGCGAAGCCCTGCCGGAGAACCACGAGCTCCATCACCACCATGCCGTCGTGCTGTCGGAGTTCTCCCTCAACTTATCCTCTCCCCTTGCTGGATCAAGAAGGAGGAGACGTCCCCGGGCTGTACGTGTGTTGAACGCGGAGGCGCCGTTGTTCGGTGCTTAGATCGGAATCAACCGCGATCTGAATCGCTACGAGTATGACTCCTTCATCCGCGTTCTTGTAACGCTTCTGCTTAGCGATCTTCAAGGGTATGAAGATGCTCATCCTCTCCCTCTCTTGTTGCTAGAATCTCCATAGATTGATCTTGGTGATGCGTAGAAAATTTTGAATTATTGCTACGTTCCCCAACAATGGCATCATGAGCTAGGTCTATTGCATAGATTCTATGCACGAGTAGAACACAAGTTGTTGTGGGCATTGATTTTTTTCAATATGCTTACCGTTACTAGTCCTATCTTGTTTCGACGGTATTGTGGGATGAAGCGGCCCGGACCGACCTTACACGTACACTTACGTGAGACAGGTTCCACCGACTGACATGCACTTGTTGCATAAGGTGGCTAGCGGGTGTCTGTCTCTCCCACTTTAGTCGGATCGGATTCGATGAAAAGGGTCCTTATGAAGGGTAAATAGAAATTGGCATATCACGTTGTGGTTTTGGCGTAGGTAAGAAGCGTTCTTGCTAGAAACCTATAGCAGCCACGTAAAAACTTGCAACAACAATTAGAGGACGTCTAACTTGTTTTTGCAGCATATGTCGTGTGATGTGATATGACCAAGAAGGATGTGATGAATGAATTATATGTGATGTATGAGATTGATCATATTCTTGTAATAGGAATCACGACTTGCATGTCGATGAGTATGACAACCGACAGGAGCCATAGGAGTTGTCTTTATTTATTGTATGACCTGCGTGTCATTGAATAACGCCATGTAATAACTTTACTTCATTGCTAAACCGTTAGCCATAGTAGTAGAAGTAATAAGTTGGTGAGACAACTTCATGGAGACACGATGATGGAGATCATGATGATGGATATCATGGTGTCATGCCGGTGACGATTATGATCATGGAGCCCCGAAGATGGAGATCAAAAGGAGCAAAATGATATTGGCCATATCATGTCACTATTTGATTGCATGTGATGTTTATCATGTTTATGCATCTTATTTGCTTAGAACGACAGTAGTAAATAAGATGATCCCTCATTAAAATTTCAAGAAAGTGTTCCCCCTAACTGTGCACCATTGCGAAAGTTCATTGTTTAGAAGCACCACATGATGATCGGGTGTGATAGATTCTAACGTTCACATACAACGGGTGTAAGCCAGATTTACACACGCGAAACACTTAGGCTGACTTGATGAGCCTAGCATGTAAAGACATGGCCTCGGAACACAAGAGACCGAAAGGTCGAGCATGAGTCGTATAGTAGATACGATCAACATGGAGATGTTCACCGATGATGACTAGTCCGTCTCACGTGATGATCGGACACGGCCTAGTTGACTCGGATCATGTATCACTTAGATGACTAGAGGGATGTCTATCTGAGTGGGAGTTCATTAGATGAACTTAATTATCCTGAACATAGTCAAAAGGTCTTTGCAAATTATGTCATAGCTCGCGTTTTAGTTCTACTGTTTTAGATATGTTCCTAGAGAAAATTTAGTTGAAAGTTGATAGTAGCAATTATGCGGACTGGGTCCGTAAACTGAGGATTGTCCTCATTGCTGCGTAGAAGGCTTATGTCCTTAATGCACCACTCGATGTGCTGAACCTCGAATGTTGTCTGTGGATGTTGCGAACATCTGACATACATGTTTTGATGACTACGTGATAGTTCAGTAATGTTAAACGGTTTAGAATTGAGGCGCTAAAGACGTTTTAGAAACGTCGCGGAACATATGAGATGTTCCAAGGGCTGAAATTGGGATTTCACGCTCGTGCCCACGTCAAGAGGTATAAGACCTCCGACGAGTTTCTTAGCCTACAAAATAAGGGAGAAAAGCTCAATTGTTGAGCTTGTACTCAGATTGTCAGGGTACAACAATCACTTGAATCGAGTGGGAGTTAATCTTCCAGATGAGATAGTGATGTTTCTCCAAAGACATTGCCACCAAGCTACTAGAGCTTCGTGATGAACTATAACATATTAGGGATAGATATGATGATCCTTGAAATATTCACGATGTTTGACACCGCAAAAGTAGAAATCAAGAAGGAGCATCAATTGTTGATGGTTAGTGAAACCACTAGTTTCAAGAAGGGCAAGGGCAAGAAGGGGTACTTCATGAAACGGCAAATCAGTTCCTGCTCCAGTGAAGAAACCCAGGGTTGAACCCAAACCCGAGACTAAGTGCTTTTGTAATGAGGGAACGGTAACTAAAGCAGAACTACCCTAGATACTTGGTAGATGAGAAGGCTGGCAAGGTTGACAGAAGTATATTGGATATACAGTGTATTAAATGTGCACTTTACTAGTACTCCTAGTAGCACCAGGGTATTAAGATACCAGTTCGGTTGCTAAGTGTTAGTAACTCGAAATAAAAGAGCTACGGAATAAACGGAGACTAGCTAAAGGTGAGATGTGTGTTGGAAGTGTTTCCAAGGTTGATGTGATCAAGCATCGCCTGCTCCCTCTACCATCGAGATTGGTGTTAAACCTAAATAATTGTTATTTGGTGTTTGCGTTGAGCATAGACATGATTGGATTATGTCTATCGCAATACGGTTATTCATTTAAGGAGAATAATGGTTACTCTATTTATTTGAATAATACCTTCAATGGTCTTGCACCTAAAAGAATGGTTTATTGAATCTCGATCGTAGTGATACACATGTTCATGCCAAAATATATAAGATAGTAATGATAGTACCACCTGCTCGTGGCACTGCCATTTGAGTCATATTGGTATAAAACGCATGAAGAAGCTCCATGTTGATGGATCTTTGGACTCACTCGTTTTTGAAAAGTTTGAGACATGCGAACCATGTCTATTGTTATGTGCGCATGAAGAACCTCCATGCAGCTGGATCATTTGGACTCACTTGATTCTAAATCACTTGAGACATGCAAATCATACCACATGGGCAAGATGACTGAAAAGCCTCGTTTTCAGAAAGATGGAACAAGAGAGCAACTTGTTGGAAGTAATACATTTTCATGTGTGCTGTCCAATGAGTGCCGAGGCACGCAGTGGATATTGTTATGTTCTTACTTCACAGATGACTTGAGTAGATGCTGAGTATATTTACTTGATGAAACACAAGTCTGAATTATTGAAAGGTTCAAGTAATTTCAGAGTGAAGTTGAAGATCATCGTGACAAGAGGATAAAATGTCTATGATATGATCATAGAGATGAATATCTGAGTTACGAGTTTGGTACACAATTAAGACCTTGTGGAAATTGTTTCACAACTAATACCGCCTGGAACACCATAATGTGATGGTGTGTCTGAACATCATAGCTGCACCCTATTGGATATGGTGCATACCATGATGTCTCTTATCGAATTACCACTATCGTTCATGGGTTAGGCATTAGAGACAACCACATTCACTTTAAATAGGGCACCACGTAATTCCGTTGAGATGACACCGTATGAACTATGGTTTAGAGAAACCTAAGCTGTCGTTTCTTGCAAGTTTGGGGCTGCGACGCTTATGTGAAAAAGTTTCATCCTGATAAGCTCGAACCCAAAGCGGATAAATACATCTTCATAGGACACCCAAAACAGTTGGGTATACCTCCTAATTCAGACCCGGAAGCAAAAGTGATTGTTTCTAGAAACGGGTTCTTTCTCGAGGAATAGTTTCTCTTGAAAGATTTGAGTGGGAGGATGGTGGAGACTTGATAAGGTTATTGAACCATCACTTCAACCAGTGTGTAGCAGGGCACAGGAAGTTGTTCCTATGGCACCTACACCAATTGAAGTGGAAGTTGATGATAGTGATCATGAAACTTCGGATCAAGTCACTACCAAACCTCGTAGGACGACAAGGACAGGTACTGCTTCAGAGTAGTACGGTAATCCTGACTTGGAGGTCATGTTGCTAGACATGAATGAACCTACGAGCTATGGAGAAGCAATGGTGGGCCCGGATTCCGATAAATGGCTCGAGGCCATAAAATCCGAGAGAGGATCCATGTATGAAAACAAAGTGTGGACTTTGGAAGAACTACTTGATGGCTGTAAGGCTGTTGGTTACAGATGGATTTCAAAAGGAAGACAGACAATGATGGTAATTGTCACCATTAAGAAAGCTCGACTTGTTGCTAAGATATTTTTCGACAAGTTCAAGGAGTTGACTACAATGAGACTTTCGCAATCATAGCGATGCTAAGAGTCTGTTGGAATTGTATTAGCAGTTACTGCATAATTTATGAAATCTTGCATATAGGATGTAAAAACATTGTTTCCTTGACGATATTCTCGAGGAAAGGTTGTATATGATACAACCAGAAGGTTTTGTCAATCCTGAAAGATGCTAACAAGTATGCAAAGCTCCAGCAATCCTTCTAAGGACTGGAGTAAGCATCTCGGAGTTGGAATATACACTTTGATGAGATGATCAAAGATTTTGGGTTTATCCAAAGTTTATGAGAAACTTGTATTTCCAAAGAAGTGAGTGGGAGCACTATAGAATTTCTGATGAGTATATGTTGTTGACATATTGTTGATCAGAAATGATGTAGAATTTCTGGAAAGCATATAGGGTTATTTGAAAAGTGTTTTTCAATGGAAAACCTGGAATAAGCTACTTGAACATTGAGCGTCAAGATCTATAAGGATAGATCAAAAACGCTTAATAATACTTTCAAATGAATACATACTGTGACAAGATTTTAAAGGAGTTCAAAATAGATCGGCAAAGAATGAGTTCTTGGTTGTGTTATAAGGTATGAGTATTGTGTAAGACTCGAGACCTGACCACGGCAGAAAATAGAGAAAGGATGAAGGTCGTCCCCTATGCTTTAGACGTAGGCTCTACATTATGCTATGCTATGTACCGCACCTGAAGTGTGAATTGCCATGAGTCAGTCAAGGGGTACAAGTGTGATCCAGGAATGGATCACAGGACAGTAGTCAAGGTTATCCTTAGTAACTAGTGGACTAAGGAATTTTCTCGATTATGGAGGTGGTAAAAGAGTTCGTCGTAAAGGGTTACGCCGATGCAAACTTTGACACTAATCCGGATTATTCTGAGTAGTAAACAAGATTCGTATAATAAAACAGTTATTTTGAATAGCTCCAAATAGAGCGTGGTAGCTACTTCTAGGAGATGACATAGAGATTTGCAAAGCACACACGGATCTGAAAGGTTCAGATCCGTTGACTAATAACCTCTCTCACAAGCGAGATATGATCAAACCCCATGGGTGTTGATTCATTACAATCACATAGTGATGTGAACTAGATTATTGACTCTAGTGCAAGTGGGAGACCGTTGGAAATATGCCCTAGAGGCAATAATAAAATGGATATTATTGTATTTCCTTGTTCATGATAATTGTCTATTGTTCATGCTATAATTGTATTAAGTGGAAACCGTAATACATGTGTGAATACATAGACCACAACATGTCCCTAGTGAGCCTCTAGTTGACTAGCTCGTTGATCAATAGATGGTTATGGTTTCCTGACCATGGACATTAGATGTCATTGATAATAGGATCACATCATTAGGAGAATGATGTGACGGACAACACCCAATCCTAAGCATAGCACAAGATCATGTAGTTCGTTTGCTAAAGCTTTTCTAATGTCAAGTATCATTTCCTTAGACCATGAGATTGTGCAACTCCCGGATACCGTAGGAATGCTTTGGGTGTGCCAAACGTCACAACGTAACTGGGTGGCTATAAAGGTGCACTATGGGTATCTCCGAAAGTGTCTGTTGGGTTGGCACGAATCGAGACTGGGATTTGTCACTCCATATGACGGAGAGGTATCTCTGGTCCACTCGGTAATGCATCATCATAATGAGCTCAATGTGACTAAGTAGTTAGTCATGGGATCATGCATTACGGAACGAGTAAAGTGACTTGCCGGTAACGAGATTGAACGAGGTATTGGGATACCGATGATCGAATCTGGGGCAAGTAACATACCGATTGACAAAGGGAATTGCATACGTGATTGCTTGAATCCTTGACATCGTGGTTCATCCGATGAAATCATCGTGGAACACGTGGGAGCCAACATGGGTATCCAGATCCCGCTGTTGGTTATTGACCAGAGAACATCTCGGTCATGTCTGCATGGTTCCCGAACCCGTAGGGTCTACACACTTAAGGTTCGGTGATGCTAGAGTTATTATGGGAAATAGTATGTGGTTACCGAAGGTTGTTCGGAGTCCCGGATGAGATCCCGGACATGACGAGGAGCTCCGGAATGGTCCGGAGGTGAAGATCGGTATATTGGACGAAGGGTATTGGAGTCCGGAATTGTTTCGGGGGTACCAGGTGATGACCAGCGTGTCCGAAAGGGATTTCGGAGGCCCCGACAAGCGTTGGGGGGCCTTATGGGCCAAGGGGAGAGGGCACATCAGCCCACTAAGGGGCTGAGCGCCCCTCCCACCCCATCTCACGTAACCAAGAGTGGTGGGGGCGCCACCCCTAGGGCAGCCGCCCCTCCCGGCTTGGGGGGCAAGTTTCCTAGGGGGTGGGGGCGCCCAAACCCATCCAGGGTTTCCTCTGTGGCCGCCACCCCTCCCCTAGGGAACCCTAGGGCGCCTCCCCCTCCTCCCTTCCCCTATATATAGTGAGGGAGAGAGAGGGCAGCCGCACCCTTCCCTTGGTGCAGCCCTCTCCCTCCTCCAACACCTCCTCCTCCTCCATAGTGCTTGGAGAAGCCCTGCCGGAGAACCACGAGCTCCATCACCACCATGCCGTCGTGCTGTCGGAGTTCTCCCTCAACTTATCCTCTCCCCTTGCTGGATCAAGAAGGAGGAGACGTCCCCGGGCTGTACGTGTGTTGAACGCGGAGGCGCCATTGTTCGGTGCTTAGATCAGAATCAACCGCGATCTGAATCGCTACGAGTACGACTCCTTCATCCGCGTTCTTGTAACGCTTCCGCTTAACGATCTTAAAGGGTATGAAGATGCTCATCCTCTCCCTCTCTTGTTGCTAGAATCTCCATAGATTGATCTTGGTGATGCATAGAAAATTTTGAATTATTGCTACGTCCCCCAACACAAACCACCTGGGTTTCTACTAAAGATCCTTCAATAAACCCATCCACTTTATTTGGCTTCACTTGTGCTAACCCAATTGTCATTGGTGAATCCTTTGATGCAAATTATAAACTATTTAAGAATCATAACGGTGAAGTGTTTGCCAGGTACATTGGTACTAACTGCAGGAACGGGTCACCCCAGAAGAAGATCTGGGTGCCCAAAAGCTGTCTTGAGAAGCTTCCAGTGAATGTCATCATGACACCACCTGGGAAGAAGACAAACCCCTGACCAAAGGTGTTATATGGTCCAAAGGCTTCATACAGACAAAGGACCACTCATGGTCACTCTAACGCCAATGTTTTGCAGGAGAATCGCTATGAGACTCATGAATATGAGCGTGTTTCCTCTAACTGCTATGTTCACAAAACTAAGAACTTTTCTGCATATTCTTATGAGTATCATTATCCTCCTCTAAGCTATTTGCCAGGGCTCCCAAGCCAAAGTTCTCAGATGCTGCACTTAGACTCATTGCTTCTAAGCCACCCATGAAGATGTGGGTGGTTAAGAAGAATTAACTTCTCTTGCAGGGAAAGGTCTCCAACTGGAAAGCAAAATCTTCTGACGACAATGCTGGAGACCTAAAACATCTTGTTGGATGCAAGATAAAATTCTCCAATGGTCTTATCATGTATTTTGTCCCAGGGTTCCTTGAGAAGCATCCTATCATGCCTAACCAGAATCTAAACTTTGATAATATGCTTGTTCGCTACATGTTTCTACTTCACAATACTCTTCGTGAAGCCTATCCCGCTAATTGCACTATAGGGTACAACTCCGAAAGCCACTGAGTGGATTATGGACAGCGCCTGCACCAACCACATGGCTGGTGATCGAAGTCTTCTTATGGATTCAACCCTACGTCCATCTACTAAGAGCCACAGCACATTCGCTTACACTGGTAAAAGCAAGGTATTGGGTCTTGGTAGAGTTGCTATCTCAAAGGACCAGCACATGGATAAAGTGATGCTTATTGAATCCCTTGGATACAACTTAATGTCCATGTCAATGCTCTGTAATCTGAATATGATTGTGATATTTGGAAAATATCGTCGTCTTGTGCTAATAGATTCTGACAAATCTCTAGTCTTCGAAGGCTATCGAAGAGGTGATCTGTATATGGTAGATTTCTCAGCATGACCACAGCTTGTCGTATGTCTTCTAGCAAAGGCTTCAAAATGCTGGCTATGGCATCGATAGCTAGGACATGCGGGCATGAGGCACCTATACACTCTCGCAAATAAGAAGCACATCATTAGCATCGAGGGCGTCAAGTTCAAGAAGGATCATCTATGTGGTGCATGTGAAGTTGGAAAGATGACTAGAGCCAAGCATCCCTCAAAGACAATCATGACTACCTCACACCCCTTCGAGCTGTTTCACATGGATCTATTTGGCCCTACTCGCTACTCTACCCTTACTACTACCACACATCTCTATGGCTTCGTTATTGTTGATGATTACTCAAGATACACCTGGGTGCACATAATTCTCTATAAGACTGAAGTGCGGGATGTCTTTAGACGCTTCACAAATTGGGCCATGATGAATTATGGCATCAAGATCAAGCACATCCGGAGTGACGGTGTGTAGGATCGAAAGTATGTCTAAAGAGGGGGGGGGTGATTAGACTACATGACCAAATAAAAACTTAACCTTTTCCCAATTTTAGTTCTTGGCAGATTTTAACAAGTTAGCACAAGTCAAGCAATCTTAACACAATTCAAGCAAGCATGCAAAGAGTATATCAGCAGCGGAAAGTAAAGCATGCAACTTGCAAGAATTTAAAGGGAAGGGTTTGGAGAGTGCAAACGCAATAGGAGACACAAATGTTTTTGTTGTGGTTCTGATAGGTGGTGCTATCGTACATCCATGTTGATGGAGACTTCAACCCACGAAGGGTAACGGCTGCGCGAGTCCATGGAGGGCTCCACCCACGAAGGGTCCATGAAAGCAACCTTGTGTATCCCACCATGGCCATCGCCCACGAAGGACTTGCCTCACTAGGGTAGATCTTCACGAAGTAGGCGATCTCCTTGCCCTTACAAACTCCTTGGTTCAACTCCACAATCTTGTCAGAGGCTCCCAAGTGACACCTAACTAATCTAGGAGACACCACTCTCCAAAAGGTAATAGATGGTGTGTTAATGATGAACTCCTTGCTATTGTGCTTCAAATGATAGTCTCCCCAACACTCAACTCACTCTCATAGGATTGGATTTGGTGGAAAGATGATTTGAGTGGAAAGCAACTTGGGGAAGGCTAGAGATCAAGATTCATATGGTTGGATTGGAATATCTTGGTCTCAACACATGAGTAGGTGGCTCTCTCTTTGAAAATGAATGTTGGAAGTGTAGGGACGTTCTGATGGCTTCCCTCACAAAAGAGAGGGTGGAGGGGTATATAGCATCCACAAAAAATCTAACCGTTACACACATTATACCAAACTTGATGGGACTGAATTGGAAAACTCGGTAGGACCGATTCAGTACATATGTGACCATTAGGCAATTTCGGTGGGACCGACATGTCATCTCGGTGGGACCGATATCATTAGGGTTAGGGCATAACATAATGTCGGTTGGACCGATTACTCAAACTCGGTTGGACCAACTTTGGTAATAGGCTAACAGAGAGTTGGTCAGGCAAACTCGGTGGGACCGATTCGCTCGTCTTAGTAGGACCGAAGCGTTACGAAAAGGAAACAGAGAGTTTGCATTGCAGACTTGGTGGACCGATCGCTCACCTCGGTTAGACCGAAATGTTACGAAGGGAAACAGAGAATTTGCAACCCCATCTCGGTGAGACCGAGATCCCTATTGGTGAGACCGAAAAGACTAGGGTTTCTGGCAGTGGCTATGTCAAATGAACTCGGCGGCACCGGATCGATCAAATCGATCGGGCCGAGTTTGACTTTTGGTTTGGGACATATGTGGATATGAGAAAGTGGTTGAGGGCTTTGGAGCATATCACAAAGCATTTTGAGCAAGCAAGCCATTAAGCAACACCTCAACCCCTTTTAATAGTATTGGCTTTCCTTAGACTAAATGTGATCTTAGATCACTAAAATAGGAAATGTAGAGTCTTGGACTTTGAAGCTTGAGCCAATCTTTTGTCCTTAGCATTTTGAGGGGTCCACATTCCTTATCCATGCCATGCCAATCATTGAACTTTCCTGAAATATTTATCTTGCAATGGCATTAGTTCAATGAGCTATATGTTGTTAATCATTACCAAAACCACCCAGGGATAGTTGCACTTTCAATCTCCCCCTTTTTGGTAATTGATGACAACATATAGATCAAAGCTTCGACAAATGATAATAAGATTGAAATACATTGTCGCTTTGAGAAGTATGTGACAAACAAGAGCTCCCCCTAAATTTGTGCATTATTTAAAATTTGCTTTGGACTGCAAATGCACAATGTGTTAGGATCATGGGTCACTCTTCCATGTCACATACATCTTGGTGGTGCACTCAAAATGATAAAAATTGAAATCGTGCACTCATCACCAAGCAAAGTGAATGATCATGAATGGATATGAAGGATAATATCATTCAAGCACACATTAAAGTAGCATATGATCAAAAGACTTAACGTAACAAGAAAACACACAATAAAGTTCAAGCGAGTAAAATGCAAAGAGAGACAAAATAACACACTCTCTCTCGAAGACTATGATCTATACATATTTCTCCCCCTTTGGCAACAAGTACCAAAAAGTTAAAAATATGCATAGTGCTATGCATCTCTCAGGCTTGGTCTTCATGAGGTTGTGTAGAGATGACTCCAAGGACGAAAGCGTCTGTAGATGTGGTTGGAGCTGGTGGAGTGGCTGCTGGAGCTCGTGGAACTGAAGCTATGGCTGCTGGTGCTGATGTAGTAGTTCTTGTGTCTGGGACAGGCACTGTAGCAGACCTCTAACTTCTGGGCACTCTAGTAAAAGCATCTGTAGTAGACTTGCCCTTCTTCTCCTCGACTTCCTCCTAAAGTTGCTCAACCACTGACTGAATCTCAGTTACCTTTGCATCAAGATCATAGAATTTCTGCTCAATAATCCTCTCCAAGCTCTTCTGGTTTTGAGTCAGGGTGGCCAAGCCCTTCTCAATCCTCAAGGTGGATTGGATCAGATATCCAAGCTGATCTTGTTTGCTCTTCAAGAACACTTGAGATGTGACAACCTGGTTTTTGCCCTCTCTTCTTTGCCTGGTTTTCAGTTGGTTTGAATTTGAGTTTGGAGTTTTTGAATCTTTCATTTAGACTTAAACACTTGGGTACCCCTTGACTTTCACCCAACTGTTTCATCTACCTCTCAAACCATCACTCCATCTTTGGCTCATCCCAAAATATCATTTGGAATATTTTTCTTAAATGAAAAATATTCATTTTCCCCTCCTAAACCCTAGCTAGCCCTTTGTGCTCCAAAGCAACCCTAATTTTTCTTGCCCATAAAATCCTGAGAAAAATCCCAATTATTCTTTGAACCTTAGGGCACCTTTCCGAGCAAAAATATTTCATCAATCTTTGGAATATTTTGGCTACAGAAAATATTTTCATTTCTGGACAGAAATGGTAGTTTCTACAACAACTACCATTTTACCTGCTCCATTGTAGCTGGTTTTTCTTGTGCATCTTCACTTAGTAAGTGTTGGCTAGCCTCCAAAGCTCAGCCCTCAACTCCCAGTAGTTTGACCACAACAAACCTCCAAAGTTACCGTCCAGAAACTTACCTGGACTGTAAACTCCTTTCTACTGCACCTGGAACCCAACCCAATCGTGGTAACACTCAAAACTACCACAGACTACACACAAGACATGAAGTTTGTGCTTAGGTTGGCCTGATGTCATAGTTCACGCGGTGACCGCGTTCGTCCAGTGTGCTGGCATGCAAAACACATGCTCTATTGCGCGCGTGCTCGCTGCCCAGCCTGCCCGAGCATGCCAAACCGCGCCACCATCACAATCTCCACCTACTTAACTCCGACCTGGCACTCGCCGATGCCGGAGCTCGCCGCAACGGGCATGGGCACGGTCCGACCAACGCCATAGTGCGTGGCAAACTGTGCTTGTCGTCTTCCTCTCGCCCCTGTGCTCGTCCGTGCTCGCCACCAGTCCCCGCGTGAGCTACGTCTTCTTCCCCCTCTCTCTGTGACGTTGTTCGTCGCCGAGCGCCGCAGACTGGTGTCCTCCGGCAGAGCCCAAACCCCCCTCGCCGCTCGCCTATAAGTACGGCCACCCCCAGCCTCCTCCAGCACCCGCATCCACTCCCATACACCCCACAAGCTAGTAGATAGACGTAGCCGGGCCGGGCAGGCTGCGGGCCGCCGTCCCTAAGCTCGAGCTTGCCGGCGATCCCCTCAGGTCGTCCCCGCAGCTCCAGCCCCTCCCAGGCCAGGGCAACCCTTCCAGGGCCTCCGCCACTCTTCGGTGGTGCTGTTCTGCCCGGTTAGAGCCCCTGGAGTCGCCCCTAGTCGCCGTCGTCTTCGTCTCCGGCGACCACTGCTCTCTGCCTCCTCTGGAGAGGCTGTTTCTGGCGCCGTCCGACCACCCCTAGCCATCCTACGGGTACGGGCAGGTGTGCCTTCGTCTTCTCTCTCCATCCCTCCCCCTCATTTTGGCCCAAGAGCCCTCGCCGCCGGCGTGCGCTCCGGCGAAGCCCCGCCGCTCCCTGTTTCCCCCTCGCCCTCCTCCTCGCCTGACTAGTGGGGCCCGCTAGTCAGCCACTCTGTACGCGCGTGAAGCGGTACGAGTGGTGGCGCCCCTGGCTTTTACGCCTTAGACGTCACCCCCCAGTCTGTTTATTTTTATTTCAAATTTCATTTAAATCCAGAGAGCTTCAAATGGCCACAACTTTTTATCTATAAGTCCAAATGCATTGATTCTTTTTGCATTGTGTCTTTTGTCCAAAAATCTAGCAGCTCACCAAAGTTGGGATTTTTCCCTGCTGTCTAGATTTTCTGGTGAATTTCAGAAGGTTTCTTGATGATTTCTTTTTGTGTTTTTATTTATTTTCAGAAGACCAGACTTGTCTTCAGGATCACCAGGAGGTTTGTGAACCTCATATGCACTAAGGCAAGCCACAACAACATTTTCATAGTGCCACTTCAATATTTGCGATTTTCTACTTGAACAAATGATTATTCATGCATTTAAATTATTAATATGTTAATTATATTCTGTTAGATGCTTGTTGTAGTAAATATGCTTGATTTACAGAAAGTTTGAAGTGAACTTAGTTGGTAAGCTAACAAGGTTTAGTTTATGGGTGATGAGAAGATAATATGGTTATGGAAATAAATAATTAGTGAGATTATTTTCTTGCATGAGTAAAAATGATAAATTTGCTAGAAAAGATTCTGGTTGAAGTAAGGCTTGATCTTAACCAGAGGAGTATCATGAGTTGTCGATTGCTCAGTGTGAGCATAGTTGACTCAGTCATTTTTGTTAATATGCGATGCGTATGTTGGTGATGCATGTCATGGCATTATGACGCCGGTTACTTTCACTTTAAGTTGAACCTGATAATAACTCAACTTGAATATGTTGTTGACCGGGTCATGGTGCCGCTAAATCGAGTCTTTCCAGTGCAACCACATTTGCCGGTATGGGACGGCCTTTATTCGTTTCATTGTCATGCCTCTGGTCGGTGCCTCCATCTAGGGAAGGTTATGGGCGTGCTGTACCCTGGCCCGGTAAGCAGGCATAACTTTGTGAGCCCGTTGTTAAGTTTTTGGTACCGGGTGCCCGTGTGGGATCGTGACCACGACGGTGGTCATTGTGTCTTTGGTAGACATGGGGCCACCCAGGACTAGCCCGATGGGGAGTGAGTCAGAGTGGCCGGGAGAGTGTCATGGCAATGGAGTGGTTTCGTCGGAATGCCGTTGGTCCACACGAATGGGAGTGCGAGGCCATGGGTTCCGTGGTGTGGGTCCAGTGTGCTACCTCTGCAGAGTGTATTAATCTATCGATAGCCGAGTCCATGGTTAAGGACACACTCGAAAGTAGGTCACACCATGGGTCAACATTTAATGAATTTTGCACACCAAGTGTGAAGTTTGCATTGTGTTGGTGGCGGAAAGGCCATCATGTTGATTTGGACCAGATGTGGTTGTGGTTGTGATCGCCGTAAGGATCACGGGCCATCTATTGGTCGTGGTTGTGATTGCCGTAAGGATCACGGGCCAAATATTGGTCGTGGTTGTGATCGCCGTAAGGATCACGAGCCATTTATTGGTCGTGGTGGTAATTGCCGTAAGGATCACGAGATTGTCTCTGGGTTGGCACGTTTGTGATCTGAGAACGATCACGTTTGGTAAGCCAGTCGGAGGGACGTTTATCACAAGAGCTTGGTCACAACATGTTGGATATATTGTTGCATTGTTATTAATTGGTTAACTATCATGATATTGTTTGTCATTATGTTTATGCTTGTTGGAAGCTTGCAAGTACATTCAATGTACTGACCTGGCGTGTCATGCCACATTTCAGGGAAGTCCCCTTGGAAAGGAGAGCTGTCCGAGTCTAGATCGTGTCCACATCGGTGTCCCTATGCGATGGAGTTCCGCTACGATGTTGTTCCGTTGCCGCGTAGTTGTCATGATCGAGGCCCCCCTTTATGTTCACTAAATAATGTACATATTGTTTAGCCGCACCGTGTGTGCCGCTTGGCCTCGCTAACTGTTGTAATATAAACTCTGACTCGCTAGCATCAATAAAGCGGTTGTTTTCTGTACCAAGTTGTTTTGTGTTGCGAGAAGACAAGGTCTCTAGGCTGGCAATGCATGGTAAACCGGTTGCTCTGAGCCGGGGTGCCACAACGCTTGGTATCAGAGCCGCGCTGACTGTAGGCCGCGCTATACTACAATGAGTTAACCAAATGCTAGATACGAGTTGCAGTTGAGTGCCGGTAGCATCTGTAGCTAGTTGTTGCATTGCATGCACTGATTTTATTTTTATGCTAACCTGCTAATGGTTGTGAGTGTAGATGGCTCCGGTGCCGTATCCGTGCCAGTTGCAGCTGATGCCGTACACGTCGCCGCATCTCCTTCGTAACATGTGGCATCAATTGTAGCCCCACGGTGACGGCCCAACCTATCGTGTGTACCGGGAGTGTCTAGCTGACTCAGTGTATGAGTATCACGACGTGGTTACTCTGCACACCAGTTCCGATTCCAGCACTTACACTCATACCTCTCGGGGCGGTTACGCTTCTATCGCTTCTCAGGCTGTCTAGTTTGCTGCATTCGAGGTCCTTGTGGAGCTTTGCTACAACGAGGTCTAGATGCAGAACCACCCAGGTTTCTTCTACTATCCTTCTTTGCATGATAACGGTCGTGTCCGTTTCCCTGTCATTGATTCGGAGTCTAGTAGTGTTGCTAGCCACCTTCCTCGCTATATCACTGCTAGCTATCTTATGATCTACGAGCTGGCTCGAGAGCTGAGTTGTGCCCATACTGCTTTAGCCTCTGCTAGATCAGTCACTACTCGAGCCTCTGTAGGATTTACTCCCTATATTCCTGCCAGTTCTAGTTCCCCTGTTTCCCCGGTTACTCCTCCGAGTAGCTCGGGCACCGTGACCGTGAGTTCACTTAGTGCTCCTGCTGAGTGGGTTTCACTTCTCGCCACTCCTATAGCTCCTATGCTTCACCCTACACCTGCCCCGGAGGGAGAGCCCTCAAGGCAGCGTCGTCGTTTCACCTTTAACCCGGAGGTCTCAGTTAACCACATAAGTTCAGGATCTGAGTCCGCTTCAGGAGAGGACCCCGCAGCACCAGCAGAGCAGTAGAGCTTCTGAGTATTCGCAATTGTCAGGATAGTATATGGATGTAGTCGTACGAGTCATGATGTTTCATTTCATGTATGAGAGTAGCTGAACCTGGCATGTTGCTATCTTTTATGTATGAGTCTATGTATAGTTATGTTGGAACTTTGTTTTATTCGCCGTATTTTCTTCGTCATTTTGGTTTTTCTCGGGCTTTTGTTGCTGGCTTTCCCTCAATTTATTTTGAATGCTTCTCATCTCGGTTGCGTTGCATTGGGAAAAATCATAATAGGATGACGCGGAGAGGCAGTAGTAGCAACGTTCGCAAGGGTTCTCCTGTTCGTCGTTCCGCATGACAGGCAGGACACTGTCGGCGTTCTAGGAACGGGGGTACCCAGACTTGCCTACCTGCAGCCTGCGGCATGGCTCAAGGAGTGGACTAGTATGGCCCATCTTCATCAACACATGCTCAAGATCCTCGCGAGGGGCCAAGCCATGCGGGGCGGACGACGGGAAGCTTCCTCGGGCACAACCTCGTCAGGCTGGCTCGCGAGGAGGCGGAGAGATCAAGGCAGGGTACCTCACGAGGTGCCCATGACGTAAGCCATGACGACCGAAGCCAGGCGGGCGCCAGGCAGGCGCCGGCCTGCGCAGAGTCCTTGTTTCCTCTTTGGTGCAAAGGGGGCAAGCGCAGGCAAGAGTATCAAGCAAAGGCAACCATTTCGGTGCAACAAGACCAAGGCCAGCAGAACGGCAGGATGGAGGTCATCGTGGAGCCCAAGCCAGCGTCACCGTCAGAGTCTTTGGCAGGCGAGGACCGACTTTAGCCAGGATAAGTGTACTGGATGTTCCCCTTCAAAATGGCCAATTATTGGCGCCCTTCCCGCTCAATATTTGGGAAGAGGGCCAAGGCCTCGCTCTATAAATAGGACTAGCCACCACAGAAGAGGGACAACCCGGATCCGGATTCAATCCTTCCCAAGAGGCATCACCTCCACAAGAACTCCTCCCCTCGCGAGGCAGTTCTTCCTTTGTATTGGTCATCACCAGCCCTTGAGGCAATCTACCACACCACAAACTAGAGTAGGGTATTACACCACAATGGTGGCCCGAACTAGTATAAACCTCGTGTCCCTTGTGTTGTTCTTTGTGTAGTTTAGATCGTTGCGAGGCGACGAAACGTGAGTAGGTGGGAGGTGTGATCTCCGCGAGCACCCCAGAGTTCGAACCTTGAGGGTCTGCCGGAACCCAAAATCCGACATTTGGCGCGCCAGGTAGGGGTGCACCGGAATCCGCCTTCCGCCGCCTTGTGTTTTGCTGCCCGTCGCATCCATGTCAAACGCTCGTCGAGCCCGCGCCGAGCGCCGGGCCGCTCTCGCCACTCACGTCGCCTAGACGGCCCCCGTCGGCGGATGCCCGCGCCGTTCCCCGTCGCCTGCTGTCAACGCCGCCATCGGCCCGGCGGGGAACGAGCAGCAAGCGTCGTCCCTACATCCTTCGGTGCGGCGAGAAGGCCGCACCGCCACCCCGTCGTTGACTCCAGCCGGTTCCTCGTCCCACGCCCGTCGCGCTCCTGTGGACGCGCACGCCGCGCTGCTCCTGGCGTGGGAGCTCCTGCACTACCGTCCCGTCGACGACCTCTACGACGAATGGCTCGCCCGCATCACCGAGCTCGTCAGCCCCGCTGGGGGCTCCCCTGCTCCATCTCTCTCGCTGCACCGCGCCCCGCCCTGCGCGGGCAACAAAGCTCCGGGGGTGCCCCAGCCGCCTCCCCCTCAAGAAGGCGCCTTGGCCCCAAGGCGCGTGGCCCCTGGACGGAACCCACTCCGTCCGACGCCAGCACAGCAAGAGAAGAGCGGCCAAGAGATCCCACGTCCCCAAGAAGCTGCCCGTGTGCTCCCCACACTGGCCATCACGACCGCGCTCCTGCTCCAGCGCGCCAAGACCCCACACTGCTCCTGGCGGCAGCGCACGGAGACTTCCAAGATCGAGCTCTCCGTCACCAAAGGCCTCCCGTGGCCACTGTAGGATGTTGTGCCTTCACCATCGAGCTGTGCAGTGTAGCCTGGCCGGGCAAGTTCAAGCTAGATCTGCCCCCGCGCTATGATGGCACGGCTGACCCTGCGGAGTTCCTCCAGCTCTATGAGCTAGGAATTGAAGCCGCCAACGGGGACGAGAAGGTCATGGTGAACTGGTTTCCCATGGCGCTCAAGGACGGTGCCCGCACCTGGCTCCTGGCACGATTTCCTCCTGGGACGAGATGCGCACCCGATTCATCACCAACTTCCAAGGCACCAGCGACCGGCCCCCGGCCATGAGCGACTTGCACCGCATCAAGCAGCAGCCGGGAGAGACCCTGCAAAAGTTCATCTAGCGTTTCAACAACGCTCGCCTTAAGATCCCCAGGGTGTGTGAGGAGGCCATCATCTCATCCTTCTCCGACGGCGTGCGTGACGTCAAGATGAAAGAGGAGCTTGCGATCCATGAAGACATGTGCACCTCCCTGGAGCTGTTCAATTTGGCGACCAAGTGCGCCAGGGCTGAGGAGGGACGCCTTTCCCTCCTTGAGCTGCCGGCTGCCGACCCAGAAGAGAAGAAGCCCAAGGTCAAGGACGTGAAGCACAAGGGGGCTGCCGTGCTCGCAGCAGAACCGGACACCAAGCAAGGCAGGGATCAGCCTGAGTCATCCAAGGGCAGCCAGTACTGTGTGTACCACGACCTCCACACCCACAACACCAACGAATGCCAAGAGCTTAGGGCCGTGCGGGACGTGCGTGCGGGTCGACGCCCCGAGCGCAACGACCGGGGCTATGGCCGAGGAGGAGGAAGAGGAGGAGGATGATGGGAAGACCGTGGCCCTCGCCAAGGGTGGCGTGACCGACCTCGCGAGGACCGCTGGCAGGACCAGCCTCGCGAGGGAGGCTGGAGGGATCAGCCTCGCGAGGATTGCCCACAAGGCAACGCGGGCCTCCCTCCTCTGCCGCCACAGCCAAGGAGGAATGACGACCATCATCAGGACGAGGGAGCTGGAGGCTTCTAGGAGCCGTGCGCAATCGCTTGCATCTTGGGCGGCGCTCAGGCCCCGGCCTCTCAGCGCATCTTCAAGCAGTTTGCTCACGAAGTGAATGCAGTCCTCCCCAAGCTCGAGGCCACACGCCCCCTCAGGTGGTCAGCATGCGCCATCACGTTCAGCTCAGCGGATCAGCTCAAGTGCGCGGCCACAGCCGGAGTCCTCCCGATGCTTTGTTCCCCAATCATCAGCAATGTGCCAGTCACCAGGACCCTCATCGATGGCGGAGCAGGGCTCAATGTCCTGTCCGTCGAGACATTCAACAATCTCCAAGTACCATACAATCAGCTTCAGCCAACCAAGCCTTTCTCAGGAGTCATTGATGGTTCCACGGTTCCGATAGGGCAGGTCCGCCTTCCTGTTACCTTCGGGAAGCACGACAACTACCGCACCGAGCTCATTGACTTTGACATCGCGCACATTCGCCTGCCGTACAATACCATCCTCGGGTACCCAGCTCTGGCCAAGTTCATGGCCTTGACTCATCACGGCTACAATGTCCTCAAGATTCCAGGAAGCGATGGAGTCATCACGGTGCCTTGTGAAGAGAGGGATGCTGTGTGTTCTCTGGAGCGTGCTTTTCAAGCCGCGTCAATTGAAGACCCAGATCACAGGAGCGGAAGGCTTCCTTAGGCAGTCTCTAAGAAGAAGAAGACATCGCCTGGTCCGAACCCTCGGGAGGCAGGCCCCTCAAGGTCCGCGCCCGTTCAAGGGGCGCCTCCTTCTGTCGCATAGGAAGGTGCGCCCGGCGCCCTCCTCGAGCAAGGCTCGGGGGCTCTCTCCTGGAGGGCCATCGACTTTGCTAAGATCACGAGGGAGGCGCTCGAGCACCACTTGGAGGCGTGTTTCAAAGCACGTTTCCCTCAGGAAGGAGCGAGGCAAGGAGGGCCTAACCCTCAGGAGTTCGTCAGCGAGATCATTCAGGAGCTGCAGGAGTCAAGAGTCATGAGTGGAAGCCGCCGCTTACCCGCCGTAGCTCCCCATCTAGGCGAGGATGGTGGGCTGCACGTCTGCATCGACATACCAGGACTCAACCGAGCCGCCTCTCAGGAGCGCCTCTGGCCCTCACGCGTGGGACGCTGCGAAGGTCCACCCCACAGCTAAGTTCGCATGCCTTATGGCTTGCCGAACGCGACTGCTGTGCGTTAGTGCCTCATGAGGAGCATCCTGGAGGCTCGAGCGGCCAAACATTCCACAGTCCTGGCAGAGATGGAGATGGTCCGCGAGGAGCCGCCAGCGCCTCCGGAGCCTCCCGAGGCTCCTGGGCCTGGGGGCTCGTAAAGGTCGGCTTCCGCAGCCCACGCCGTCCGCTACTTCAGCATCCCTTCATCTTCAACATCATCAGGTGACATCCTTCGAGTTTCATTTTCAGCTGGGAGCACCCCCAGGGCTGCATCATTCCCAGGCCGCGTGGGTCCGTCCCTGCGGCATGTGTCCCTTTGGTTCATGTTTTTAGCTTACTTTATTGGGGGCGCCCCTTGGGCCGCATTATCCCCAAGCCACTCGGGCCTGACCCAGTGGCATGTATCCCTCTCGCGTTTATTCGGGTCATGCGTTTGACCCACCATGATCATTACTTGATGCCTGTGGCGGCACCCTTCTTCCTTCATGCCGACCGCTTGCGCGTTAAAGGAGGGGTACCTGAGCATCGCGACTCATGGACTCTTACTAGCTCTCCAGCCCTCACCTCCTGGCCTTGTCCACGGCATCACGACCTGGCATACCAGTGACGGCTGAGCTCGCTCGAGGGCCGGGACCTGAGGACGTAGAGCGTCGGCATCTAACCAAATTTGCAGGAGCACATTACAAGTAAAGGCCCAGAGCCAGGCGCAACCCGCCTTGAGGTAGGGCCCCGTGAGTCCCGCGCTGGCTCACGGGTGCCCAGATACACCTCGTCAGGCCCTACCGTGCCAACCACGTGTCAGGGCGGGGCTGTACACGCCCTGGGGGCTCCTCTCGGAGGGGAGCCCTGAAGGAAATATGCCCTAGAGGCAATAATAAAGTTATTATTTATTTCCTTATTTCATGATAAATGTTTATTATTCATGCTAGAATTGTATTAACCGGAAACATGATACATGTGTGAATACATAGACAAACATATAGTCACTAGTATGCCTCTACTTGACTAGCTCATTAATCAAAGATGGTTATGTTTCCTAACCATAGACATGTGTTGTCATTTGATTAATGGGATCACATCATTAGGAGAATGATGTGATTGACATGACCCATTCCGTTAGCCTAGCACTTGATCGTTTAGTATATTGCTATTGCTTTCTTCATGACTTATACATGTTCCTGTAACTATGAGATTATGCAACTCCCGTTTACCGGAGGAACACTTTGGGTACTACCAAACGTCACAACGTAACTGGGTGATTATAAAGCAGTACTACAGGTGTCTCCGAAGGTACATGTTGAGTTGGCGTATTTCGAGATTAGGTTTTGTCACTTCGATTGTCGGAGAGGTATCTCTGGGCCCTCTCGGTAATGCACATCACTATAAGCCTTGCAAGCAATGTGACTAATGAGTTAGTTGCAGGATGATGCATTACGTAACGAGTAAAGAGACTTGCCGGTAACAAGATTGAACTAGGTATTGGATACCGACGATCGAATCTCGGGCAAGTAACATACCGATGACAAAGGGAACAACGTATGTTGTTATGCGGTTTGACCAATAAAGATCTTCGTAGAATATGTGGGAGCCAATATGAGCATCCAGGTTCCGCTATTGGTTATTGACCGAGAATAGTTCTAGGTCATGTCTACATTGTTCTCGAACCCGTAGGGTCCGCACGCTTAAGGTTTCGATGACAATTATATTATGAGTTTATGAGTTTTGATGTACCGAAGGAGTTCAGAGTCCCGGATGAGATCAGGGACATGACGAGGAGTCTCGAAATGGTCGAGACGTAAAGATCGATATATTGGACGACTATATTCGGAGTTCGGAAAGGTTCCGAGTGATTCAGGTATTTTTCGGAGTACCGGAGAGTTACGGGAATTCGCCGCGGAGTATATGGGGCTTATTGGGCCATACGGGAATAGAGGAGAGAGGCCGAAAGGAAGGAGGCGCGCAGCCCCCCTCTGGTCCGAATTGGACAAGGGGTGCGCCCCCCTTTCCCTTCCTCCTCTCCCCCTCTTTCCCCCTTCTCCTACTCCAACAAGGAAGGAGGGAGTCCTACTCCCGGTGGGAGTAGGACTCCCCTTGGCGCGCCCCTACTAGGCCGGCCGCCCCCTCCCCCCTTGCTCCTTTATATACGGGGGCAGGGGGACACCTCTAGACACAACAACAATTGATCCCTTGGATCTCTTAGCCGTGTGCGGTGCCCCCCTCCACCATAATCCACCTCGATAATATCGTAGCGGTGCTTAGGCGAAGCCCTGCGTCGGTAGTACATCAAGATCGTCACCACGCCGTCGTGCTGACGGAACTCTCCCTCGACACTCGGCTGGATCAGAGTTCGAGGGACGTCATCGAGCTGAACGTGTGCTAGAACTCGAAGGTGCCATAGTTTCGGTGCTTGATCGGTCGGACCGTGAAGACGTACGACTACATCAACCACATTGTTCTAACGCTTCCGCTTTCGGTCTATGAGGGTACGTGAACACACTCTCCCCTTTCGTTGCTATGCCATCACCATGATCTTGCGTCTACATAGGAAAATTTTGAAATTACTACGTTCCCCAACAGTGGTATCAGAGCCTAGGTTTTATGCGTTGATGTTATATGCACGAGTAGAACACAAGTGAGTTGTGGGCGATACAAGTCATACTGCTTACCAGCATGTCATACTTTGGTTCGGCGGTATTGTGAGATGAAGCGGCCCGGACCGACATTACGCGTACGCTTACGCGAGACTGGTTTCACCGTTACGAGCACTCGTGCTTAAAGGTGGCTGGCGGGTGTCTGTCTCTCTCACTTTAGCTGAATCGAGTGTGGCTACGCCCGGTCCTTGAGAAGGTTAAAACAGCACCAACTTGATGAACTATCGTTGTGGTTTTGATGCGTAGGTAAGAAGGATTCTTGCTAAGCCCGTAGCAGCCACGTAAAATTTGCAACAACAAAGTAGAGGACGTCTAACTTGTTTTTGCAGGGCATGTTGTGATGTGATATGGTCAAGACATGATGAGATATAAGTTGTTGTATGAGATGATCATGTTTTGTTGAAGTTATCGGCAACTGGCAGAAGCTCTATGGTTGTCTCTTTGTTGCATAAGATGCAAGTGCCAAATAATTGCTTTACTTTATCGCTATGCGATAGCAATAGTTGCAAGAGCAATAGTTGGCGAGATGACCATGTGACGACACATTGATATAGATCAAGATGGTGAAGATCATGGTGTCGTGCTGGTAACGATAGAGATCATGACAGTACTTTGGAGATGGAGATCAAAGGCGGAAGATGATCATGGCCATATCATGTCACATATTTTGATTGCATATGATGTTTATCTGTTATACATCTTATTCTGTTTTGTTTGACGGTAGAATTTTAAGATGATCTCTCAGTAATTATCAAGAAGTGTTCTCCCTGAGTATGCACCATTGCGAAAGTTCTTCGTGCTGAGACACCACGTGATGATTGGGTGTGATAGGCTCTACGTTCAAATACAACGGGTGCAAAATAGTTGCACACGCGGAATACTCATGTTAAACTTGACGAGCCTAGCATATACAGATATGGCCTCAGAACACGGAGACCGAAAGGTCGAGCGTGAATCATATAGTAGATATGATCAACATATTGATGTTCACCGTTGAAACTACTCCATCTCACGTGATGATCGGACATGGTGTAGTTGATATGGATCACGTAATCACTTAGAGGATTAGAGGGATGTCTTTCTAAGTGGGAGTTCTAAAGTAATATGATTAATTGAACTTTAATTTATCATGAACTTAGTCCTGGTAGTATTTTGCAAATTATGTTGTAGATCAATAGCTTGCGTTGTTGCTTTCATATGTTTATTTTGATATGTTCCTAGAGAAAATTGTGTTGAAAGATGTTAGTAGCAATGATGCGGATTGGATCCGTGATCTGAGGTTTATCCTCATTGCTGCACAGAAGAATTATGTCCTTAATGCACCGCTAGGTGACAGGCCTATTGCAGGAGCAGACGCAGACGTTATGAACGTTTGGCTACCCAATATGATGACTACTTGATAGTTTAGTGCACCATGCTTAATGGCTTAGAATCGGGACTTCAAAGATGTTTCGAACGTCATGGACCATATGAGATATTCCAAGAATTGAAGTTAATATTTCAAGCAAATACCCGAGTTGAGAGATATGAAGTCTCCAACAAGTTCTATAGCTAAAAGATGGAGGAGAATCACTCAACTAGTAAGCATGTGCTCAGATTGTCTGGGTACTTCAATCACTTGAATCAAGTGGGAGTTAATCTTCCAGATAAGATAGTGATTGACAGAATTCTCTAGTCACCATCACTAAGTTACTAGAACTTTGTGATGAACTATAGTATGCAAGGGATGACGAAAACAATTCCCGAGCTCTTCGTGATGTTGAAATCGACGAAGGTAGAAATCAAGAAAGAGCATCAAGTGTTGATGATTGACAAGACCACTAGTTTCAAGAAAAGGGCAAAGGGAAAGAAAGGGAAACTTCAAGCAGAATGGCAAGCAAGTTGTCACTCCCGCGAAGAAGCCCAAAGCTGGACCAAAGCCTGAAACTGAGTGATTATACTGCAATGGAAATGGTCACTAGAAGCGGAAATGCCTTGAATATTTGGTGGATAAGAAGGATGGCAAAGTGAACAAGGTATATTTGATATACATGTTATTGATGTGTACCTCACTAGTGTTTATAGTAACCCCTGAGTATTTGATACTTGTTCGGTTGCTAAGATTAGTAACTCGAAACAGGAGTTACAGAATAAACAGAAACTAGTTGAGTGTGAAGTGACGATGTGTGTTGGAAGTGGTTCCAAGATTGATATGATCATCATCGCACACTCCCTATACTTTCGGGATTAGTGTTGAACCTAAATAAATGTTATTTGGCGTTTGCGTTGAGCATGAATATGATTTGATCATGTTTATTGCAATACGGTTATTCATTTAAAATTAGAGAATAATTTTTGTTCTGTTTAAATGAATAAAACCTTTGATGGTCATACACCCAATGAAAATAGTTTGTTGGATCTCGATCGTAGTGATACACATATTCATAATATTGATGCCAAAAGATGCAAAGTTGATAATGATAGTGCAACTTATTTGTGGCACTACCGTTTGGGTCATATCGGTGTAAAGCGCATGAAGAAACTCCATAAAGATGGATTTTCGGAATCACTTGGTTATGAATCATTTGATGCTTGCGAACCGTGCCTTTTGGGCAAGATGACTAAAACTCCGTTCTCCGGAACAATGGAACGAGCTACTGACTTGTTGGAAATAATACATGCCGATGTATGAGATCCAATTAGTATTGATGCTCGTGGCAAGTATCATTATTTTCTGATCTTCACAGATGATTTGAGCAGATATGCGTATATCTACTTGATGAAACATAAGTCTGAAATAGTTGAAAGGTTCAAAGAATTTCAGAGTGAAGTGGAGAATCATCGTAACAAGAAAATAAAGTTTCTACGATCTGATCGTGGAGGAGAATATTTGAGTTACGAGTTTGGCCTTCATATAAAACAATGTGAAATAGTTTCACAACTCACGCCACCTGGAACACCACAGCTTAATGGTGTGTCCGAATGTCATAACAGTACTTTATTGGATATAGTGCAATCTATGATGTCTCTTACTGATTTACCACTATTGTTTTGGGGTTATGCATTAGAGACAGCTGCATTCACGTTAAAAGGGCACCATCTAAATCCGTTGAGACGACACCATATGAATTGTGGTTTAGCAAGAAACCCAAAGTTGTCGTTTCTTATAGTTTGGGGCTGTGATGCTTATGTGAAAAAGTTTCATCCTGATAAGCTCAAACCCAAATCGGAGAAGTGCGTCTTCATAGAATACCCAAAGGAAATTGTTGGGTACACCTTCTATCACAGATCCGAAGGCAAGATATTCATTGCTAAAAATGGATCCTTTCTAGAGAAGGAGTTTCTCTCGAAAGAAGTGAGTGGGAGGAAAGTAGAACTTGATGAGGTAACTGTACCTGCTCCCTTATTTGAAAGTAGTTCATCACAGAAATCTGTTCCTGTGAATACTACACCAATTAGTGAGGAAGTTAATGATGATGATCATGAAGCTTCAGATTAAGTTACTACAGAACCTCGTAGGTCTTCCAGAGTAAGATCCGCACCAGAGTGGTACGGTAATCCTGTTCTGGAAGTTATGTTACTAGACCATGACGAACCTACGAACTATGAAGAAGCGATGGTGAGCCCAGATTCCACAAAATGGCTTAAGGCCATGAGATCTGAGATAAGATCCGTGTATGAAAACAAAGTATGGACTTTGATTGACTTGCCCAATGATCGGCGAGACATTGAGATTAAATGGATCTTCAAGAGGAAGACGGACGCTGATAGTGTTACTATCTACAAAGCTAGAATTGTCGCAAAAGGTTTTCGACAAGTTCAAGGTGTTGACTACGATGAGAGTTTTTCACTCGTATCTATGCTTAAGTCTGTCTGAATCATGTTAGCAATTGCCGCATTTTATGAAATCTGGCAAATGGATAAACAAAATTGCATTCCTTAATGGTTTTCTTAAAGAAGAGTTGTATATGATGCAACCAGAAAGTTTTTGTCAATCCTAAAGATGCTAACAAAGTGTGCAAGCTCCAGCGATCCATCTATGGACTGGTGCAAGCATCTCGGAGTTGGAATATACGCTTTGATGAGTTGATCAAAGCATCTGGTTTTATACAGACTTTTGAAGAAGCCTGTATTTACAAGAAAGTGAGTGGGAGCTCTGTAACATTTCTAATATTATATGTGGATGACATATTGTTAATTGGAAATGATATGGAAATTCTGAATAGCATGAAAGGATACTTGAATAAGAGTTTTTCAAAGCAAGACCTCGGTGAAGCTGCTTACACATTGAGCATCAAGATCTATATAGATAGATCAAGACACTTGATAAGATTTTTCAACGAGTACATACCTTGATAAATTTTTGAAATAGTTCAAAATGGAACAGTCAAAGAAGGAGTTCTTGCCTGTGATGCAAAGGTATGAAGTTGAGTAAGACTCAAGACCCGACCATGGCAGAAAATAGAAAGAGAATGAAAAGTCATTTCCTATGCTTAAGTCATAGGTTCTATAAAGTATGCTATGCTGTGAACCAGACCTATTGTATACCTTGCTCTGAGTTTGACAAAGGAATACAATTTTGATCTAATAGTAGATCACTGGACAACGGTCAAGAATATCCTTAGTGAGGACTAAGGAGATGTTTCTCGATTATGGAGGTGATAAAAGGGTTTGTTGTAAAAGTTACTACGATGCAAGCTTTTACACCAATCCAGATGACTCTAAGTCTCAATCTGGATACATATTGAAAGTGGGAGCAATTAGCTAGAGTAGCTCCGTGCAGAGCATTGTGGACATAAAATGTTTGCAAAATACATACGGCTCTGAATATGACAGACCCGTTGACTAAGCTTCTCTCACGAGCAAAACATGATCATACCTTAGTACTCTTTTGGGTGTTAATCACATAGCGATGTGAACTAGATTATTGACTCTAGTAAACCCTTTGGGTGTTGATCACATGATGATGTGAACTATGGGTATTAATCACATGCAGATGTGAATATTAGTGTTAAATCACATAGCTATGTGAACTAGATTATTGACTCTAGTGCAAGTGGGAGACTGAAGGAAATATGCCCTAGAGGTAATAATAAAGTTATTATTTATTTCCTTATTTCATGATAAATGTTTATTATTCATGCTAGAATTGTATTAACCGGAAACATGATACATGTGTGAATACATAGACAAACATATAGTCACTAGTATGCCTCTACTTGACTAGCTCATTAATCAAAGATGGTTATGTTTCCTAACCATAGACATGTGTTGTCATTTGATTAATGGGATCACATCATTAGGAGAATGATGTGATTGACATGACCCATTCCGTTAGCCTAGCACTTGATCATTTAGTATATTGCTATTGCTTTCTTCATGACTTATACATGTTCCTGTAACTATGAGATTATGCAACTCCCGTTTACCGGAGGAACACTTTGGGTACTACCAAACGTCACAACGTAACTGGGTGATTATAAAGGAGTACTACAGGTGTCTCCGAAGGTACATGTTGATTTGGCGTATTTCGAGATTAGGTTTTGTCACTCCGATTGTCGGAGAGGTATCTCTGGGCCCTCTCGGTAATGCACATCACTATAAGCCTTGCAAGCAATGTGACTAATGAGTTAGTTGCAGGATGATGCATTACGTAACGAGTAAAGAGACTTGCCGGTAACAAGATTGAACTAGGTATTGGATACCGATGATCGAATCTCGGGCAAGTAACATACCGATGACAAAGGAAACAACGTATGTTGTTATGCGGTTTGACCGATAAAGATCTTCGTAGAATATGTGGGAGCCAATATGAGCATCCAGGTTCTGCTATTGGTTATTGACCGAGAATAGTTCTAGGTCATGTCTACATTGTTCTCGAACCCGTAGGGTCCGCACGCTTAAGGTTTCGATGACAGTTATATTATGAGTTTATGAGTTTTGATGTACCGAAGGAGTTCGGAGTCCTGGATGAGATCAGGGACATGACGAGGAGTCTCGAAATGGTCGAGAAGTAAAGATCGATATATTGGACGACTATATTCGGAGTTTGGAAAGGTTCCGAGTGATTCGGGTATTTTTCGGAGTACCGGAGAGTTACGGGAATTCGCCGGGGAGTATATGGGCCTTATTGGGCCATACGGGAATAGAGGAGAGAGGCCGAAAGGAAGGAGGCGCACAGCCCCCCTCTGGTCCGAATTGGACAAGGGGTGCGGCCCCCTTTCCCTTCCTCCTCTCCCCCTCTTTCCCCCTTCTCCTACTCCAACAAGGAAGGAGGGAGTCCTACTCCCGGTGGGAGTAGGACTCCCCTTGGCGCGCCCCTACTAGGCCGGCCGCCTCCTCCCCCTTGCTCCTTTATATACGGGGCAGGGGGGCACCTCTAGACACAACAACAATTGATCCCTTGGATCTCTTAGCCGTGTGCGGTGCCCCCCTCCATCATAATCCACCTCGATAATATCATAGCGGTGCTTAGGCGAAGCCCTACGTCGGTAGTACATCAAGATCGTCACCACGCCGTCGTGCTGACGGAACTCTCCCTCGACACTCGGCTGGATCAGAGTTCGAGGGACGTCATCGAGCTGAACGTGTGCTAGAACTCGGAGGTGCCGTAGTTTCGGTGCTTGATCGGTCGGACCGTGAAGACGCACGACTACATCAACCGCGTTGTTCTAACGCTTCCGCTTTCGGTCTACGAGGGTACGTGGACACACTCTCCCCTTTCGTTGCTATGCCATCACCATGATCTTGCGTGTACGTAGGAAAATTTTGAAATTACTATGTTCCCCAACAAGCCCCCTCCCACGCACCAGTGGAAGCACCATGCTCCGCGCTGGCTGACGACACTGCCGAGGAGCGGCTATGCCCGTACATATACGGAAGCGCTTTGTTCCGGGCTGGTGATAAACAACTGAGGGTGGCCCCCGGCCGCATCAACCTCAGGGAGCCCAGAGCTCAGTGTCCGACCCCATCGTAACGCCTCCCCTCGGGAGTGCCGCGCGAGGGGGCTGGGCACGGGGGCTACGCCTGGGTCACGCCCAGACGCACGCCACCCAGCCAGGCCCCTCGGGCCTGGTTCATCACACGTCTCTCCCCGAGCGGAGCCAAGGTACGAAGGCCGTTTGAACGTCAAGGGGGACTCCTGAGCATCGCGACTCAGGAGCCTAATTGGTCACGTAGCCCCTCACCCCTTAGTTCCGAAAGGCTAACGACGGTTGAGGTATGTGCGGGGCCGGGCTCTACTGATGTAGAACGGTAGATTTACTCATACATCTCCCCTCCCTACTTGCTATTCGCGCGTCAAGGGGGACTCCTGAGCATCGCGACTCAGGAGCCTAACTGGTCACGTAGCCCCTCACTCCTTGGTCCCGTCCTGGTTTCTAGTCGGGGCTAACGGCGGGTGAGGTATGCGCGGGGCCGGGCTCTGCCGACATAGAACACAAGCAAGTAGGAAGGAAAAACGCAAATCTCAAGGAATTCAAAAGCAAATATTATAGTCCATAGATTGTTTTCACAACGCCAAACACAAGTTTAAATGCCTCCACGAGGCATGATGCATGTTGCAGGAGCTAAAAACAGGACAGGAGCCGCGAAGGGGTCACTTTCCGGCAGTGTCATCGCTGGTGACGGAGCTGCGCTGGGCGGCTTCGCCTCGTGGAGCCTCAGGAACCTTGGCTTGGTGCCTCAGGAACCTTGGCTTGGTGCTGAAGGAACGGAACCTCGCCAGCAGAGCCTCCGCTCGACCCTTCACAGCCTCAGCAGCTGCAACGGCAAGCTCGCCGCTCACAGGCTCCAGCAGGCTATCAGGGTCAACATTGGGGTCATGAAGATTGACGTGGGTGAAGACGCGCGTCAGCGCTGCAGAAGAAAGGACACGTGCCTCAGCCTTAGTCGTGGGGCCAAGGCCGATGGCGACATCTTCAAGGGAGCGGACCAGGAAGGGAAGCAACTTGGCGGGGCCATCCTCGGCGCCGGCCAGCGGGCTCTCTAGGCCGTCATCATAAAGCGTCTTCAGCGAGGCGCGAGCCTTCTCCTCCAGCTTCGTGAAGGCCACGCGGTCCTCGGACAGGACCCGTGCCTTGCCGTCCAGCTCGATCCTCTTCGCCTCCAACGCCTGCTCCAGCGTATCTAAGCGGCCATGGCGTTCATCAAGCTTGGCATCCCGGTCCTTGGCAGCAGTCTCGCGAGCCTTCATCTCTTCTTCCTTCTCCTGGCGGTCACGGGCCTCCTTGGCGAGCTGGTCGTGCAGGCCTTGCACCTCGCTCTCCAACGCCTTGCAGTGATCCCGGACATCCGCAACCTCACCCAAGGCAGCGTCGCGAGCGGCCTTGGCCTGAAGGATGGCCTGCTTCTCCTCGTCGCAAGCCGTCGCGGCCTGAACTAGCGCCGCTCGAACTGAAGCATCAGAGCGGACCCAGCCGGAGGCCAGCTCCAGGCGCCCGGCTACCAAGCGAGGGTCGGCGCCCTGAAGATCTTCTCGCAGCCGGTCCATCTCAGTAGCAACACGATCCAGGACAGTAGAAGGAGTTGGAGAAATGGCAGTTGGCGGAGTAGGAGGAGAAGACGGCAGCATGATCACAACACCATGAGTTGGGACCTTCTACGCCCCGATGAATGCGGCAGTGGCGTCAGGCGAGGACGCCTAGGGAGTCGCTTGGGCCACGGGGGCTGAGCTCGCCCCAGCACGCCCCACCTGGCCTCGCGAGGATGACCGGGCATGAGAGGCCCGGGCTTAGCCGCCCCCTTCTCCCGCGGATGGAAGTGCTGCCCCGGAGCGAGTGTTCCCGAAGCGGAGCCATCCGGTGCTCCAGGAACTCCCTCAGGAGCGACGCCCCGGTCAGCTTCGCCGTTGCCATGTTGCCCGGCCACAGGTCCGCGTCCATCATCTGCAGCACTGGCTTCGCGCGGGGATCGACGAGCTCCACGTGGGACCAAGCGTCGACGGCCTCGGGCTGCCTCATAGGCAGGATCAGCCGGGGGTGGATGCGCCCGGCATCCACCATGACCCACTTGCTCCGAAAGCCTTCGATCCTCTTCCCAGGATTCGAGATAGCATTGGAGCTGGAGTACACAATAAAGTTCACGCACGCAGTGATGGGGCCGCGAGAAACCCGAAGGTAAAACTAATGGCGCAGCAAGGCCACCGAGGGCCTTACCCCAACATGAGCCTCGCAGTATTAGGCGAAAATCGCCAGGAGAAGAACATAGTTGGGATGGAGGTGCAGAGCTTGCAGGTTGTAATGACGGAGAACAGAAAGGAAGAACTCAGAAAAGGGAGGCACTAGACCGGCGGCGATGGTGCTCACGAAGAGCGGGTAGAAGGTGCTTCCTTTGTCCTCGGGAAGGGCGGAACCAACCTTGAGTGCGACCGCCCTGTCGTTGCCTTGCGCTGCCATCATCTGGCGTGTCCGGGCAAGGTTCTTCTCCGACACATTCGGAGGGTCCAGAGCGAGCGAGTACCAAGCTCCAGCCGGGGTCTGGTGAGGCGCCATGCCTTGCTAAGATGCAGGGTTGGAGTAGATCTGGAGATTTCGGAAGCAAGAAGGATGGGAGCAAGAAAGGGGATCTGGGCAATGACTAGAGAAGGCAAAGAAGGTAAGCCTGGCCGGGTACCGCTTTCTTGTCAATTCGTGTAGTTGCCGAGGCGTCATGGGGAAGCAGGGATGCCCACGTCCAATCAACCGCCACGCGGCGCCCAAGGCCGCAGGCTGTTGGGGCCTGCGGCGCTTCGCACTTTAGCCTTCGCTTCTTTGCTAAGCCAAGTCCAGGCGCGCCTTGGGCCCGGGGGCTACTGACGGCATTCTGGGAACGGGGGTACCCAGACTTAACTGCCTGCAGCCTGCGGCGTGGCTCAAGGAGTGGCCCAGTACGGCCCATCTTCATCAACACATGCTCAAGACCCTCGCTAGGGGCCAAGCCTCACGGGGTGGACGACGGGAAGCTTCCTCGGGCACAGCCTCGTCAGGCTGGCTCGCGAGGAGGCGGAGAGATCAAGGCAGGGTACATCACGAGGTGCCCATGACTTAAGCCATGACGACTGAAGCCAGGCGGGCGCCAGGCGGGCACCGACCTGCGCAGAGTCCTTGTTTCCTCTTTGGTGCAAAGGGGGCAAGCGCAGGCAAGAGTATCAAGCAAGGCAACCATTTCGGTGCAACAAGACCAAGACCAGCAGAACGGCAGGATGGAGGTCATCGTGGAGCCTATGCCGGCATCACTGTTAGAGTCTTTGGCAGGCGAGGACCGACTTTAGCCAGGATAAGTGTACTGGATGTTCCCCTTCAAAATGGCCAATTGTTTGCGCCCTTCCCGCTCAATATTTGGGAAGAGGGCCAAGGCCTCGCTCTATAAATAGGACTAGCCACCACAGAAGAGGGACAACCCGGATCCGGATTCAATCCTTCCCAAGAGGCATCACCTCCACAAGAACTCCTACCCTCGCGAGGTAGTTCTTCCTTTGTATTGTTCATCACCAGCCCCTGAGGCAATCTACCACACCACAAACTAGAGTAGGGTATTACACCACAATGGTGGCCCGAACTAGTATAAACCTCGTGTCCCTTGTGTTGTTCTTCGTGTAGTTTAGATCCTTGCGAGGCGACGAAACGTGAGTAGGTGGGAGGTGTGATCTCCGCGCGCACCCCAGAGTTCGAACCTTGAGGGTCTGCCAGAATCCGAAATCCGACAGACACTCACCCGAGCCGTACGTTCCACCACCGCCTCCACCACCATATCCTCCCTCCACCGAGCAAATTCTGCGTATGTTTGAGGAAAGACGGAATAATGATCTGATTGAAATATTAAGAAGTGTTCAAGCTGTGGTTGGACAGAATGGGAATCAGCCCGGTCATCACTCCAAGCTGTCAGATTTTCAGAGGACCAAGCCTCCCAGTTTCAGTCAGACTATTGATCCCTTGGATGCAGATGATTGGTTGAGAACTATGGAGAAGAAGTTTGAGATTTCTCATACTGAAGAAGGAGATAAGGTTCCATTTGCAACTCATTATCTTGAAGGCGCTGCTGCCATATGGTGGGAAAATGAAAGAGCCATGTGGTCTGCTGATGAAGAAATCACCTGGTCAAGATTTAAGAAACGATTCTAGAAATATCATATCCCTACGGGAATTATGAAGACTAAGCAGCGTGAATTTCTCGCGCTCCTCCAAGGAAGTCAGTCTGTGGGTGAATATTTGTAGAAATTCAATCATCTGTCACGTTACTCCCTATATGACGTAGGCACTGAAGAAAGAAAGATTGAAAGATTTCTTGGTGGATTAAACCCGCAACTCAGGTGTACTCTCAGGATGTTCGATTTCCTAGACTTCCAAACCCTGGTGAACAAGGCTTTCATTGCTGAAAGAGAGCACAAGCTTGTATCGGATAATAAGTCTGCCAACAACGATCACAAGCGCAAATTTGAGCCAAGAAAGGAAATACAACCAGTACAGAAGGCCCGTACCTGGCAACAGACTCAGGTGGAATACAAGCCCAATTGGCAACAGAATGTTAACAAGACTACCACTCAAGTCAAGAATGTCGTAACCAACCCAGTGCAAGAGGAGCATCTGTGCAGCAATTCAAGTTTCAGTTGTGGGCAAACCGGACATTATGCCAAACAGTGTCCCAAGAACAACAAGACGAATGCAGGCTGCAAGTCCATTATATGGAGACATGCCCGAACCAGCACAACATCACAGGATACGTTCATCACATCTCCGCTGATGAAGCCCAAGAGAACCCCGAAGTCGTCATTGGTATATTCTCTGTTAATAACATACCTGCAGTGATTTTATTTGACTCTGGGCTTCCCACTCTTTTATTTCTCAGAGTTTTGTTGCCCAAAACAAATTTACTTGTTCCCTTTTGGGCAAGAATATGCTGGTACAAACCCCGGGATCTCTAATTAGAAGCAATCTAGTCTGCCACAATCTGGAAGTCAATGTCAACGGAGTCTGTTTTCCAACTTCCTTGATACTTATTGAGTCTGATAAGTTGGATGTTATCTTGGGTATGAATTGGCTGACTCAGTATCAAGTATGCATAAATTGTGCGACCCGAGAAGTCACTTTGACCAGTCAAGAAGGGCAGACTACAAAATTCTATGCTCGCAGAAGCATACCCTCAAAGGAAATGGTCTTCACAGCAGTGGCTGAATTGGAATTAATTCCTGTGGTCAGTGAGTTTCCCGATGTATTTCCAGAAGAACTGCCAGGCATGCCACATGATCGAGAGCTTGAGTTTGCAAGAGATCTTGTGCCCGGGACCACACCAATACACAAGAAGTATTACCGAATGCCTTCATCAGAACTAGTGGAGCTAAAGAAACAACTTGATGAAATGCTCCAGAAAGGATATATCCGTCCTAACTCTTCACCATGGGGATCACATGCTATCTTCGTGGACAAAAAGGATGGCAGCCTCCGCATGTGTGTGGATTACCGTCAGCTGAATGATGTCACAATCAAAAACAAATATCCGCTGCCAAGAATTGATGACCTATTTGATCAGCTCAGTGGGGCCAAGGTATACTCCAAGATTGATTTACAGACTGGATACTATCAGCTCAAGATTAAAAAGGAGGATATTCCTAAGACCGCATTCACCACTCGATACGGTCTTTATGAATATATAGTTATGTCTTTTGGTCTCACCAACGCCCCTGCCTTCTTCATGCATATGATGAATAAAGTATTCATGGACTTCCTCGATAAGTTCATGGTAGTATTCATCGACGATATACTTATTTACTCAAGAAATGAAGAAGAGCATAAAGAACACCTCCGAGCAGTGTTACAATGGCTTCGTGAACATCAGTTATACGCCAAATTCAGTAAATGTGAGTTCTGGCTCAAGCAAGTTGGATTTCTTGGACATGTGCTATCCGCCGAAGGTATAGCCATGGACCCAAGCAAAGTAAAGGATGTACTCGATTGGTTGCCACCCACAACCGTATCTCAGATCCGGAGTTTTCTTGGATTAGCCGGATATTATCGTCGTTTCATTGAAGGGTTCTCCAAGATTGCTAAACCCATGACAGAGCTGCTCAAAAAGGATAAGAAGTTTGAATGGACTAAGGACTATGAGAGAAGTTTCACTGAGTTAAAGAAACGGCTGACAACTGCACCGGTATTGACTCTTCCAGATATCTATCGCAGTTTTGATGTGTATTGCAATGCTTCCAGACAAGGACTTGGATGCGTACTTATGCAAGACGGCAAGGTAGTAGCTTATGCCTCACGACAGCTACGACCCCACGAGAGAAATTACCCTACTCATGATTTGGAGTTGGCCGCGGTGGTTCACGCTTTAAAATTTGGAGACACTATCTCATTGGGAAGAGGTGCCAAATTTTTACAGATCACAAGAGTCTCAAGTATATATTTACTCAGCCAGATTTAAATTTCCGTCAACAAAGATGGCTTGAGTTAGTCAAGGATTATGACCTTGGAATAAATTACCATCCGGGTAAGGCCAACGTGGTTGCAGATGCGCTCAGTTGAAAGCCCGTCAACCTAAATGTCATATTGGAATCCTTGCCTCCTGAACTTCAAGAAGAGATTGCTCAGATCAACCTGGTCATAGTTGAGGCTGGCCTTGCTAATATTTCGGAAGTTACCCCCACACTTGAGGAAGAGATCCGCAAGGCCCAGCTAGACGACACCGATCTACAGAAATGTGCTAAGCACATGGAAGCAAGTCAGACTTCCGATTTCTCGAAGGATCAGTTCGGTACCCTCCGATTCCGGGGAAGGATTTGTGCGTCCGATCAAGCGGATTTAAAGCAGAAGATCCTGTTAGAAGCCCACGAATCCTCGTATTCAATTCACCCTAGAGGTACGAAAATGTATGAAGACTTTCGACAAATATTCTGGTGGGATGGAATGAAGAAAGACATTGCCTATTTCGTGGCCTGTTGCGACATATGCAACAAAGTGAAGGCAGAGCATCAGAAACCAGCCGGACTTCTCCAACCACTGCCAGTGTCACAATGGAAATGGGATGATGTCTATATGGATTTCATCACAGGACTACCTAAGACTCGACGGGGCAATGATGCAATCTGGGTCATAGTGGATACATTAACCAAGGTAGCCCACTTTATCCTGATTAGAACCACATATCGAGCAGATGAGCTTGCACAACTGTATGTATCCAGAATAGTTAGTCTGCATGGAGTACCCCGAACCATCACTTCTGACCAAGGTTCACTTTTTACCTCCGCTTTTTGGTCCCGTCTCCGTCAAGCCTTGGGGACAACATTGAAATACAGTACCGCTTATCATCCTTAGACTGATGGACAGACAGAGCGAGTAAATCAAATACTCGAAGATATGTTGCGAGCCTATGCTTTGGCCCAAGGACCAAAATGGGAAGACTGTTTGCCCTATGCTGAGTTCTCTTATAACAATAGCTTGCAGACCAGTTTAATGATGTCACCGTATGAAGCTTTGTATGGTCGTAAGTGCCGCACTCCTCTAAATTGGTCTCAAACCAGAGATAGCCGTATTTTCGGAACGGATCTCATGCTAGAAGCCGAGAAGCAAGTCAAGGAAATTAGAGACAGATTGCAGTTGGCCAAATCTCGACAAAAGAGTTATTACGATGCAAAGCACCGACAGATCAGTTTTAAACCCGGAGAACATGTATACCTTCGAGTCACACCTATGAAAGGAGTCAAGAGATTTCAGACTCATGGAAAACCGGCACCCAGATTTATCGGTCCATTTCTCGTTATGTCACGAGTGGGTACTGTTGCATATCAGTTGGAGCTACCCCCTGAATTGTCAAACGTGCACAATGTGTTTCATGTTTCACAGTTACGGCGATGCATATCGCCACCTGAGAAAAAGACTGATATGACAGAAATAGAGCTGGCAAAGGATTTAACCTACGAAGAGAGGCCCATTAAAATTTTGGATCAAATGGAAAGAGTCACCCGTAGTAAAGCGGGGAAGTTTTACAAAGTCCAATGGAAGCATCACACAGAGTCAGAATCAACATGGAAATCAGAAGAATTTCTAAGGGCACATTATCTAGAATGGTTTTCCCAAGCAACCGAATCTCGAGGACAAGATTCATTCTAAGTGGGGGAGGTTTGTGACAGCCTGGTTTTTGCCCTCTCTTCTTTGCCCGATTTTCAGTTGGTTTGAATTTGAGTTTGGAGTTTTTGAATCTTTCATTTGGACTTAACCAATTGGGTACCCCTTGACTTTCACCCAAGTGTTTCATCTCCCTCTCAAACCATCACTCCATCTCTGGCTCATCCCAAAATATCATTTGGAATATTTTTCTTAAATGAAAAATATTCATTTTCCCCTCCTAAACCCTAGCTAGCCCTTTGTGCTCCAAAGCAACCCTACTTTTTCTTGCCCATAAAATCCTGAGAAAAATCCCAATTATTCTTTGAACCTTAGGGCACCTTTCTGAGCAAAAATATTTCATCACTCTTTGGAATATTTTGGCTACAGAAAATATTTCCATTTCTGGACAGAAATGGTAGTTTCTACAACAACTACCATTTTACGTGCTCCATTGTAGCTGGTTTTTCTTGTGCATCTTCACCTTAGTAAGTGTTGGTTAGCCTCCAAAGCCCAGTCCTCAACTCCCAATGGTTTGACCAAAATAAACCTCCAAAGTTACTGTCCAGAAACTTACCTAGACTGTAAACTCCTTTCTACTGCACCTGGAACCCCACCCAATCGTGGTAACACTCAAAACTACCATGGACTACACGCCAGACATGAAGTTTGCGCTTAGGTTGGCCTGATGTCATAGTTCACGCGGTGAACGCGTTTGTCTAGGCGTGCTGGCATGCAAAACACGCGCTCTGAGTGCCGCCGAGCGTTCTGTTGCGCGCGTGCTCGCTGCCCAGCCTGCCCGAGCGTGCCAAACCACACCACTATCACCTTCTCCACTCACTTAACTCCGCCCTGGCACTCGCCGATGCCGGAGCTCGCCGCAGCGGGCACGGGCATGGTCCGGCCAACGCCATAGTGTGTGGTGCACTGTGCTCGTCGTGTTCCTCTCGCCCCTATGCTCATCCGCGCTCGCCAACAGTCCCCGCGTGAGCTACGTCTTCTTCCCCCCCTCTCTCTGACGCCGTTCGTCACCGGGCGCCTCGGACAGGTGTCCTCCGGCGGAGCCCAAACCCTCCTCGCTGCTCGCCTATAAATACAGCCACCCCCAGCCTCCTCGAGCACCCGCATCAACTCCCACACACCCCACAAGCTAGTAGATAGCCGTAGCCCGACCGGGCAAGCCGCGGGCCACTGTCCCCGAGCTTGAGCTCACCGGCGATCCTCTCGGGTCATCCCCGTAGCTCCAGCCCCTCCCAGGCCAGGGAAACCCTTCCAGGGCCTCCGCCACTCTCTGGTGGTGCCGTTCCACCTGGTTGGAGCCCCTGGACTCGCCCCTAGTCACCGTCGTCTTCGTCTCCGGCGATTGCTGCTCTCTGCCTCCGCTGGAGAGGCTGTTTCTGGCACCGTCTGACCACCCCTAGCCATCCTACAGGTACAGGCAGGTGCGCCTTCGTCTTATCTCTCCATCTCTCCCTCTCGTTTTGGCCCAAGAGCCCTCGCCGCTGGTGTGTGCTCCGACGAAGCCCTGCCGTTCCCTATTTCCCCCTCACCCTCCTCCTTGCCTGACTAGCGGGGCCCGCTAGTCAGCCACTCTGTACATGCGTGAAGCGGTATGAGTGGTGGCGCCCTGGCTTTTACGCCTTTGATGTCACCCCCAGTCTGTTTATTTTTATTTCAAATTTCATTTAAATCCAGAGAGCTTCAAATGGCCACAAATTTTTATCTATAAGTCCAAATGCATTGATTCTTTTTGCATTGTGTCTTTTGTCCAAAAATCAAGCGACTCACCAAAGTTGGGATTTTCCCTGCTATCTAGATTTTCTGGTGAATTTCAGAAGGTTTCTTGATGATTTCTTTTTGTGTTTTTATTTATTTTCAGAAGACCAGGCTTGTCTTGAGGATCACCAGGAGGTTTGTGAACCTCATCTACACTAAGGCAAGCCACAACAACATTTTCATAGTGCCACTTCAATATTTGTGATTTTATACTTGAACAAATGATTATTCATGCATTTAAATTAGTAATATGTTAATTATATTTTGTTAGATGCTTGTTGTAGTAAATATGCTTGATTTACAGAAAGTTTGAAGTGAACTTAGTTGGTAAGATAACAAGGTTTAGTTTATGGGTGATGAGAAGATAATATGGTTATGGAAATAAATAATTAGTGAGATTATTTTCTTGCATGAGTAAAAATGATAAATTTGCTAGAAAAGATTCTGGTTGAAGTAAGGCTTGATCTTAACCAGAGGAGTATCATGAGTTGTTCATTGCTTAGTGTGAGCGGAGTTGACTTAGTTATTTTCATTAATATGTGATGCATATGTTGGTGATGCATGTCATGGCATTATGACGCCAGTTACTTTCACTTTAAGTTGAACCTGATAATAACTCAACTTGAATATGTTGTTGACTGGGTCATGGTGCCGCTGAATCGAGTCTTTCCCAGTGCAACCACATTAGCCGGTATGGGACGACCTTTATTCGTTTCATTGTCATGCCTCTGGTCGGTGCCTCCATCTAGGGAAGGTTATGGGCGTGCTGTACCCTGGCCCGGTAAGCAGGCATAACCTTGTGAGCCCGTTGTTAAGTTTTTGGTACCAGGTCCCCTTGTGGGATCGTGGCCACGACATTGTTTTTTTGTCTTTGGTAGACACGGGGCCACCCAGGACTAGCCCGATGGGGAGTGAGTCGGAGTGGCCGAGAGAGTGTCATGGCAATGGAGTGGTTTCGTCGGAATGCCGTTGGTCCACCCGAATGGGAGTGCGAGGCCATGAGTTCCGTGGTGTGGGTCCAATGTGCTACCTCTGCAGAGTGTACTAATCTATCGATAGCCAAGTCCACGATTAAGGACACACTCTAAAGTAGGTCACACCATGGGTCAACATTTAATGAATTTTGCACACTAAGTATGAAGTTTGCATTGTGTTGGTGGCGGAAAGGCCATCGTGTTGATTTGGACCAGATGTGGTCGTGGTTGTGATCATCGTAAGGATCACGGGCCATCTATTGGTCGTGGTTGTGATTGCCGTAAGGATCACGGGCCAAATATTGGTCGTGGTTGTGATCGCCATAAGGATCACAGGCCATTTATTGGTCGTGGTGGTGATCGCCGTAAGGATCACGAGATTGTCTCTGGGTTGGCACGTTTTTGATCCGAGAACGATCATGTTTGGTAAGCCAAGCAGAGGGACGTTTATCACAAGAGCATGGTCACATCATGTTGGATATATTGTTGCATTGTTATTAATTGGTTAACTATCATGATATTGTTTGTCATTATGTTTATGCTTGTTGTGAGCTTGCAAGTAGATTCAATGTACTGACCTAGCGTGTCATGCCAGCTTTCAGGAAAGTCCCGTCGGAAAGGAGAGCTGTCCGAGTCTAGATCGTGTCCACATTGGTGTCCCTATGCTATGGAGTTCCGCTACGACGTTGTTCCGCTGCCGCGTAGTTGTCATGATCGAGGCCCCCCTTTATGTTCACTAAATAATGTACATATTGTTCAACCGCACCGTGTGTGCCACTTGGCCTCGCTAACTGTTGTAATATAAACTCTGATCTGCTAGCATCAATAAAGCAGTTGTTTTCTGTACCAAGTTGTTGTGTGTTGCCGGAAGACAAGGTCTCTGGGATGGCAATGCATGGTAAACTGGTTGCTCTGAGCTGGGGTGCCACATGAGATGCCTCTTCAGCTGTTGGCATCTTTGCAGCTTTCTCTGCGCTTGCCTTCTCTCTCTTCTCATGTGCTTGCACTGATGATGGGTCTTCCTCAGTCATGACAACAATGTTGTCCTCAAAGTCTGGCCTGAGGGGTAAATGCTCCTTGTCCAACAGAAATGTGTCTGTGCCCATCTTGGAGTTGATGAGCACCTGAATTTCTGGAGCATACCCACAAGATCTCTTTTGATCTGCAGCTGTCCTCTTGATTGTTTCCACAATCAGACTCATCTCTTTGAACTTTTGAGGGACATCAAATATATGCAGCAAGTTGATGGAGTGTCCTCTGATCATTCTGTGATCTCCTGATTTTGGCAACAGAGTGTGCCTCAGAATGGTATTGATAGTAGGCATGCCTGACAGTAAGGCTTCACTGAGCCAAACTTGTGAGTCTCCAGGTCTGCATCAGGAATCTCCTTGTACATGCTGGCTATTGAGTTGTAATCCTTCTTCTTCTTGGCATAGACATCCAAGTCATCTTCATGAGCTTCTGGGGCATTGATCAATCTAGCCCACTCATCAACTGTAGACTGGTACCTTGTACCCTCTGACATCCATACAATTCTACCATCTGGATAGAAATGAGCAGTAGAATAGAATTGCATGATTAGCTCATCATTCCACTTAGTGAGCTTCTAGCCAACAAACTTGTCAACCTCACATGTCTTGAAGCTATCATAAACACCTGGGAAGTGATCTTTATTCTCTCTAATGTAGGTCCAGTCCACCCATCTCATGTCACACACTATGGGCTTCTTATCAAGTAGGATTGTCTCATAGAAATCTTGTTGTTCCTTTGTGTGGAACATGTAATCCACAACAGTTCTCCTCCTGACAGCATATGGGCCAGCCTTTCTCCACTGTCTCAGTCTTGCATCCTTCCTGATCCTCATGTCTTCTGCAAGAGGATGTGCATCATTATGATCTGGGATCTTTGGCTTTAGCTTCCTTAGCACTTGGGCTTCAGCTTCCTCTTCTTCAGTCTCAGGCACTGGGGCCTGGTTCTTCTCCTTAGTAGGTATTTCCTGGTACTCCTCTTGGGTGCAGTCTTGGGAACTGGAGCAGCAACTTTGGGAGCAGTTTTGGGCTTTGCAGCAGCCCCTGACTTTATAGCATCTCCCATGAGCTTCTGTGCCTTAGGTGCTGGAGCAGCATCCTCTTCCTCTTCATCATCAGATCTCACCATTGTGGACTTTCCAAGAACTTTAGCTCTTGTAGTTCTTACCCTCTTCTTCTTCTTGTCCTCACCAGCTGCCTCTTCTTCTAATTCTATGGTGAACTTCATAGTTTCACCTGTGGCAACTTTCCTTGGCTTGGATGTAGGCACTCTCCTAGGCCGTGCCTTTCTGTTCATGCCTGGCTTTGTTGATGCAGCAGTGCCAAATTCTTTCTTCACAACTTTCCTCTTTGAGATGGCCTCATCCTCAGCTGCAACATAGTCTTCATCCTCTGAATCAGAATTTCTCTTCTTCCTTATTCTAGTAGCTGCCTTGGGCAAGTTACTAGGTGTGCTCCTGCTGCCCTCATCATAGCTGCTGGAGGGACTAGTGCCCTCACTCAACTGTCCTTGCTGTTCAGACCTGTTCTAGCTGTCACTTTGGTCAGACATCTTGCAGGCAAACGGTCAGCAGACCCTGTGAATAGGTTGTAGATGAGGTAGAGTAGATGAGCATCACAAAGTACAGAGGTTTTGCAAAACAAATTGAGTCAAAAAGCTTAGTTTTAGTTTCTCTACATAAGTGATCTTGGAGCTACCAAATTGACAAACTCAGTGATACCGAAGCAACACTTGGAACCTAAACTAGTGAACTCGGTTGGGCCGAGTCACAGTTCGGTGGCACCGAGATTGCTAGGGTTTCACAAAATCCTGAACTCGGTCAAACTGATTTGCACGTTTTGGTCAGACCAAAAAGCGCATGTGCAATGGCCTAAGCCGAATCGGTGATACCGATTTCTACATTTCGGTCGGTCCGAGATGAGTTCTGCGGAGGGCCAACCCTAAAATTTTCGAATCAATCTAGACCTAAGGAAGATTTAGATGGATAGATTAATCTCATTCGTGGCAAGAAGCATGGCATTGTCCTTGTGCTAGGAATAGGAGTGAAAAGGAAAACACAGGGGGTCGAACACGTACCCTAGAGCGGCGAGTGTTCGCTATGGCGGTGACGGAGGAGCAGAATCCGTCGACAGCGGCAGAGTGCAACGGTGGGAGGTCGTTGGCGGTGAGGAGACGATTCGTAGACCCAAGGAGGCAAAGAAGGACACGCGTGGGCTGAGAAGATTTGAAGTAATTTCCAAAATCTCACCCGTGGGTATATATATCCTGACCCTGTCGGTGTGACCGACTGGAACAACTCGGTGGCACCGAGATTGCTGAATCGCAAGCGGTTGCTGCAACTCGTGTGACTGAAGTGTTCAAATCGGTTGCACCAAGATGAAAACCTAGATCAACTTAGTGAACTCGGTTTGAATGAAATGGATTCTCTATCAGACCAAAATGCACAAAGTGGTTTTGGAAGTTTAAGTCTATGACGAATCAGGGACTCCGAGTGCTCCTCACACAGAGTGGTTTGAATCTGACTTGATCAAACTTTGTGATGTAGCATGAATAGAGTTTGGGACGAGAAAAGCATAGATAGCTAGAGAAGGTTCTTAGGCATTCTTGTCCATCCACTTGGCAAAAAAAATCCAAACAATCAAAACAACAAGTGGATGTCCTTTAATGAGTAAAATATGCAACCAACATGCTCATACAATAAAATGGCAAATGAAATATGTGGCAAAGCATGCACAACCAATTCTCGCATCTATCAAATAATTGGCGATGACTAGGTCATCTATATATGAGTATATTGACTTAGGAGTCAAATGAGAACATTTGATCATAGGTCATACTCATCGTTTAAGCACAAGTGGGGTTACCACTTTTACATATAGTATTGTTGTGTTCACACCATTAGAGTTGCTTTAGCTCAAGTATTTAGAGTAAAGCTCCCCCTAGATGTGAGACCCCCCCTAAGAGGGATGAACTAACCTTGGGTTTTGTCAATGATGACTTCATGTAGGTGTTGAAGATGTAGATGCTCAATGTTGTTGATCATTTTGAGCAATCCATTGGAGTGAGTTGCACTTTCAATACCTACACGGGTTAGTCCCACAAGGAACAAGCAAGAATATCCATAGACATAGAGTGATTCACACACAAGATGATGTCCATGAAAGCATTAGGTTACCTTGTCCCTTGTCTTACCAACAAGAGGGTTTGTGACTCCTTGAACTAGTGCAAGATGTGGAAGTTGATTGCACTTGACCTTGCCAAAATTATATGAGTGAATTATATTGGCGGAGTCACCCTCAAGAACTCTCTAGTCCTTCTTCTTTGGGATCCACATCATCTTGATGGGAATCCTTGGGGTAGTAGTGGAACTTGATGAAGTAGAGCTTGATGTAGTCTTGGGAACCCACTTGACCAAGGCCTGGGAGCTTCTTCAAATGCATCAATCTCCTCTTGAAGCTTGTCCTTGCCTTTTTGCTTATGGTCTTGTGGTGGAAGATCATCTTGAGCTTGTGTCCCTTGGAAAGAAGTAGGATCATACTTCTCTTGTTGGGGAACAAACTTCGTCTTGGGGTATTGATCTTCTTCCCAGTCAACTCCATTGGCATTGAACTTTCGTTCAAAACCAACACCTTGATTCTTCCGGTGCCTTCCTTGCTTGCGTACAATCTCCTCAAATTGCTTACTCCCGGAAAGGATCTTGTAGACACCCTTCTCTATAATTCCCTTCAATAAGCTATTTTCTTACTCAAGTGTAACTTGGCTAAGAGAATCATTAGTGGAATCAAGAGAACTACTAGAAGCAACAACATTGGATTTTGCATGACTATTGTTACTACTAGAAGAAGAATCTTTCTTACTCTCGTTACTAGACTTGACTTGTGGCATGTAAGTAGATAAGAGTAAACGCTTGGCAATGTAAGAAGAACTTTTCTTGCGAAGATCATCATTGATTGCCTTTAAAAACTCATGCTCTTGTTCAAGGTTGAGCTTTTAAGAGTGTAACTTCACATGAGTCTTTAAAAGTTCTCGATGATCTTCCAAGATAGTTTCATGAGCTAACTTAAGAGTGTTTAGTTCTTTAGTTAGGCGCTCAATCTTCTCCTTATCATTGTCATTCGTTTTATCTTGATTATCATGATTAATTGACATTTCATCATAGTATTCATCACTAGAGTTGTCAACAAGTAAATCATCATCACCTAACAAGTCATCTTCATCACTATTGAAATCAACATACTCGGGGTGTGATACCTTTGGGCCTTTAGCCATGAAGTATCTTCCAATTCCTTCATTTGGTGAGTCAAATATGTCGTAGGAGTTGGTTGACTCAAGTGCTAGACCGACAACACCTTCATCTTGAGTATACTCGGAGTCGGAGTGACAGCTTCTCTCGGAGTGGTTGTCAGAGTCGGAGCCGCATACCCATTCACCAACATGAGCTTGATGTCTTCGCTTTGTGTAGCTCTTTGATGATTTGTCCTTCCTTTCTGAATCCTTGTTTCTCCAGGAGGTTCTTCGTTCATGATGATCATCTCTACTCCTCCTCTCTCTTGGTGGTGATTCTTCTCTTCTACTTCTTAAGCCGTCAATCTCATTTGTAATGAGAGCAAGCCTAGAGTACATTTCAGCGACACCTTCACCATCCTTCATTTTGAACTTGTCAAGTTAACTTTGAAGCACATCCAATTTGGATTCCTTGACGAAGTCGGTACCTTCGTGCATGTCAATCAAAGTATCCCAAATTTCCTTTGCATTCTTAAGGCAGCTAATTTTGTTGAATTCTTCAGGGCACAATCAGTTTAAGAGGATATCACAAGCTTGAGCGTTATATTGCAGCATCTTCAACTCTTCTGCGGTAGCTTCACGGTTCGGTTCTATCCCATCAAAGAATTCACCTTGCAAGCCAATACACACAATAGCCCAACGGCGGGGTTATGTCCAAGGATATGCATTTCCATCTTATGCTTCCAACTAGCAAAATTATTATCATCAAAGTAAGGACCTCTACGGTGGTAATTTCCCTCACTAGACGCCATACTCTCCTAGGTTGTGAAACCAAGGCTATGATCACCAAAAGCTATGGAAATCAAGGCAAATGGAGACCAAATCTATGATACCAATTGTACGATTGAAAGTATGTCTAGAGAGGGGGTGGTGATTAGACTACTTGACCAAATAAAAACTTAACCTTTTCCCAATTTTAGTTCTTGGCAGATTTTAAAAACTTAGCACAAGTCAAGCAATCTTAACACAATTCAAGCAAGCATGTAAAGAGTATATGAGCAGCGGAAAGTGTTGGGGAACGTAGCAGAAATTCAAAATGTTCCTACGTGTCACCAAGATCTATCTATGGAGAAACCAGCAACGAGGGGAAGGAGAGTGCATCTACATACCCTTGTAGATCGCTAAGCGGAAGCGTTCAAGAGAACGGGGTTGAAGGAGTCGTACTCGTCGTGATCCAAATCACCAGAGATCCTAGTGCCGAACGGACGGCACCTCCGCGTTCAACACACGTACAGCCCGGTGACATCTCCCACGCCTTCATCCAGCAAGGATAGAGGGAGAGGTTGAGGAAGACTCCATCCAACAGCAGCACAACGGCGTGGTGGTGATGGAGGAGCGTGGCAACCCTGCAGGGCTTCGCCAAGCACCTACGGGAGAGGAGGAGGTGTCACGGGAGGGAGGGAGGCGCCAGGGCTTCAGGTATGGCTGCCGTCCCTCCCCTCCACTATATATAGGGGCAAGGGAGAGGGGGGAGGCGCAGCCTTGCCCCTTCCTCCAAGGAAGGGGTGCGGCCAAGGGGGGGAGGAGTGCCTCCCAAGTCAAGTGGAGGCCCTCCCCCTTAGGGTTTCCCCTCTCCCATGCGCATGGGCCTTGGGGGGCTGGTTCCCCTGGCCCATTAAGGCTAGGGCGCTCCCTTACAGCCCATGCTGCTGTATTGGACGTGGTGGAACAATTTCTGGACCTCCGGACCCCTCCAGAATCCTCCGGAACCTTCTGGAAGCTTCCCGGTACAATACCGAAAAAACCCGAACTTTTTCCGGAACCCGAACAACAACTTTCCATATATAAATATTTACCTCCGGACCATTCCGGAACTCCTCGTGACATCCGGGATCTCATCCGGGACTCCGAACAACATTCGGTAACCACATACAAACTTCCTTTATAACCCCAGCGTCATCGAACCTTAAGTGTGTAGATCCTACGGGTTCGGGAACCATGCAGACATGACCGAGACGTTCTCCGGTCAATAACCAACAGCGGGATCTGGATACCCATGTTGGCTCCCACATGTTCCACGATGATCTCATCGGATGAACCACGATGTCAAGGGGACTCAATCGATCCCGTATACAATTCCCTTTGTCTAGCGGTATTTTACTTGCCCGAGATTCGATCGTCGGTATACCGATACCTTGTTCAATCTCGTTACCGGCAAGTCTCTTTACTCGTTCCGTAATACATCATCCCGTGATCAACCCCTTGGTCACATTGTGCACATTATGATGATGTCCTACCGAGTGGGCCCAGAGATACCTCTCCGTTTACATGGAGTGACAAATCCCAGTCTCGATTCGTGCCAACCCAACAGACACTTCCGGAGATACCTGTAATGCACCTTTATAGCCACCCAGTTACGTTGTGACGTTTGGTACACCCAAAGCATTCCTACGGTATCCGGGAGTTGCACAATCTCATGGTCTAAGGAAAAGATACTTGACATTAGAAAAGCTTTAGCATACGAACTACACGATCTTTGTGCTAGGCTTAGGATTGGGTCTTGTCCATCACATCATTCTCCTAATGATGTGATCCCGTTATCAATGACATCCAATGTCCATAGCCAGGAAACCATGACTATCTGTTGATCACAACGAGCTAGTCAACTAGAGGCTCACTAGGGACATATTGTGGTCTATGTATTCACACGTGTATTACGATTTCCGGATAATACAGTTATAGCATGAATAAAAGACTATTATCATGAACAAAGAAATATAATAATAACACTTTTATTATTGCCTCTAGGGCATATTTCCAACAGTCTCCCACTTGCACTATAGTCAATAATCTAGTTCACATTACCATGTGATTAACACTCACAGGTCACATCGCCATGTGACCAACATCCAAAGAGTTTACTGGTGTCACTAAACTAGTTCACATCATCATGTGATTAAGACTCAATGAGTTCTGGGGTTTGATCATGTTTTGCTTGCAAGAGAGGTTTTAGTCAACGGGTCTGAACCTTTCAGATCCGTGTGTGCTTTACAAATCTTTATGTCATCTCCTAGATGCAGCTACCACGCTCTATTTGGAGCTATTCCAAATAACTGTTCTACTTGGAGCTATTCTAAATTGTTGCTCCATTATACGTATCCGGTATCTCTACTCAGAGCTATCTGGATAGGTGCTAAGCTTGCATTATCGTAACTCTTTACGTCGAACTCTTTATCACCTCCATAACCGAGAAAATTCCTTAGTCCACTAGTTACTAAGGATAACTTTGACCGCTGTACTATGATCCATTCTTGGATCACTCTTGTACCCCTAGACTGACTCATGGCAAGCCACACTTCAGGTGCGGTACACAGCATAGCATACTGTAGAGCCTATGTCTTAAGCATAGGGGACGACCTTCGTCCTTTCTCTCTATTCTGCCGTGGTCGAGCTTTAAGTCTTAACTTCATACCTTACAACTCAGGCAAGAACTCCTTCTTTGACTGATCCATCTTGAACACCTTCAAGATCATGTCAAGGTATGTGCTCATTTGAAAGTACCATTAATCGTTTTGATCTATCCTCATAGATCTTGATGCTCAATGTTCAAGTAGCTTAATCCAGGTTTTCCCTTGAAAAACACTTTTCAAACAACCCTATATGCTTTCTAGAAATTCTACATCATTTCTGATCAACAATATGTCAATATATACTCATCAGAAATTCTATAGTGCTCCCACTCACTTCTTTGGAAATACAAGTTTCTCATAAACTTTGTATAAACCCAAAATCTTTGATCATCTCATCAAAGCGCATATTCCAACTCCGAAATGCTTACTCCAGTCCATGGAAGGATTGCTGGAGCTAGCATACCTTTTAGCATCCTTAGGATCGACAAAACCTTTCTGATTGTATTACATACAACCTTTCCTTACGAAAACTGGTAAGGAAACTCGTTTTGACATCAATCTGCCAGATTTCATAAATGCAGCTAATGCTAACATGAATCCGACGGACTTAAGCATCGCTACGGATGAGAAAATCTCATCGTAGTCAACTCCTTGAACTTGTGAAAAACTCTTCGCCACAAGTCGAGCTTCATAGACGGTGACATTACCGTCCACGTCCGTCTTCTTCTTAAAGATCCATTTATCTCAATGGCTTGCCGATCATCGGGCAAGTCCACCAAAGTTCATGCCTTGTTCTGATACATGGATCCTATCTCGGATTTCATGGCTTCTAACCATTTGTCGGAATATGGGCCCACCATCGCTTCTCCATAGCTCGTAGGTTCATTGTTGTCTAGCAACATGACCTTCAAGACAGGATTACTGTACCACTCTAAAGTAGTACGCATCCTTGTCACCCTACGAGGTACGGTATTGACTTGATCCAAAAACTTCATCATCACTATCATAAGCTTCTACTTCAATTGGTGTAGGAGTCACAGGAACAACTTCCTGTGCCCCGCTACATACTTGTTGAAGTGATGGTTCAATAACCATATCAAGTCTCCACCATCCTCCCACTCAACTTTTCGAGACAAACTTTTTTCTCGAGAAAGGGCCCGGTTCAAGAAACAATCCCTATTGCTTTCGGATCTGAATTAGGAGGTATACCCAACTGTTTTGGGTGTCCTATAAGCGTCGCAGCCCCAAACCTTTAAGAAATGACAGCTTAGGTTTCTCTAAACCATAGTTCATACAGTGTCATCTCAACGGAATTACGTGGTGCCCTATTTAAAGTGAATGTGGTTGTCTCTAATGCCTAACCCATAAACAATAGTGGTAATTCGATAAGAGACATCATGGTACGCACCATATCCAATAGGGTGCAACTATGATGTTCGGACACACCATCACACTATGGTGTTCCAGGCGGTATTAATTGCGAAACAATTTCCACAATGTCTTAATTGTGTGCCAAAACTCGTAACTCAGATATTCATCTCTATGATCATATCATAGACATTTTATCCTCTTGTCACAATGATCTTCTACTTCACTCTGAAATTCTTGAACCATTCAATAATTCAGACTTGTGTTTCATCAAGTAAATATTCTCAACATCTACTCGAATCATCTGTGAAGTAAGAACATAACGATATTCACTGCATGCCTCAGCACTCATTGGACTGCACACATCAAAATGTGTTACTTCCAACAAGTTGCTATCTTGTTCCATCTTACTGAAACCGAGGCTTTTCAGTCATCTTGTCCATGTGGTATGATTTGCATATCTCAAGTGATTCAAAATCAAGTGAGTCTAAACGATCCATCTGCATGGAGTTTCTTCATGCGTATGCACCAATAGACATGGTTCGCATGTCTCAAACTTTTCAAAAATGAGTGAGTCCAAAGATCCATCAACATGGAGCTTCTTCATGCGTTTTATACCAATATGACTTACATGGCAGTGCCACAAGTAAGTGGTACTATCATTACTATCTTATAATTTTGGCATGAAAATGTGTATCACTACGATCGAGATTCAATAAACCATTCCTTTAGGTGCAAGACCATTGAAGGTATTATTCAAATAAATAGAGTAACCATTATTCTCCTGAAATGAATAACCGTATTGCGATAGACATAATCCAATCATGTCTATGCTCAACGCAAACACCAAATGACAATTATTCAGGTTTAATACTAATCTTGATGGTAGAGGGAGCGTGCGATGTTTGATCACATCAAACTTGGAAACACTTCCAACACATATCGCCAGCTCACCTTTAGCTAGTCTCCGTTTATTCCGTAGCTCTTTTATTTCGAGTTACTAACACTTAGCAACCGAACCGGTATCTAATACCCTGGTGCTACTAGGAGTACTAGTAAAGTACACATTAACATAATGTATATCCAATATACTTCTATCGACCTTGCCAGCCTTCTCATCTACCAAGTATCTAGGGTAATTCTGCTCCAGTGGCTGTTCCCCTTATAACAGAAGCACTTAGTCTCGAGTATGGGTTCAACCTTGGGTTTCTTCACTAGAGCAGCAGTTGATTTGCCGTTTCATGAAGTATCCCTTCTTTCCCTTGTCCTTTTGAAACTAGTGGTTTCACCAACCATCAACAATTGATGCTCCTTCTTGATTTCTACTTTCGCGGTGTCAAACATCGCGAATACCTCAAGGATCATCATATCTATCCCTGATATGTTATAGTTCATCACGAAGCTCTAGCAGCTTGGTGGCAATGACTTTGGAGAAATATCACTATGTCATCTGGAAGATCAACTCCCACTTGATTCAAGTGATTGTTGCACTCAGACAATCTGAGCACAAGCTCATCGATTGAGATTCTCCCTTAGTTTGCAGGCTAAGAAAATCGTCGGAGGTCTCATACCTCTTGACGTGGGCACGAGCCTGAAATCCCAATTTCCGACCTCGAAACATCTCATATGTTCCGCGATGTTTCAAAAAACGTCTTTGGTGCCTCAGCTCTAAACCGTTTAACTGAACTATCACGTAGTTATCAAAACGTGTATGTCCGATGTTCGCAACATCCACAAACGATGTTTGGGGTTCAGCACCCTGAGCGGTGCATTAAGGACATAAGCTTTCTACTGTCCGCATAATCGCTACTGTCAACTTTCAACTATATTTTCTCTAGGAACATATCTAAACAGTGGAACTAAAGCGCGAGTTATGACATAATTTGCAAATATCTTTTGACTATGTTCAGGATAATTAAGTTCATCTTATGAACTCCCACTCAGATAGACATCCCTCTGGTCATCTAAGTGATTACATGATCCGAGTCAACTAGGCCGTGTCCAATCATCACGTGAGACGAACTAGTCATCATCGGTGAACATCTTCATGTTGATCGTATCTACTATACGACTCATGCTCGACCTTTCGGTCTCCGTGTTCCGAGGCCATGTCTGTACATGCTAGGCTCGTCAAGTTAACCCTAAGTGTATTGCATGTGTAAATCTGTCTTACACCCGTTGTATGTGAATGTAAGGATCTATCACACCCGACCATCACGTGGTGCTTCGAAACGACGAACTGTAGCAACGGTGCACAATTAGGGGAGAACACTTCTTGAAATTGTTGTAAGGGATCATCTTATTTACTACCGTCGTTCTAAGTAAACAAGATGCATAAACATGATAAACATCACATCCAATCAAATAGTAGTGATATGATATGGCCAATATCATATAGCTCCATTGATCTCCATCTTCGGGGCTCCATGATCATCATCGTCACCGGCATGACACCATGATCTCCATCATCATGATCTCCATCATCGTGTCTTCATGAAGTTGTCACGCCAACGACTACTTCTACTTCTATGGCTAACGCGTTTAGCAATAAAGTAAAGTAATTTACATGGCGTTGTTTAATGACACGCAGGTCACACAATAAATTAAGACAACTCCTATGGCTCCTGCCGGTTGTCATACTCATCGACATGCAAGTCGTGATTCCTATTACAAGAACATGATCAATCTCATACATCACATATATTCATCACATTCTTCTTGGCCATATCACATCACATAGCATACCCTGCAAAAACAAGTTAGACGTCCTCTAATTGTTGTTTGCATGTTTTACGTGGCTGCTATGGGTTTCTAGCAAGAACGTTTCTTACCTACGCAAAACCACAACGTGATATGTCAATTGCTATTTACCCTTCATAAGGACCCTTTTCATCGAATCCGTTCCGACTAAAGTGGAAGAGACTGTCACCCACTAGCCACCTTATGCAACAAGTGCATGTCAGTCGGTGGAACCTGTCTCACGTAAGAGTACGTGTAAGGTCGGTCCGGGCCGCTTCATCCCACAATACCGTCGAAACAAGATTCGACTAGTAACGGTAAGAATATTGAACAAAATCAACGCCCACAACTACTTTGTGTTCTACTCGTGCAAAGAATCTACGCAATAGACCTAGCTCATGATGCCACTGTTGGGGAACGTAGCAGAAATTCAAAATTTTCCTACGTGTCACCAAGATCTATCTATGGAGAAACTAGCAACGAGGGGAAGGAGAGTGCATCTACATACCCTTGTAGATCTCTAAGCGGAAGCGTTCAAGAGAACGGGGTTGAAGGAGTTGTACTCGTCGTGATCCAAATCACCGGAGATCCTAGTGCCGAACGGACGGCACCTCCGCGTTCAACACACGTACAGCCCGGTGACGTCTCCCACGCCTTGATCCAGCAAGGATAGAGGGAGAGGTTGAGGAAGACTCCATCCAACAGCAGCACAACGGCGTGGTGGTGATGGAGGAGCGTGGCAACCCTGCAGGGCTTCGCCAAGCACCTACGGGAGAGGAGGAGGTGTCACGGGAGGGAGGGAAGCGCCAGGGCTTCAGGTATGGCTGCCCTCCCTCCCCTCCACTATATATAGGGGCAAGGGAGAGGGGGGAGGCGCAGCCTTGCCCCTTCCTCCAAGGAAGGGGTGCGGCCAAGGGGGGGAGGAGTGCCTCCCAAGTCAAGTGGAGGCCCTCCCCCTTAGGGTTTCCCCTCTCCCATGCGCATGGGCCTTGGGGGGCTGGTTCCCCTGGCCCATTAAGGCTAGGGCGCCCCCTTACAGCCCATGCTGCTGTATTGGACGTGGTGGAACAATTTCCGGACCTCCGGACCCCTCCGGAATCCTCCGAAACCTTCTGGAAGCTTCCCGGTACAATACCGAAAAAACCCGAACTTTTTCCGGAACCCGAACAACAACTTTCCATATATAAATATTTACCTCCGGACCATTCCGGAACTCCTCGTGATGTCCGGGATCTCATCCGGGACTCCGAACAACATTCGGTAACCACATACAAACTTCCTTTATAACCCTAGCGTCATCGAACCTTAAGTGTGTAGACCCTACGGGTTCGGGAACCATGCAGACATGACCGAGACGTTCTCCGGTCAATAACCAACAGCGGGATCTGGATACCCATGTTGGCTCCCACATGTTCCACGATGATCTCATCGGATGAACCACGATGTCAAGGGGACTCAATCGATCCCGTATACAATTCCCTTTGTCTAGCGGTATTTTACTTGCCCGAGATTCGATCGTCGGTATACCGATACCTTGTTCAATCTCGTTACCGGCAAGTCTCTTTACTCGTTCCGTAACACTTCATCCTGTGATCAACCCGTTGGTCACATTGTGCACATTATGATGATGTCCTACCGAGTGGGCCCAGAGATACCTCTCCGTTTACATGGAGTGACAAATCCCAATCTCGATTCGTGCCAACCCAACAGACACTTCCGGAGATACCTGTAATGCACCTTTATAGCCACCCAGTTACGTTGTGACGTTTGGTACACCCAAAGCATTCCTACGGTATCCGGGAGTTGCACAATCTCATGGTCTAAGGAAAAGATACTTGACATTAGAAAAGCTTTAGCATACGAACTACACGATCTTTGTGCTAGGCTTAGGATTGGGTCTTGTCCATCACATCATTCTCCTAATGATGTGATCCCATTATCAATGACATCCAATGTCCATAGCCAGGAAACCATGACTATCTGTTGATCACAACGAGCTAGTCAACTAGAGGCTCACTAGGGACATATTGTGGTCTATGTATTCACACGTGTATTACGATTTCCGGATAATACAGTTATAGCATGAATAAAAGACTATTATCATGAACAAAGAAATATAATAATAACACTTTTATTATTGCCTCTAGGGCATATTTCCAACAGAAAGTAAAGCATGCAACTTGCAAGAATGTAAAGGGAAGGGTTTGGAGAGTGCAAACGCAATAGGAGACACAGATGTTTTTGTCGTGGTTCCGATAGGTGGTGCTATCGTACATCCATGTTGATGGAGACTTCAACCCACGAAGGGTAACGGCTGCACGAGTCCACGGAGGGCTCCACCCATGAAGGGTCCATGAAGAAGCAACCTTGTGTATCCCACCATGGCCATCGCCCACGAAGGACTTGCCTCACTAGGGTAGATCTTCACGAAGTAGGTGATCTCCTTGCCCTTACAAACTCCTTGGTTCAACTCCACAATCTTGTTAGAGGCTCCCAAGTGACACCTAACCAATCTAGGAGACACCACTCTCCAAAAGGTAATAGATGGTGTGTTGATGATGAGAACTCCTTGCTCTTGTGCTTCAAATGATAGTCTCCCCAACACTCAACTCACTCTCATAGGATTGGATTTGGTGGAAAGATGATTTGAGTGGAAAGCAACTTGGGGAAGGCTAGAGATCAAGAGTCATATGGTGTGATTGGAATATCTTGGTCTCAACACATGAGTAGGTGGCTCTCTCTAAGAAAATGAATGTTGGAAGTGTAGGCACGTTCTGATGGCTTCCCTCACAAAAGAGGAGAGGGTGGAGGGGTATATATAGCCTCCACACAAAATCTAACCATTACACACATTATACCAAACTCGGTGGGACCGAATCAGAAAAGTCGATCAGACCGATTCAGTACATATGTGACCGTTAGGCAATTTTGGTGGGACCAACATGTCATATCGGTGGGACCGATATCATTAGGATTAGGGCATAACGTAAGCTCGGTTGGACCGATTGAGCGAGTCCTGGATTAGGGGGTATCCGGACAACCGGACTATATACTTTAGCCAGACTGATGGACCGTGAAGATATAAGACTCAAGACTTCGACCCGTGTCTGGATGGGACTCTCCTTTGCGTGGAAGACAAGCTTGGCGATCTGGATATTAGATCTCCTTCTTTGTAACCGACTCTGTGTAACCGTAGCCCCCTCCGGTGTCTATATAAACCGGAGGGTTTAGTCCGTAGGATGAGAATGATCATAATCATTATAGGCTAGCTTCTAGAGTTTAGCCTCTACGATCTCGTGGTAGATCAACTCTTGTAATACTCATATCATCAAGATCAATCAAGCAGGAAGTAGGGTTTTACCTCCATCGAGAGGGCCCGAACCTGGGTAAAACATCATGTCCCTTGCCTCCTGTTACCATTAGCCTTAGACGCACAGATCGGGACCCCCTACCTGAGATCCACCGGTTTTGACACCGACATTGGTGCTTTCACTGAGAGTTCCTCTGTGTCGTTGCTGCAAGGCTCAATGGATCCTTAAATCATCAAGAACAACGTGGTCCAGGGTGAGACTTTTCTCCCCAGACAGATCTTCGTGTTCGGTGGCTTCGCACTGCGGGCCAATTCGCTTGGCCACCTGGAGCAGATCGACAGCTACGCCCCTGGCCATCAGGTCAGGTTCGGAAACTTGAACTACACGGCTGATACCCGCAAAGACTTGATCTTCGATGGATTCGGGCCTACGCAAGGAGCGGCGAACAGTCACGACGAGCATGGCTTAGACCTGTTGTCGGACAATACTCGGGATATCGCACCTGCAGGAGCTCCGGACCTAAATCCGGGGCAGATCGCGTCGTGCGAGGACGGGTGGATGGACCCCGCCCCGGAGGCCGCACACTCATCGGCCGTAGAGCTGAACACAGACTCCACCCCCAAGGAAGCCTATGTTACCGGACCCTCGGACTCATGTCTGGCTGTAGGTTCCAGACCGCGCGCCCCCGAGCCCGCGGAATCTGGTTGGGCTCCGGTAATGGAGTGCACCACTGCGGATATCTTCCAGCACTCGCCCTTTGGCGACATTCTGAACTCATTAAAGTCTCTCTCTTTGTCAGGAGACTCCTGGCCGAACTATGTCCGGCTCGAGTGGGAAGCAGGCGACGAGGAAATTCAAGTCACCCCATGGTACAAAAAACGGCTGATCATCTGCGATCACATAGACCGTCCGGACAATATCAACCATGGCAATTTAATTGCACTTACCATCGACCCAATAGTTGGTGGGTTCCACCTCACACGAGCCCCTATGGGCATAAACAACAGCCAAAACTCGCTACGCCAGGACACAATTTACCAGATAGGTATCAACCGATCGAGGATCAAACCTGCTAATAACATCTTCTAAAAGATGCCGTTCCAGGTGCAAAGGCCAAGCTTTGCAGTCCCTGGAGGTTGTCTTCGGATTACCAAACAAACACCATACCAAAGAGTAATTCTTCGGCATTATCCCCTTATACAGTAACTATTATATACTACCGGGACGAACCGCATTGGCTCGATTCAACGTGGTGCCACACCATGCCAAACCCACGTGACATAGTCACAACTATGGGCAAGGCCGAACTCCACCTCGACACTGGAAAGTACACCGTCACTGAGGTAGCAAGTTGTGCCTTTCCATCGAACCTCGATTCGATAGCCAAAACCTCGGACACCAATAAAGGAGTCCGAGCTTCTTTACGGCATGATAGCCCGGCTCGACCAGGCTCCTATCAAGCACTCCGGCATAAGCTGGAGAAGAACCCCTCGGTTCAACCACCCTATAACACGCAAATGCCTGTAAGCATTTTTCTTTACAGGCTCACTTTTGCGCAGAATAGTACTGGGAACATGGAATCGGACCGGACGCAAAAAGCGGGAATACATAAGTATTCCCCAAGAAGACAGTCCGGATACACTTCGGATCCACACACAGCTTCCTCCCGTCCGACCACGACAGGTTCCGCCAACATACCTCTTTTTATAGCGTAAGCCACACTCATACGCATAGACGTGTCACTCTACTACAACACGTGGAACTAAATGACACTTACCGGCCGTCGTTCCTCATTGATGCTTTTTTCGTCATAACAGCACCCGCACATAGTGTCATTTCCCATTATGCCAGGGGCTTCATTGTACTCATAAAATGGCAACAAAGTCCGACCACCTTCTTGGTCGCTCGGCACCCCGGACTTATAGCACTATATGCATCAGCTCCAGATCCTGTCTTGGGTCATTAGTTGGGTTTGCCCGACTCCCATGTTTTGGTACCTTACGTTCCTCTCCATCGGCTAAGGTAGCGCCAGGAGAACTACTGCGATTGTGTCCCGGTTCTTCCTGACGAGCACCTCAGTAGAGAAAGCCGAAAACTAACTGTCATGATACGGCGAGAGCTGGTCAGCTGTTCGAGAGGTTGTAAAATCTTTAAGGATTTATTCCGCATAATGCTATAACAAATGCAGAGTGCGACGGATCGGTCTTCCGATCAGGCGCTGATAGAGCCCCTCGTACAGTCTTCCGAACACCAGGGGTTGCGCCTACCATAGTCGAATTCCTATGGCTAAGTGAGAGTGATAAAGCCCTATAGTCTGATTGCCTGGTTCGTTGTGATGAACACCTCCTTCAAAGGACCCAAAAATGGGATAAAGAGTGTTCAGGTATGTCCCAAACACTCCCGTACTTTCTACGTGGGGGCAGAAGCCGACGACTGACCAACTCTCAGGATTTATATATACTAAACGGTCGCACAGGAAGAAAAAACTTTCATATAACAGGAAATAAATAATAACAGTGCCAATATCCCGCATTACAAAAGACAGCATGACTGCCTTCAGGGAAATATAGTGTCTTTGGTACACTGTGTCGTGGTTCTAAGCCTGACAGTAGAGTGGGGGGTAGGTATGGAGAGGCAAGGTCTTAGCTATGGAGAGGTTGTAAACACAGGGGATGTACGAGTTCAGGCCCTTCTCGGAAGAAGTAACAGCCCTACGTCTCGGAGCCCGGAGGCGGTCGAGTGGATTATGAGTATATGAGTTACAAGGTGCCGAACCCTTCTGCCTGTGGAGGGGGGTGGCTTATATAGAGTGCGCCAGGACCCCAGCCAGCCCACGTAGGAGAGGGTTTAAGGTGAGTTAAGTCTGGGGCGTTACTGGTAACGCCCCACATAAAGTGTCTTTACTATCATAAAGGCTACTTAATTACAGGCCGTTGCAGTGCAGAGTGCCTCTTGACCTCCTGGTGGTCGAGTGAGTCTTCGTGGTCGAGTCCTTCAGGCCAGTCGAGTGAGTCCTTCGTTGGTCGACTGGAAGGCGACCTCTTCTAAGGATGTCCTGGGTAAGTTACTTGGATCAGGTCCATGACCCTACCCTAGGTACATAACCCCATCATTAGCCCCCGAATGGATTGAGGCTTCGAGTGAAGAAGGAGTTGATGTCGTTTCCGATTAACCTTTGCGCTCTGGTCGTGCGCTGTTCTGGACCAAAGAACCTCTTCGTCGACAGTGAGCAACTTGTCTTCAGTCGACTTGATCCATTCTCTTCTTTTGTCGAGTGATCTTTCGGGCTTCGACGATCTCCGAGCGACGGATCGCCGGAAACCCCGTGTCTGATAGACTGATCTGCTGTTCGCGGATTCCGCGGGATGCGAAATTTGGGGACGCGCGCGAAGTGGAGCGGACCGCGGCGTTCGGATGGGACGGGACATAGACGCCTCGATCTCCGCGCCGCTTTATCCGCCACGTATCCCGTCTGCATAACTGTTCCTGATATGATTAGATTGACCGGGCCCACATGTCATCCACTCGGAAGGGACCTTATAAATGCGCCCGGTGAGGATTTCTGTACTGTGCCTCAGCATTCTCTCTCTCTCTCTGCTCCCTTCGTCCCCGTTCAGCGCGCTCGCTCTCGCCCCCGCACAACTCCCCCACGCGCACCTCGCCGGCAACCATGGCCAAGGAGAAGACGGCGGCGCTGGAACGTGCGAAGAAGGCGTCGGCGTCGGAGAAGGCGAAGGGGAGATCTACCAGCCACGGAGGGTCTTCTTCCAGATCCCGCCTGCCGAAGGGCTGGGTCCAAGGAGACTGGATCCAGTCGACCATCACAGAGAAAGACCTCCTCGACATGGCCAACGAGGGCTTGATCCCTCACGGAGCTGCGAGGCTTCCGGGGAAGGAGTGGCAGCCCCAGCCAGAAGAGGGTGAGTGTGTGCTCTTGGCCACCCATGTTGATCGTGGATTTTCTTTGCCGCCGAGTATTTTCTTCCGTGGCTTCTTGAACTTCTTCGGAGCGCAGCTCCACCATTTTACCCCAAATTCGATTGCCTATCTTGCCGCGTTCGTGTCCATGTGTGAGGGTTTCCTGGGCTGTCGACCGCACTGGGGTTTGTTCAAGCATATATTCACGTGTCGCTCTCAGACCGTGAAGAAGGCGAGCCCAGGTGATGAGAGAACCCGAGTCGTCCAAATGTGTGGGGGCCTGGGGATCCAGGTGAGAAATAAGAGCACCTTCCCGCCCATGACCTTTCCCGAGTCGGTCAGAGGCTGGCAGTCGACTTGGTTCTACTGCCAGGACCAGTCGACGCCGGGGCAGTCGAGTGGACTCCCACAGTTTACCATGGACCGAGTGAACAAGCCTTCCTCTCTGAAGTTGATTCCGGAGGAGAAAGCCGACGTGAAGATGTTGATGGAGCGCGTGGTGCAGCTGGTTCGGGAGGGAGTGACGGGCATGGATCTCTTGGAGGTCTTCCTTAGGCGTCGCATCCAGCCCCTGCAGTTCCGGAGCCACTGCATGTGGTTGTACTGTGGGACTGAAGACGAGACTCGAGTCCATCCGGAAGCAGTCGACGATGTCACTCTAGAAAGATGGATGGTAGCCGTTACCGGAAACAAGGACAACCCACGCGGAGCCAGAAGGATTCCTCCACTCGACCACAACAGCGATCCAAACAAGGTACACTTGCTCTGCACTCCACTGCGTTCTTGTCGCATTCATTTCTGTTTACTCTGCCGACTGGTCGACTGATCCTTGTCTTGATATCTGCTAGGCCCTCACCGAGCTGTACTCGATGCCCAATGGAGCACAAACCCCGACTAAGGAGGGTGAGGCGAGTGGGGGCGAGAGCCAGGAAGAGGAAGAATGGGACTCAGATGTTGCAGAGGATGATGATGATGATGACGATGACGGCGGTGATGAAGATGACGTTGAAGATGAGGAAGAAGAGGAGGAGGAGGAGGTCGTACCACCGCGCTCGGAAAGGCGGTCGAAGCTTGTCCACGACCCTTCGACTGAACGTGGTAAGGGGGTTGCGACCGCGGCTCAGTCGACCAAACGCCCTCGGACCACCTCTCCAGCGCCGACTGAAAAGGCGCCGAAGCAGCCCAGGGCGGCCTCATCGAAGCCGATCAAGCTCCTGCCGAAGATGAAGGTGTCCATCCCTACTATATCAGGGTAATCGTGCTGTTTGAATCTTCTTATTTTGTGTGAACTTTGTCTCTGGTCGACGCTGAAGTTAGTCGACTGATCCTTTGGAGTTGCAGTGCTGCCACTTCTGAAACCTCAGCCCGGGCTGATGACCACGAGATGGAGGACGCAGCAACTTCGAAACCAGGTACTGTATTCTTAACGCCGTTCTTAGTCGACTGACTTGCGATCTCTGATCCCGATTCTTCTCCGTAGCCCCACCCAATGTTGTTATCGATCTCCCTGATGATGATGAGGATGAAGAACCACTGAAGCGCAGGAAGAGTCGGAAAGCGTCCGCCAGTAAGGTGCCTCAGGATGTGACGTTGCCTGAGATTCCGACTGCGGAGGAAGGGAACACCACTCGACACACGGTGTCCTTTGCAGATCCATTGACGAGTGCTCAGCAGCCCTCCCTCTTCACAACGCACCATGTCCCGAAGGACCAAGCTGGCGCGGCGAAGGAGGCAATACGCCAGGCGGGAATCATGATGGAGCAGCTGAAGACCATCCGGGATGCGAGCCAGGCGGCATATGACGCCAGTTCTGCCCTCCAAAGCAATGTTCAGGTCAGTCGACCATCGTTTGCTCTGTTGGATATGCTACCAAAAACTTTTCCTTTCCGGGATTTATAGTAGTCACCCACTGGGTGTGTCGATTAAACTCCGTGTTAGCGGGGGCACGCTGAGTGCACCCGCTGGGTGTAGTCCCCAAGGCTAAGGTCGACTGCTGGCAGTCGGCCTTAGGCTTTATGCTGTCAATCTTTCTGTCAGTCGACTATGTCGACTGGATTTCACAAACCGGTGGGGGCACGCTGAGTGCACCCACTGGGTGTAGTCCCCGAGACTGTGGTCGACTGCTTGCAGTTGATTACAGTCTTTAAAGAATACATCTCCCTTCTCTTTTTTTTGAGGTCGACTGGTCGACTTTGTCTTCAACAGGATTAGTGGGGGCACACTGAGTGCACCCACTGGGTGTAGTCCCCGAGACTACGGTCGAATGCTTGTATTCGGCTGTAGTCTTAGAAACGTGTGTTTTTCCCTTTTTCACTCGGAAGTGAATTATATTTGACGTTTTGTCGATTGGTTCTTCGCAGAACTCTTGTGATCTTGTGGCTCGCTACTCTGAGCTGGAAAACAAGCACACTCAACTCGAGCTGAGCTTGAAGCTGGTCCAGGAGAAGCTGACGAAGGCCAAGGAGGAGACCGAAGGTATGTTTGGTGAGACCCTGACGACTGCTTTTCCCCTTGCTTGTTTCAAAATCTGATCTTGCTGTGACTTGCAGGTAAGGTAAGGGAGGCCCAACAGAAGAAAGACCTCGAACTAGCTGAGAAGATCAAGCTTGCTGACGAGAAGTTAGCTTCAGTCACCAAGCTTGAACAAGACAATACCAATCTGAAAGCTGCTCTTGGGATCGCCAACAAGGAGGTCAGTCGACTGAGAACTGATAAAGCTGCCCTGACCGACCAAGTCAGCAAATTGACTGGGAAGAAAACTGATCTGGAGGCCTTCCTGAGTGGTCTTGCCAAGAAGCTGTTTCTTATGCTTGAAGGTAAACCTCTATGCTTGGCAAACATTTCTAATTATGGTTTTTCCATTCGACCATCTCCTTGACTTAGTGATCATCCTTGCAGAATTTTGCCAAAACTTTGAAGAAGAAACCAGCCGGCTGGAGCCAAACCTCGACCCCGTCAATTCTCCTGTGAACGACGAAGTTGCCATGGATGTTTTCCGACTGGAGTCTCGTGTTGCAGCTGTCGTGGACTATCTCGCAAGGCTGAAGGCCGCCACATCTCGCATCGACTCGACGCTCTGGCCTGAGGAGACACTTCAGAATGACCTTGAGTCACTGATGACCCGCTTGAACACGATCCCTGGTCGAGTGCAGGAATGGAAGAAGTCCTCGGCTCGGTGTGGTGCAGATGTTGCTCTGTGTCTGGCCCGAGTCCACTGTAAAGATGCGCGAGAAGAGAAGCTGGCGGCTCTTCGGGTGGCCAACACCAAGAAACACGACTTCAGGTCCTTTATGGAAACTTTCCTTGCAGGTGCCACTCGGATCACCGACGGAATTGACCTTGATGAATTCGTTGCACCTTCCAGCCCTCCACAGGAGGGGTAAAAAACTTCTTCTGGCTCGACGCTTTTAAGTTTGCCTCGGTATGCCGAGTGGAATTGTAACCGATAAACCTTAATAGGCTTAACGCCTGAGCACTCTCGGTTCCTTTAGATATCGAATCAAACTTGAATTTGGTGCTTGAATATGATTGCCTTTGGCTCGAAACGTCTTTTGTAGGTTCAAAGCAAGGCGCCTTTACTGCAATCGACTTATTCTTTAGTCCGCTTAGGCGAGCACTGGGCTGCGGCTAAGCCTCCGAGTGGAAGCCCGGCTTACCACTCGGTAGGATTTCTATAACTTAGGCGAGCACTGGGCCGCGGCTAAGTCCCCGAGTGAGAGGATTGCTCTTCACTCGGGAGGATTTTTATAACTTAGGCGAGTGCTTGGACTGCAGCTAAGCCTCCGAGTGAGAGGTTTGCTCTTCACTCGGTAGGATTTTTATAACTTAGGCGAGTGCTTGGACTGCGGCTAAGCCCCCGAGTGAGAGGTTTGCTCTTCACTCGGTAGGATTTTTGTAACTTAGGCGAGCACAGGGCTGCAGCTAAGCTTCCGAGTGAGAGGGTCGCTCTTCACTCGGTAGGATTTTTATAACTTAGGCGAGCACAAGGCTGCAGCTAAGCCCCCGAGTGAGAGGGTCGCTCT
>NC_041381.1:137732027-137755431 GCF_002162155.2 Triticum dicoccoides
TAACTTAGGCGAGCACAGGGCTGCAGCTAAGCCCCCGAGTGAGAGGTTTACTCTTCACTCGGTAGGATTTTTATAACTTAGGCGAGCACAGGGCTGCAGCTAAGCCCCCGAGTGAGAGGTTTACTCTTCACTCGGTAGGATTTTTATAACTTAGGCGAGTGCTTGGACTGCAGCTAAGCCTCCGAGTGAGAGGGTTGCTCTTCACTCGGTAGGATTTTTTACAACTTAGGCGAGCACAGGGCTGCAGCTAAGCCCCAGAGTGAAAGTCTGGCTTACCACTCGGTAGGATTTTTATAACTTAGGCGAAACGGATTCGCAGCTAAGCCTCCGAGTGAGAGTCTGGCTCACCACTCGGTAGGATTTTTACAAACTTAGGCGAAACGGATTCGCGGCTAAGTCACCCACTGAGGGGGAATTTTATTTGGACAAAAATAAAAAGTGATAGAAATTGTGGAGGAACTATGACACTATTATTTTGAGGTCCATGAACTACAGAAGTACTTTATTGCAACTCATCTGAGTGATAAAACTTAAGTGTAAAATGGGCGGAGTAGCTCCGCGTTCCAAGCTCGGGGCTCGTCGATATTATGCTCGACGTTGTAAAGACGGTACGCCCCATTGTGGAGAACCTTGGTGATGATGAAGGGGCCTTCCCAAGAAGGAGCAAGCTTGTGTGGTTTGTGCTGATCCACTCGGAGAACCAAATCCCCTTCCTGGAAGGCTCGACCTCTCACATTTCTGGCGTGGAAACGACGCAAATCTTGTTGATAGATGGTCGACCGGATCAGAGCCATCTCCCTTTCTTCCTCTAAAAGGTCGACTGCGTCCTGCCGCGCTTGTTCAGCCTCTGCTTCGTTGTAAATTTCAACTCGAGGAGCATTGTGGAGAAGATCACTCGGCAAGACTGCTTCAGCTCCGTAGACCAAGAAGAATGGAGTTCTTCCGGTCGACCGATTAGGTGTGGTCCGCAGCCCCCAAAGCACTGAGGGAAGTTCGTCGACCCAAGCTCCAGCTGCGTGTTTGAGATCACGCATCAGTCGAGGCTTCAATCCCTTAAGAATCAGTCCATTAGCTCGCTCTGCTTGTCCATTTGACTGCGGATGGGCGACTGAAGCGTAGTCGACCCGTGTGCCTTGGGAGTTGCAGAAATCTCTGAATTCCTCTGAGTCAAAGTTCGACCCATTATCCGTGATGATGCTGTGCGGGACACCATATCTGAATATTAGTTCCCTGATGAAGCTAACAGCAGTACCGGTGTCAAGGCTCTTGATCGGTTTAGCCTCGATCCACTTGGTGAACTTGTCGACTGCCACTAGTACATGCGTGAAGCCACTTCGTCCTGTTCTCAAAGGACCGACCATGTCCAGTCCCCATACTGCGAAAGGCCAGACGAGTGGGATGGTCTTCAGGGCCGACGCAGGCTTGTGCGACATATTCGAGTAGAACTGACATCCCTCGCACTTATCCACTATATCTTTTGCCATCTCATTCGCCTTTGGCCAGTAAAATCTGGCTCGGTATGCTTTGGCCACGATGGTCCGAGAGGACGCATGATGACCACAGGTCCCCGAGTGAATATCATTGAGGATGAGTCGACCTTCTTCTGGTGTTATGCACTTCTGACCAACTCCAGTCGCGCTTTCTCTGTATAATTGTCCTTTGATTACGGTAAAGGCCTTAGATCGACGGACGATCTGTCGAGCCTCTTCCTCATCCTCCGGAAGCTCTTTTCTCAGGATATATGCGACATACGGAACTGTCCAGTCGGGAATGACCACCAAAACCTCCATGATCAAGTCGACCACCGCTAGGACTTCAACTTCAGTCGGATCTGTGGCACTCTTGGGCTGTGGAGTTTCTTCGGTGAAAGGATCTTCTTTGACTGACGGAGTGTGTATATGCTCCAAGAACACACCACTCGGAATGGCTTCTCTCTTGGAACCTATCTTTGCTAGATCATCAGCTGCTTGATTTTTCAGTCGGGGTATATGATGGAGCTCCAACCCCTCGAACTTCTTTTCCAGCTTCCTCACTGCACTGCAGTATCCAGTCATGGCTGGGCTTCTCACGTCCCACTCTTTCATCACCTGGTTGACCACTAAATCCGAGTCGCCATAGACCATCAGGCGACGGACGCCGAGTGAAATGGCCATGCGCAACCCATATAAGAGGGCCTCATATTCTGCCTCATTGTTGGAGGAATCAAAGTGAATCTGGAGCACATATCTGAGCTTATCTCCTCTGGGGGAAACCAGGACAACCCCAGCACCGGAACCATTCAACATCTTAGAGCCATCAAAGAACATGGTCCAATGCTCCGAGTGAACTTCAGTCGGCTGCTGCTGTTCAATCCACTCGGCGAGGAAATCTGCTATTGCCTGGGACTTAATGGCTGTCTTTGCCTCAAACTTGATATCAAGGGGAAGAAGTTCAATCGCCCATTTGGCCACTCGACCAGTTGCATCTCTGTTGTGCAAAATCTCTGATAGTGGAGCGTCGCTGACGACTGTGATGGAATGATCAGAAAAATAATGAGCAACCTTTTTTGTGGTCATGTATATTCCATACACAAGCTTCTGATAATGAGGATATCTCTGCTTGGATGGAGTCAAGACTTCAGATAAATAATACACTGGGCGCTGAACTTTGAGAGCTTTTCCTTCTTCTTCCCGCTCGACCGTTAGCACAGTACTGACAACTTGTCCTGTGGCTGCGATATAGAGCAACAGAGGCTCTTTGCTGATTGGAGCAGCAAGCACCGGCTGGGTGGAGAGCAGAGCTTTTAGCTCGGCGAACGCTGCATCAGCTTCTGGAGTCCACTCGAACTTATCTGTCTTCTTCATCAGTCGGTAAAGAGGCAATGCCTTTTCACCGAGTCGTGAGATGAATCGACTTAATGCGGCCAAGCATCCAGTAAGCTTCTGGACATCGTGCACTCGCACAGGGCGTTTCATTCGGAGAATAGTGCCAATCTTCTCTGGGTTAGCGTCGATTCCCCGTTCGGAAATGAGAAAACCGAGTAACTTGCCACCAGGGACTCCAAATGTGCACTTTGATGGATTGAGCTTGATATCATATCTTCTGAGATTGGCAAATGTTTCGGCGAGATCAGCGAGCAGGTCGGAACCTTTTCGTGATTTGACAACAATATCATCCATATATGCTTCCACATTCCGACTGATTTGAGTGAGTAGACACTTCTGAATCATTCGCATAAATGTGGCTCCAGCATTTTTGAGGCTGAATGGCATGGTGATATAACAGAAGCACCCGAATGGAGTGATGAAAGCTGTTTTTACCTCGTCGGGTCCGTACAGACGGATCTGGTGGTACCCAGAGTAGGCATCTAAAAAAGATAACCTCTCGCATCCCGCGGTCGAGTCAACAATTTGATCTATGCGAGGGAGAGGAAAATGATCTTTCGGGCAGGCCCGGTTGATGTGTTTGAAATCAATGCACATTCAGAGCGACTTGTCCTTCTTAGGAACCATGACGACATTAGCGAGCCACTCGGAGTGGTATATCTCCCAGATAAATCCGGCCGCCAATAGTCGAGCCACTTCTTCACCAATGGCTTTTCTCTTCTGGACGGCGGACCGTCGAAGATGCTCTTTGACTGGTTTTGCTGATGAGTCGACTCTTAGGCGATGCTCAGCCAGTCCCCTGGGAACACCTGGCATGTCAGCGGGCTTCCATGCAAAAATGTCCCAGTTCTCACGAAGGAACTGGATGAGCGCTTCTTCCTATTTTGGGTCGAGTGTTGTGGAGATACGGGTCGGAGCTGCATCGGGATCGGTCGGGTGAATGTGAACAGGTTTCGTCTCACCGGACGACTGGAATGCAGACTCTGTGGCGGGTTTCTTTGATCGCAGCAAGTCACTCGGATCTGCGTTTTGCTTGTATTCTTCGAACTCGATCGCTGTCACCTGGGAATCGGCAATCTTGGAGCCCTTCTGAAAGCACTCTTCTGCCTTTTTCCGATCACCGGTGATAGTGATCACTCCTTTGGGGCCGGGCATCTTCAATTTGAGGTACACGTAACATGGTCGAGCCATGAACCGTGCGTAAGCTGGTCTCCCCAAAATGGCATGATATGCACTCTGAAAATCCACGACCTCAAACGTCAACTTTTCTTTGCGAAAATGCTTCGAATCACCAAACACCACGTCCAAAGCTATTTGGCCGAGTGACTCGGCCTTCTTCCCTGGTATAACTCCATGAAAGCTCATGTTACTAGTGCTTAGTCGGGACATCGGAATGCCCATTCCTTTCAGTGTGTCTGCATACAACAAATTCAGCCCGCTTCCACCATCCATCAGCACCTTTGTCAGTCGAGTGCCTTCGACAACTGGATCAACCACCAAAGCTTGCCTCCCAGGGGTGGCAATATGAGTTGGGTGATCAGATTGGTCGAATGTGATGGGTGTTTGGGACCATTTCAGATAATTTGCTTTTGCGAGGGCAACCATGTTCACCTCTCGGTTAATGACTTTCAGTCGACTCCTGCTTTCCACATCTGCAAAGATCATCAGAGTGGAGTTGATATGCGGATATCCTTCCTCACTGTCCTCCTTGTCTTCGGCCTTGTCTGACTCCTTCTCCTTGTCCTTAGACTATTTTCCCTGAAACTGCTGGATCAGGAGTCGACATTGGCGAGTGGTGTGCTTCGGGTAGATGATATTCCCCTCTTCGTCTTTCTTCGTATGGATGTGACATGGCATATCCATCACGTCATTCCCTTCTTTATCCTTTACCTTCTTGGGGTTCCAGGATCCTTTTGGTTTCCCCTTAGACTTTCCCTGAGTCACGGCCAGAGCCTCTCCAGGAGCTGTTGGTTCAGCCTTCCGCTTCTGTTTCCGACTGGTGTTTCCTTTTTCTGACTGACTCGGCTTGTGCTTGCCGCTACGGAGTTGGTCTTCTTCTTCGCCGTTGGCGTACTTGGTAGCAATATCCATCATCCGACTCAAGGTCATGTCACCGGTTCGACCAAACTTCAAACTCAGTTCTCTGTTCTTGACGCCATCTTTGAAGGCGCAGACTGCCTGATGATCAGACACATTCTCCACAGTGTGGTGCAAAGTGATCCACCTCTGAATATACTCTCTGAGAGTCTCATTAGCCTTCTGCACGCAGACTTGCAACTCTGTCAATCCAGCTGGTCGCTTGCAAGTCCCTTCAAACGTTCTGATGAACACTCGGGACAGATCTTCCCAAGCGTAAATGCTGCTAGGAGGTAATTGAGTCAACCATGCCCTGGCAGAACCTTCCAGCATGAGGGGCAAATGCTTCATGGCCACCTCGTCGTTCCCACCACCAATCTGAACTGCCACTCGGTAGTCTTCAAGCCAAGTTTCGGGCTTAGACTCACCAGTGAACTTGCTAACTCCTGTTGCCAACCTGAAATTGGGATGGATAACTGCGGCCCTGATAGCTCTGCTGAAACATTCGGGACCAGAAACATGCACTCGACTGCTTGTGGGTGCATCTCTGCCGAGTCCGCCCCGATGGGCTCTGTTCCGGTCGACCAAACCTTGCACGATAATGGATCGCGCATCGAAGCCTGGTTCTCTGGGGTCGACTGGAACCCTTTGCCCTGTACTGTACTGACGCCTGTCATCTTGCCACCGAGGAGCGTAAGACCCACCCCTCGGAGGGGAATTGGGCACTCGACGCCTATCATCTCGGTCGAGTCTGTCGCCATATTGATCTCGCCGATTCTCGCGCCCTTCACGCCGCGGAGGCGATCTGGGGCTGTGAGCCGACTGAACCGTATTCACAGTGACGGATCGACTGTGAATTCTGTTGCGCGACTGAGACACGGCTGAATTCTGATCTCCTGCTGCCCGGAGCAGATCCCTGATCTGCAGCAAACCTCTGCCAGCTTCCGACTGCGAAGGCTGGATGGACTCTGCTATACGGGTCGCAGCTGCTAAATTCTGGATTGGGGTTCGATATACCTGAGTCGGCGGGAAGAGTTGACGTCGACTGGTGTCGGGAACTCGTTGCCGCGCGCGCTCGTCGAGTGCTCGCTGAAGATTCTCCAGTCGAGTGCGTTCGGCCAAATTGGCCAGACGTGCCTCCTCCAAGGCACGAGCCTTGGGGGTTTCTCCTGCGATGGGAGTACGCAGGGCATCCACGTTCCTGCGGCGAAGTTCCTCTCTTTGCAGAGAGTCGAGTGGCTCGGGCTGGTACTCTTCGTGGCGTCGTGCGGGGTCGCCTCCGTCACCTGCTCCAACATCACGGGCGAAGCCAGGGGGACTGCAGGGCCCGTCGACCATCAAGATTTCCGTCGCTGGATCACTGCTACCGCACTCGGATGCAGTCTCTACGGAGCCAGTTGACAGATCAAACAGGCCGTAGAGAGATTCGTTGGGCTCGATTGCCGCTACTTGGGTGGTGGCCGATTGGCGAGCCACCGCGTGCCTCACCCATCGCTGAAGCCTCGACCGGCCCGAGCGCTTGCGCTGGCGGGAGACCGGGAGGGTGGACGATGGGGGAGCCGACCGATACTAGGTCGACGGTTACCGCAGCAGAACGCCGCAAACACATGCGCGAAAATGCGTCGCACCGCGGACGGGGAGCGCATCTACGTCGAGTGGAGCCTCCTGGAGCCATGCGGAGTCGTCGGCGATGAAGGTGAGAGTGCCGAGACGGATCTCTTGACCCCCGACCAAAACTCCAGCAAACACCATGATGAAAGTACTCAGAAGAATCGCAACTTCTCCACAAAATCGCTAAAACACCTGCCCCACGGTGGGCGCCAACTGTCGTGGTTCTAAGCCTGACAGTAGAGTGGGGGGTAGGTATGGAGAGGCAAGGTCTTAGCTATGGAGAGGTTGTAAACACAGGGGATGTACGAGTTCAGGCCCTTCTCGGAAGAAGTAACAGCCCTACGTCTCGGAGCCCGGAGGCGGTCGAGTGGATTATGAGTATATGAGTTACAAGGTGCCGAACCCTTCTGCCTGTGGAGGGGGGGTGGCTTATATAGAGTGCGCCAGGACCCCAGCCAGCCCACGTAGGAGAGGGTTTAAGGTGAGTTAAGTCTGGGGCGTTACTGGTAACGCCCCACATAAAGTGTCTTTACTATCATAAAGGCTACTTAATTACAGGCCGTTGCAGTGCAGAGTGCCTCTTGACCTCCTGGTGGTCGAGTGAGTCTTCGTGGTCGAGTCCTTCAGGCCAGTCGAGTGAGTCCTTCGTTGGTCGACTGGAAGGCGACCTCTTCTAAGGATGTCCTGGGTAAGTTACTTGGATCAGGTCCATGACCCTACCCTAGGTACATAACCCCATCACACTGTTCCACCACAAGGCGGGCTCCTTTCAGGACACCATCATAATATAATTTGAGCTTGCGATGCTCCTTACCCTCCGGTGGTCCCTCAGTCATCAGCTTTTCAGCATCAAGCTTCCCCCAGTGCACCTTCGCACGGGCAAATGCCATGCATGCACCTTCTATACAGACCGACCGCTTAATGACTTCGAGCCGAGGGCAAGCACCAACAATCCGCTTCACGAGTCCGAAGTAACTGCTTGGAATTGGCTCGGGCCATAGCCGGACAACTAAGTCCTTCATGGCTAGTTCGGCCGCCTGGTGCAGTTCGACCAGCTGCTTTAGCTGATCAACAAAGGGCACCGGATAATTCGGCGCCAAATACTGCGACCAGAAATGCTTCTCCGCAGTCTTCTTCTCTTCAGCCTGGTAGAATTGGGCAGCATTAGATATGCTGTGCGGCAGGTCCGCAAACGCTCCTGGAGAAACAAGAATTCGGTTTGTCACTTAGAGATTCTCCTATTACTATATAAAAATCGCTTTGAGTAAAAAAGCCTTACCAGCCGAAATCCTCCTTGCCTCCTGAATGTCCTTCAGAGCACCTCGGGCTTCCTCCCGAGCATCATTTGCGGCTTGGAGAGCCTGGGCGAGTTCAGATTCTTTCCCTGCTAGACTCTGCTCCAAGATCTCGCTTTTCTTCACGGCCTCCTGAAGCTCTCGTTCAGCTTCAATGACCCTGGCCTCGTGCTTCTCGCGAAGAGCCTGCTCCGCAGCGGCCTTCTTGTCGGCTTCGGCCACAACCTTCTTCAGTGCCTCAATTTCGGCATTTGCTCCTAGAGCACACAATACACATATTTTCATCAGGCACAACTACTCATTTGTGCCCAACTTGTCAAAAGGTTTTGACATACCTTGCTTGTCCTCCAACTGCTTCTTCACTCGGCCAAGTTCTTCTTTGGCCCATTCCAGACTTTGCTTTAGTTTGGACACCTCCACAGTATGAGAGGCAGTCGTTGCTACAGACGCCTGTTTTCAAACAAAGAGATACATGTCATCAACCGAGTCTCCTGCGAAGCGGAAATTTGATCCCCTGTCCGGCTCTCTCTCTTTCACCGGACAGTGCATCAGGGGCTACTACTCATACTATGACAATCTTCAAAGGTTTCTAAAAACATACCTCAAAGCCTTTTATAAGGCTAAGGCAGGATTCATTCAGTCCGCTCTCAGCGGACTGAATCTTTTCAATCACCGCACCCATGAGGGCGCGATGTTCATTGATGATGGACACATTCTTTAGCGATGTCGACAGGCTGCCTCGCAGCTCTGCTTGGACAGAGGTTGCTGGCGGAGCGGGCTTGCCTCCCTCCGTCAAGGGGGGCTGCTTGCCCGGTCCTGGATCTTTAAAGGTCTCTAGGACCGTGTCCGACCGCGGGCCAAATCTAAGATCGCCCCCACCGTCGATGTTCATGGGAACCGTTGCTCCCGTGTATCCGGCCCCAGAGGTGTGCCCTCCCTAGTTCGGGTCCTGCCGGGACGACACCTCGGTGTGACGTCCAGGCTTCGGGGAAGGGGCCTCCGGAGGCATCTCGCTCTCCAGGGCATCTGAGCTCAGCGAATCCTTCGATGAGGACTGTTCGGCGTGAGACCTCGCCGGGCTGCACAAAGTATGGCGGCAGTTAAACTACTGCACCCTAGTAATCCTGGGCGCGTAGGCGTGTTCGGATTTCGTGTACTCACGATTTTACCAGGGGCTGGGCCCTGGGATCCCACTCCGGGCTGCTATTGGCAGCCGTGGTGGACGCCTCCGGGAGGGAGCTTTTTCCCCTCTTTGGCGATTCGGCCTCCAGAGATGAGGAAGCCGTCCTTTTCTTCCCTCCCCCCATGGAGGACTCGTCTTCTTCCTCCTCCTCTTCGTCTTCAGAGGAAGGATGGGCGATGGAGTCTTCGGATTTTGTGTCCAAAGCACCGCGGCGACGGAGGCCGCTCTGGGTCTCCTTGGCCTTCTTGGAGGCCTCTTTCTTCGGCGCCTTATAAGGCACTGGGACCAGCATCTTCGTCGGAAGAGGTCCTGCCGGTTCCTCCGGCAGCGGGGCCGGACAGTGTATCCGCCCCACCTTCTTCGTCCATTCCTGGGATAATTGTAGAAAGCATGATAAAGCGTCTCCCTCGGGATATGCCAGCTAAACATGGATAGGCAGAACATAGCCATAACTTACCGGACCAACGGAGCGGGACAGTTGATACCCGCGGTCCTCGGCGGAGCTCGGCCACGGTTTACCGGACTTGAAAATCACCTTCCAGATGTCCTTGTGTGAGGAGCCGTAGAGCTCCCGTAGGGTCTGGTGCTCGGCCGGGTCATATTCCGAGGGACTACACTGTCAAGGGAGAACCAAGCGAACTAACATCACCTGGACTACATTGACGAGTTTGACATCCTTGTCTACCATGCTCTGGACGCGTGTTTGGAGCAACAACAGCTCATCGGATGAGGACCAGTTCAGGCCCTTCTTGGGCCAGGACGTGAGCCGAGGGGGGCTCAGGATCTGAAGTCAGGAGCAGCGGCCCACTTTTTACCGCGCGGCTCGGTGATATAGAATCACTGCTGCTGCCACTCCTTGACAGAATCATTGAAGGTGCCCGTCGGCCATGTGACCTTGGGCATCTTGCTCACCATGGCTCCGCCGTACTCAGTGTGCTCGCCGTTCACCACCTTGGGCTTCACATTGAAGATCTTTAGCCGTAAGCCGAAGTGGGGCGAAATACGGAGAAAGGCCTCACACACAATGATAAACATTGAGATGTTAAGGAAAGAATTAGGGGACATATCATGAAAATCAATCCCGTAATAATACATGATGCCGCGAACAAATGGGTGAAGGGGAAACCCGAGCCCACGGACAAAATGAGGAAGAAACATGACCCTCTTGTGGGGCTCCGGATTGGGGACGATCTGTCCCACTGTCAGAAGACGGTGGCCGATTTTCTTGGCCAGGTACCCGGCCTCTCGAAGCTTTTTGATATCCTTCTCCTAGATGGTAGAGGCCATCCATTTGCCTCCTGCTCCGGATCTAGACAGCTTTGGAGAACCTCTTTTCGGTGGAGGAGACGAGGGCTTGGGCGCTAGGGCTCGAGCGAAGGGGAATGGACGAGCGGAAGAGAAAGGCGTGGGTAAAGAAGAAGAGGCCTTATCTCTTTATAGAGGCAATAAAAACTTTTGCACCTCCCCACTTGCCTGGTGGAACCCGCTTGTTCCCCACTCGCCGCGATTAGCGGTGCGATTGGGCGACCCGTGCCCGTATTGATGAAAGCCCCGCGATAAGGGGAACACAATCTCTGCTTTGACAAGACGTGCCCGGGAAACCGCCTCACAATATGTGTGGAGGCTAGCTGTGGGAAGATGGTTCAATAGTGACTCGACCATGGTGTGATATCATGTCATCTAAAGATGTCAGTAGATTATATTTGTGGAATATCGTTCTCTCTATGATGGCATGTGAAAATCGTCTTGCAGATCCGGACACGATTTAAGTGTTCGAGACTTACTTTGGAGTATTCGGAGATGGAACCCGCCTTGCAATGCCAAAAACTATCTACGCGCTGGACTCATCGTCATTGAAGCATGGTTCAGGGGCTACTGAGGGAGTCCTGGATTAGGGGGTATCCGGACAGCCGGACTATATACTTTGGCCGGACTAATGGATCGTGAAGATACAAGACTCAAGACTTCGACCCGTGTCCGGATGGGACTCTCCTTTGCGTGGAAGACAAGCTTGGTGATCCAGATATTAGATCTCCTTCTTTGTAACCGACTATGTGTAACCCTAGCCCCCTCCGGTGTCTATATAAACCAGAGGGTTTAGTCCGTAGGACGAGAACGATCATAATCATCATAGGCTAGCTTCTAGGGTTTCGCCTCTACGATCTCGTGGTAGATCAACTCTTGTAATACTCATATCATCAAGACCAATCTGTCGGTGTTCTGGGAACGGGGGTCCCCAGACTTGCCTGCCTGCGGCCTGCGGCGTGGCTCAAGGGGCAGCCCAGCATGGCCCATCTTCATCAGCGCGAGCTCAAGACCCTCGCGAGGGGCCAAGCCTCGCGGGGTGGACGACAGGAAGCTTCCTTAGGCACGGCTTCGTCAGGCTGGCTCGCGAGGAGGCAGAGAGATCAAGGCGGGGCACCTCACGAGGTGCCCATGACACAAGCCATGACCACCAAGGGCGCCAGGCGGGTGCCAGCCCGCGCAGTGTCCTCCTTTCCTCTTTGGTGCAAAGGGAGCAAGCACATGCGAGAGCATCTAGCAAAGGCACCCATTTCGGTGCAACAAGACCAAGACCGTCGCAACGGCAGGAAGGTAGTCATTGTGGAGCCCAAACCGGCGTCACCACCAGAGCCTTTGACAAGCGAGGACCAACTTTAGTCAGGATAAGTGTACTAGATGTTCCCCTTCAAAATGGTCAATTGTTGGCGCCTTTCCCGCTCAATATTTGGGAAGAGGCCCAGGGCCTTTGCCTATAAATAGGACTAGCCACTCTCAAGGCAGGGCATCGACCAATCGAACCTTAGCCAGAACCACCAACACAAGAACCCCTCCCCTCGCGAGGCTGTTCTCCTTTGTATTGTTCATCATCAGCCCAAGAGGCAATCCACCACACCACAAACTAGAGTAGGGTATTACACCACAATGGTGGCCCGAACTAGTATAAACCCCATGTCTCTCGTGTTGCTCTTTTCATAGCTTAGATCCTAGCGAGGCGGCAAGGTGCAGGTAGGTAGAGGGCGAGATCTCTGTGCGCACCCCAGTGTTCGAACCTAGAGGATCTGCCGGAACCCGAAATCCGACATTTGGCATGCCAGGTAGGGGTGCGTCGGAGCTTTTCCTTCCACCGACCCGCTCTCCGCCGACACCGCGACTCGCGCTGCGATGAGCGGCGCGTCGCCCGCTCCGGTCATTAGCACTAGCGCGGGGGCCAGGGGGCTCCGAGCCTTGGCCCCAGCCATACGAGAGGTGCGGTGCCGGACAAGTTACCGGCGGCTTCCGTGTCCCCTTGGGAAGAGCTGCGCAACCTCTTCCTCGCCCATCACGCTGCACCGGCGCCCCCGGTCATTGCGGCCCTCCTGGGCGTCTCGCAGGCGCCACCTTCGGGCCGCCACGTCAAGCCATTCGTCCGCTAGGTCGGCGCTGCCTCCACGCGGTAGGGGGCTCCCTCAGGTCGGTCGGCGCCCAAGGCTGATCTGGCCTTCAGCTCGGAGGACCACCCCTCCAACTCAGCCTGCTCGGGCGCGCTCCCGATGCTGTGCACCCCCACCATCTGCCAGGTGGCCGTCACCAGGACTCTCATCGATGGCGGCTCGGGCCTCAGCGTGCTCTCGATTGAAGCCTTCAGCCTCCTCCACATACCACCGGAGCGGCTTCGGCCCAGCCGACCCTTCTTGGGCGTCGGGGGCGGGTCCTCCAGCTCCCTGGGGCAGATCCGTCTCCCGGTAACCTTCGGCACCTACGACAACTTCCGCATGGAGCTAATCGACTTCGACATCGCCCCCATCGGCCTCCCATACAACGCCATCCTTGGCTACCCAGCGCTGGCCCGATTCATGGCCGTGACTCACCCGATGTACAACCTCATGAAAATGCCCGGGAGCAGCGGCGTCGTCACTGTGTGCGGAGACACCGGGGATGCGTTGCAAGCGCTCAAGCTCACCTTTAAGGCGGCGGCGTCGGTGTAGCCTGCCGACTCGGACGCCCCTGAGCCCAAGGGCGCTGCGCCGGCCAAGAAGAAGCAGTTGTTCACCCAAGACAAGGCAGAAACCAAGCAGATGCTGGTTGACAAGGACGGATCCACTGACGCCACCTTCACCATAGGCACCAACCTCGAGCCCGAGCAGGAGGAGGCCCTGGTCAAGTTCCTGCGCGCGAACAAGAAGGTATTCGCATGGGAGCCCGATCAGCTGGCGGGGATCCCTAGAGGCGTAATCGAGCACCACCTCAACGTGTGCCCCAATGTCCGCCCCGTGAAGCAGAAAGCAAGGCGGTAGTCCATGGAAAAGCAGGCTTTCATCGTCCAAGAGACCCGCAAGTTGGAAGCTGCAGGGGTCATTTGCAAGGTCCGATACCCGGATTGGTTGGCCAACCCAGTCGTCGTGCCAAAGAAAGGGGGGAAGGAACGTATGTGTGTCGACTTCACCAACCTCAATAAAGCTTGCCCGCAAGATCCGTTTCCGCTCCCCCGCATCGATCAGATCGTCGACTCCACCACCGAGTGCGACCTGTTATGTTTCTTGGATGCCTTCTCTGGGTATCACCAGATCAAGATGGCGGTAGAAGATGTGGAAAATATGGCTTTTCTAACCCTGTGTGGGGTGTACTGCTACACATGCATGCAGTTCGGGCTGCGCAATGCAGGGGCGACCTTTCAGTGCCTGATGCACATCACCTTGGGCCCGCAGCTCGAGAAGAATGTTGAGGCTTACGTCGATGATATTGTGGTGAAGTCTCGCGAGGCCAAGACCCTAATACAAGACCTGGAGGAAACCTTCACAAGCCTCAACGCTGTGAGCCTACGGCTCAACCCAGAGAAGTGTGTGCTTGGGGTCCCCTCAGGCAAGCTCTTGGGCTTCCTCGTGTCCCACCAAGGCATCAAGGCTAACCCAGAAAAGGTAAAGGCGGTCAAGGACATGAGCCCGCCAAAGACCCTCAGAGAAATGCAGAAGCTCACTGGGCGCGTGACAGCACTAGGACGCTTCATCTCCAAGTTGGGGGAGCGAGCGCTGCCTTTCTTCCAGCTAATGAAGAAAAAAGGGACCCTTTGAATGGACTGAAGAGGTTGACAAGGCGTTCCAAGATCTCAAGAGGTACCTAACCAGCCCTCCGGTAATGGTGGTGTAACACCCCGGATGTAACTTTCCATCTTTGTAACTCCAACTCTTGCCATTTTCGGCTATGTGATATGATATTCCCTCCGTGGTTGGGTTTTGTGTTTTGTTTTGCATTTTATTTATGTCATGCATATCATATCATGTCATCATGTGCATTTCATTTTGCATACGTGTTCGTCTCATGCATCCGAGCATTTTCCCCGTTGTCCGTTTCGCAATCCGACACTCCCACATGCACCGGCGCACCCCTCTTGTCTCTTTTCGTGTGCGTGTGTTAAACATTCTCGGAATGGACCGAGCCTTGCCAAGTGGCCCTGGTATAGCACCGGTAGACCACCTGTCAAGTTTCGGGTCATTTGGAGCTCGTTTGGTACTCCAACGGTTAACCGCTTATCCGCAAAGGCCTCTTTTGAGTTGCAGCCAAACACCCCTCCAAAACAGCCCAATAACCCATCTAAGTCACTTCCATGCTCTCCGCCGTCAGATCACGATCGTGTGGGCGAAAACCGCACCTCATTTGGAGTCTCCTAGCTCCCTCTACCTATAAATATGTGCACTCCCCTGAAATTCACGGGCAAACCCTAGTCTCCCCGCTCCCCTCGCACCGCCGGACGAAATCCGGACGGCCGGACACATCCGCCCGCGCCACCGGACGAATCAGGCCGCGCCACGTGTCGCCGCCGCGCCAGCCCCCGCAGCCGGCCCGCGAGGCCCGCCGCGGGCCCTCCCGCGCATGTTCCCGGGCCGCGCCCTGCGCCCCGCGCCCCGCTGCCGCGGTCCCGTGCCGCCTCCGGCCGCAGCCCGCCGCTGGCCGCCTCGGTCGCCGTCACCGGCCCCGCGTCGTCGCGCGCCCGTCACCGGTCTCCTCTGCCGCCGTCGCCGTCCTCGGCAGCCGCGCCCTCCGCTCCGCGTCGCCGGCCTCCGGCAAGGATCCGGTCGGAGCAGCGCCGCCCCGGCCTCGTCCTCCTCCCCTCCGGCTTCCCCGACTCCGGCCGCCATCGCCGCCTGCTCCGGCGTCGTCCTCGATCCGCGAGCCGCCCCGGATCAGATCTGCAGCGGTTGACCTCTCCCCCCCCCATTTTTTTTCACAAAGTCAATAATCTGCCATAAAAATTGTTGCATCTTCATCGCATCACAGCTTCGCATCTGTAGATCCGTTTTGTGCGTGTAATATGTCAAATTGTTTGCTTCGAAGAGTACATCATTTCATTCCATTGCATCATTTGCATTTGAGCTCATCTTGATGCCCGAAATGCTGTTGGAAGAGGGCTTCAATATGTTAGTTTCAGTTTCTTATCAGCACGAGCTCTTTTGTCATTTTTGCCATGATTGATGTGTGCATCCTATGGACTTGGTCCCTAAGTGTGTTTTGAACTATGTTATGTCTTCTTTAAAGAGGTGCTTACCATGTATTTTTGTGATCAACGTGGTGACTAGCACAAGCATGCAAACTAGGCTTCGTGATAATGCTGATTTTAGTTCCTGTTCTGCTGTAATTTTGATGTCATGTAAACATGTTGCTACAGAGAGATCCATGCATAATTTGAGATACTTCAGTAAGGGTGTTTTGAAAACATGGTTTTGCTCTATCCATCCATGGTCCTGGTTGCAATTATGGAGTAGTCTAGCATGTCTTTTTCGTGCTCTACTTTTGCTTCAAAATGTTTCCTGGCAGATTGTTTACATGTTATTCAATTTGGCCAAGGTTGTTGTAGTTGATCCGTGTATGCTATGATGTTGTTTCTTGCCATGTATAGCTTATATAACATGTCTTCTTGATGTATGTATGCTTACCTTATCATGAGGTGCTCTGTAGTGAGTGCATCAAACTCACGAAGGTGCCTTCGTAATTATCTCAATGCCATGCTTTGTTTGCTGAAATCTGTTAATGAAACTTGCTATGTTTACGTGGGTGCCATCATATTTTCTGATCCTTTTTGGCTTATGGTCAGTAAGGGACTTTTGATCTATTCTTTGAGTAGATTCATGCCATGCCTTGATTTGCTATTATAAGTTCCTGTAGCACGTTGATAACTTGCTCTGAACATTGCTTCGTGATGCTGTTTATGCCATGTCCAACCTGATATTTTTTTGCACTTTCACCATGCTTGTTTGAACCTGTTATGATGTGATTTAGCCGTAGCTCAGTGTTCCTCTTTTGTAAAGCATCTCCCGTTGATCACTGCAATATGCTTTGTTTTCATGTTGGGGTGCTGTAGCATAATTTCTTGTTGCATGCTAAGTAGCATCGTGCCGTTAATCGCAGCTTTGTGCCCTACTTGTCTTGCTTGCCATTTGCTAACCGTGCATCCGTTCCCGGTGATCTCTATATCGATTTCAACCGAAATCATCTCATCTTTCCAGCGGCATACTTGGTTTACCAAGTTGATGCCTTGTTCATCCTTTTTCCTCTCGAAGCACGCATATGCATTGCATATCACATCTCGCATATCATGACATGTATCGCATCATGTTGCTTGTGCATTGCACCGTGATTTATTGTGGTTCCTTTGCTTGTGTTCTTGCTTTGGGTAAAGCCGGGAGACGAGTACGTGCACGAGGAACCTGTTGAGTACGCTAACGAGGATCAAGCCTTCGACAACTCTGAGAACCTTGCAGGCAAGATGATCATACCTTCGATATCACTTCTATCTCTGCTTGCTAGTACTCGCTCTATCGCTATGTTAGCTCTACCTGCCATTGTTTACCATGCCTCCCTATTGCCATGTCAAACCTCTAACCACCCTATCCTAGCAACCGTTGTTTGGCTATGTCACCGCTTCAGCTCAGGCCCTCTTATAGCATTGTTAGTTGCAGGTGAAGATGAAGTTTGTTCTTGGTCGGAACATGGATATTTTGGGATATCACAATATCTCCTGCTTAATTAATGCACCTTATATACTTGGTAAAGGGTGGAAGGCTCGGCCTTATGCATGGTGACTTGTTCCACTCTTGCCGCCCTAGTTTCCGTGATACCGGTGTTATGTTCCTTGAGTTTGCGTTCCTTACACGGTTGGGTGATTTATGGGACCCCCTTAACAGTTCGCTTTGAATAAAACTCCTCCAGCAAGGCCCAACCTTGGTTTTACCATTTGCCACCTAAGCCCTTTTCCCTTGGGTTTTCGCGAGCCCAAGGGTCATCTTTATTTAACCCCCCGGGCCAGTGCTCCTCCGAGTGTTGGTCCAAACTAGAGCACCGTGCGGGACCATTCCTTGGCAACTTGGATTCGTCGGTACCTGTACGCTTAGCTTATCCGGTGTGCCCTGAGAACGAGATATGTGCAGCTCCTATCGGGATTTGTCGGCACAGCGGGTGGTCTTGCTGGTCTTGTTTTACCATTGTCGAAATGTTTTGCGAACCGGGATTCCGAGACTGATCGGGTCTTCCCGGGAGAAGGTTTATCCTTCGTTGACCGTGAGAGCTTGTGATGGGCTGAGTTGGGACACCCCTGCAGGGTATATTATCTTTCTAAAGACGTGCCCGCGGTTATGAGGCAGATGGGAATTTGTTAATGTCCGGTTGTAGATAACTTGACACTTGACTTCATTAAAATGCATCAACCGTGTGTGTAGCCGTGATGGTCTCTTCTCGGCGAAGTCCGGGAAGTGAACACGATTTGAGTTATGCTTGACGTTAGTAGTTTCAGGATCACTTCTTGATCGCTTCTAGTTTCTCGACCGACGCGTTGCTTCTCTTCTCGCTCTCACTTGCGTATGTTAGCCACCATATATGCTTAGTGCTCACTGCAGCTCCACCATATTACCCCTTACCTACCTATGAGCTTAAATAGTCTTGATCTCGCGGGTGTGAGATTGCTGAGTCCCCGTGGCTCACAGATTCTACCAAAACAGATGCAGGTGCCGAGGATACTGGCGCAGATGGCGCAACTGAGCTGAAGTGGGAATTTGATGAGGCCCTTGGTCGTTGCTATGTATCGTTTCCATATGATCAGTAGTGGAGCCCAGTCGGGGCGATCGGGGATCTAGCTTTTGGGGTTGTCTTCTTTTCATTTGAACTTTACCGTAGCCGGTCTATGAGTGTACTTTGAATGATGTATGACTTAAATTATGTATTGTGTGAAATGGCGATTGTAAGCCAACTCTCTTTATCCCATTCTTGTTCATTACATGGGATTGTGTGAAGATGACCCTTCTTGTGACAAAAACCACCATGCGGTTATGCCTCTAAGTCGTGCTTCGACACGTGGGAGATATAGCCGCATCGTGGGTGTTACAAGTTGGTAATCAGAGCCATCCCCGACTTAGGAGCCCCCCACTGATTGTTTGCTGGTGATGTTGAGTCTAGAACAAAAAATGTTTTGAGTCTTAGGATTATATATATCGGAGAGTAGGATTCTTTTTACTCCTCAGTTCCTTCGTCGCTCTGGTGAGGTCTCCTGACGTAGATGTTTTGACTTTCCTCTTCTCAAATTTCACTAAAATTTTTTTAGGATCACGCGGGTATCTTGGAATCGTTCTGATGGTTTTGTGACAAGAACATTGTTCTTGGTGCCTCCTGACATTTAGGGGTTGTGGCAGTGTCCCGAGGAGTTGAGCTCCGAGGTGTTGTCGTCACAATTTTATCGTTGCAGTTCTGGAATACCTGAGTTTTGCCGACATCGAAAATCTCTTTTGTACAGTTGTTGGTGAGATAACCCCGATAACCCAGTACTGGGGCGAGCTCGGGAGTATTGCCATAACTCGTATAACGGATGCTTTTCGAAGGTTGAGGTACACGATTTCCGAAGGTTTCTTGGTTATGTGTTGACGGATGGATACAGCTAGATGTAGGGATTGTTAGTTTGGGTGAGATATATTGCTTCCCCTGTATCCCCAACACCAGATTGCATAACCAGAAAATTTCGGGAGTTTATAGGTGGGATTCAAGTAGCTCTAGCATTTCTTCCCGCAGATATTTGGTTTGTGATTGGGTAATCCTTACCACTTATTTGTTCCAGTTGTACCTTGTTTATTACATTCATCAATCTCTATTCAAGTGGCTTCTCACCTTTATGGACGTGTGATGTTTACTTTGGAATTCATTCGTTCATCGATGTTCGAATGTTTATTGTGAAGACTATATGTTGCAATTTCTATCCGTTGATTCAACTTGTCTATCTGTCTATCAAGATGCTAACGGATGTCACCCTCTTCAGGATGGCTCCGCCAACGCGTCAGAATCCGGAACGCAATGATGGGAGTCAGGCGAACCCTCCACCTCCACCTCCGCCTCCGGAGGCATGGCAAGCTTTGATGGCAGCCTCTAACGCCCATGCTCAGATGATGATCCAGCTCATGCAAGAGCGCAACCAAGGCCAAGGCAACCAAGGGAATCAAGGTCAAGGGCAGTTCAATCATCAGCCTCAGTTTCCTACCCTCAACCAATTCCTTGCAAATCAGCCGAAGCCTTTCAGCTACTGTGTCGAGGCCACAGATGCCGATGATTGGCTCATGGATATCAACAAGCATTTTGAATGCAGCAATGTCAGGCCTGAGGACTATGTCAAGTTCGCTTCTTTTCAGCTCAAGGATCAGGCAGCTGATTGGTTCCAGCAATACAAGGATTCCAGAGGTGGTCGAGTGATTACTTGGACTGATTTCTGTCGGGACTTTAAAGCTCACCATATTCCTACCAGTGTTGTTGAGAGCAAGCATGAGGAGTTCCGCAATCTCAAGCAAGGCAACATGTCAGTGTACGAATACAACAAGAAGTTTCAAAAACTTGCTCGCTTCGCTAAGCAAGATGTTCCAGATGAGAAGAGTATGATCTATCAGTTCAGAGGTGGCCTTAGAGAGGATCTGCAGTTAGCTCTCGTTCTTGTTGAGCCTACTCAGTTTGATCAATTCTACAATATGGCACTCAAGCAAAAAGGTGCTCAGCTCAAGTGTGAGGCTTCTAAGAAGAGAATCAGGGATGCAGTGCAATCTTCTTCTTCCTCACAAGTGGCAGCTAAGCAGCAGAAGTTCTATCTTCCTCCTCCTCCGTTTCGTCAGCCTTACCAACAGAAGAACTCAGGTGCTCGTGGATCTTCCCACCCACCCAACCCAAGCTATCAGAACAAGTCTCAGCCTCAAGCTCCAAGGCCAAATGCTCCTTATCATCGTCCGCTCTCAGAAGTGACTTGCAACAAGTGCCAGCAGAAAGGTCTCTACGCAAACAAATGCTTCAATCAAAGGTGCCTTCCTCCTCCTCCTCCTATGAGATCTTCAAGCAATGCAGTGGTCAAGCATAATCCAAAGTCTGCAAAGGTGAACATGTTGAATGCAGCTCAGGCAGAGGATTCTTCAGATGTGATCATGGGTAATCTTCCTGTTAATGATATTCCTGCAAAAGTCTTATTTGATACCGGTGCTTCGCATTGTTTCATGTCTAGATCATTTGTTGCAAAGCATGATTTCATTTCGGAAATGTTGGAAAAACCCATGGGAGTTGTTTCTCCGGGCTCTTCTATGAGGGCTACCACAATGATTCCGGATGTTTCTATCAAGATGGGCGACTACAAATTTCTTTCTAAACCATTTGTTCTTGGCGATTCTGATATTGATCTAATTCTCGGGATGGACTGGCTTTCTAAGCACAAGGCTTAGCTTGATTGTGCTGCCAGGCAGATTCAATTGACTCACCCTTCTGAGGATGTTATCATCTATGCCGCTCGTGATGAAACCATTCGGTTGTTTTCTCTCAATGAGAAGGGCGAGCTGGATGCTATTTCTCAAATCCCAGTCGTTTGTGAGTACCAAGATGTCTTTCCAGAAGAGCTTCCGGGTATGCCTCCTCATCGGCCAGTCGAGTTCGTTATTGATCTTGAACCCGGTACAGAACCCGTTTGCAAGCGTCCATACAAGCTTGGACCAAAGGAGCTGAAGGAGTTGAAGAAGTAGCTCGAAGAACAAGAGCGTCTGGGTTTGATCAGACCGAGTTTATCCCCTTGGGGTTGTGGAGTTCTTTTTGTCCAGAAGAAGGATGGCACGGACCGACTTTGCGTCGATTACCGTCCATTGAACAAGAAGACAATCAAGAACAAGTATCCACTTCCCAACATCAATGAGCTTTTCGAGCAACTCAAAGGTGCTAAAGTCTTCTCCAAGCTTGACCTTCGTATGGGGTATCATCAGATTCACATTCGTGAACAAGATATTCCCAAGACAGCATTCCGAACAAGCTATGGTTCTTATGAATATACTATCATGTCTTTCGGTCTTGTCAATGCTCCTCTAACGTTCTCTGGCATGATGAACTTTATCTTCAACCCCTACACCAATGAATTTGTTCTGGTGTATCTCGATGATATTTTGGTCTTCTCCAAGAATAAGCAGGATCATGCCAAACATTTGCGATTGGTGCTCGACAAGCTCAGAGAGCATCAATTCTATGCGAAGTTTTCCAAATGTGAGTTCTGGCTTGATGAACTTCTTTATCTTGGTCATATCATCTCTGCCAAGGGCATTGCTGTTAATCCCGCAAAGGTTTCTGCAGTTCTGAATTGGGAACCTCCTCAGAATGTCAAGCAGCTCCACAGTTTTATTGGTCTTGCAAGCTATTGCCGAAGATTCGTTGAGAACTTCTCTAAGATTGCAAAGCCTCTTTGCAACCTCCTCCAGAATTGTCTCCTTGCACGACATTCCACAATTGATATCTTCAGATCGTGGAAGCATCTTCACTTCTAAGTTCTGGGACTCCTTTCAGACGGCCATGGGCACCAACATTCGTTTCAGCACAACTTTCCATCCTCAAACAAGTGGCCAAGTCGAGCGAGTCAATCAAATCCTTGAAGATATGCTCAGGGCTTGTGTCATCTCTTTCGGTATGAAGTGGGAAGATTGTCTTCCATATGCTGAGTTCTCCTACAACAACAGCTTCCAAGCGAGTTCGGGCAAGGCCCCATTCGAAATTCTCTATGGCAGAAAGTGCCGTACTCCTCTCAATTAGTCTGAGACAGGTGAACGCCAACTTCTTGGCAACGACTTGATCACAGAAGCCGAAGAAATGTGCAAAGTCATTCGTGAGAATCTCAAAGCCGCGCAATCGCGACAGAAGAGTTACTATGATAGCAAGCACCGCGACTTGGCTTTTGAAATCGAAGACCATGTCTACCTCCGCGTCTCTCCAATGAAATGCACTCGTCGCTTCGGTATCAAAGGGAAGCTTGCCCCTAGATACGTGGGTCCTTTCAAGATCATTGGCAAAAGAGGCGACCTCGCCTATCAACTTGAGCTTCCATCCAACTTTGCGAACGTGCACGATGTGTTTCACGTGTCACAGCGTCGCAAGTGCTTCAAGACTCCTGAGCGCACTATCAACTTCGAAGAAATCGACCTCCAAGAAGATCTCTCTTATCATGAGCACCCCGTTGCTATTCTTGAAGAAACCGAGCGCAAGACTCGCAACAAATCAATCAAATTCCTGAAAGTGAAGTGGTCACACCATTCCGACCGAGAAGCCACCTGGGAGCGTGAGGATCACCTCCGTTCCGAATATGCGGAGTTCTTTCAGTCCTAGATCTCGGGACGAGATCCTCTTGTAGTGGTGGAGTGTTGTAACACCCCAGATGTAACTTTCCATCTTTGTAACTCCAACTCTTGCCATTTTCGGCTATGTGATATGATATTTCCTCCGTGGTTGGGTTTTGTGTTTTGTTTTGCATTTTATTTATGTCATGCATATCATATCATGTCATCATGTGCATTTCATTTTGCATACGTGTTCGTCTCATGCATCCGAGCATTTTCCCCGTTGTCCGTTTCGCAATCCGACACTCCCACATGCACCGGCGCACCCCTCTTGTCTCTTTTCGTGTGCGTGTGTTAAACATTCTCGGAATGGACCGATCCTTGCCAAGTGGCCCTGGTATAGCACCGGTAGACCACCTGTCAAGTTTCGGGTCATTTGGAGCTCGTTTGGTACTCCAACGGTTAACCGCTTATCCGCAAAGGCCTCTTTTGAGTTGCAGCCCAACACCCCTCCAAAACAGCCTAATAACCCATCTAAGTCACTTCCATGCTGTCCATCGTCGGATCACGATCGTGTGGGCGAAAACCGCACCTCATTTGGAGTCTCCTAGCTCCCTCTACCTATAAATATGTGCACTCCCCCGAAATTCACGGGCAAACCCTAGTCTCCCCGCTCCCCTCGCGCCGCCGGACGAAATCCGGATGGCCGGACACATCCGCTCGCGCCACCGGACGAATCAGGCCGCGCCACGTGTCGCCAACGCGCCAGCCCCCGCCGCTGGCCCGCGAGGCCCGCCGCGGGCTCTC
>NC_041381.1:137756002-137832042 GCF_002162155.2 Triticum dicoccoides
CCTCTGCCGCCGTCGCCGTCCTCGGCAGCCGCGCCCTCCGCTCCGCGTCGCCGGCCTCCGGCGAGGATCCAGCCGGAGCAGCGCCGCCCCGGCCTCGTCCTCCTCCCCTCCGGCTTCCCCGACTCCGGCCGCCGTCGCCGCCTGCTCCGGCATCGTCCTTGATCCGCGAGCCGCCCCGGATCAGATCTGCAGCGGTTGACCTCTTCCCCCTCCCCCCCATTTTTTTCACCAAGTCAATAATCTGCCATAAAAATTGTTGCATCTTCATTGCATCACATCTTCGCATCCGTAGCTCCGTTTCGTGCGTGTAATATGTCAAATTGTTCGTCTCGAAGAGTACATCATTTTATTCCATTGCATCATTTGCATTTGAGCTCATCTTGATGCCCGAAATGCTGTTGGAAGAGGGCTTCATAATGTTAGTTTCAGTTTCTTATCAGCACGGGCTCTTTTGTCATTTTTGCCATGATTGATGTGTGCATCCTATGGACTTGGTCCCTAAGTGTGTTTTGAACTATGCTATGTCTTCTTTACAGAGGTGCTTACCATGTATTTTTTTGATCAACGTGGTGACTAGCACAAGCATGCAAACTAGGCTTCGTGATAATGCTGATTTTAGTTCCTGTTCTGCTGTAATTTTGATGTCATGTAAACATGTTGCTACAGAGAGATCCATGCATAATTTGAGATACTTCAGTAAGGGTGTTTTGAAAACATGGTTTTGCTACATCCATCCATGGTCCTGGTTGCAATTATGGAGTAGTCTAGCATGTCTTTTTCGTGCTCTACTTTTGCTTCAAAATGTTTCCTGGCAGATTGTTTACATGTTATTCAATTTGGCCAAGGTTGTTGTAGTTGATCCTTGTATGCTATGATGTTGTTTCTTGCCATGTATAGCTTCTATGAAATGTCTTCTTGATAGATGTATGCTTAGCTTATCATGAGGTGCTCTGTAGTGAGTGCATCGAACTCACGAAGGTGCCTTCGTAATTATGTCAATGCCATGCTTTGTTTGCTGAAATTTGTTAACAAAACTTGTTATGTTTACGTGGGTGCCATCATATTTTCTGATCCTTTTTGGCTTATGGTCAGTAAGGGACTTTTGATCTATGCTTTGAGTAGATTCATGCCATGCCTTGATTTGCTATTATAAGTTCCTGTAGCATGTTGATAACTTGCTCTGAACATTGCTTCGTGATGCTGTTTATGCCATGTCCAACCTGATATTTTTTTGCACTTTCACCATGCTTGTTTGAACCTGTTATGATGTGATTTAGCCGTAGCTCAGTGTTCCTATTTTGTAAAGCATCTCCTGTAGATCACTGCCATATGCTTTGTTTTCATGTTGGGGTGCTGTAGCATAATTTCTTGTTGCATGCTAAGTAGCATCATGCTGTTAATCGCAGCTTTGTGCCCTACTTGTCTTGCTTGCCATTTGCAAACCGTGCATCCGTTCCCGGTGATCTCTATATCGATTTCAACTGAAATCATCTCATCTTTCCAGCGGCATACTTGGTTTACCAAGTTGATGCCTTGTTCATCCTTTTTCCTCTCGAAGCACACATATGCATTGCATATCACATCTCGCATATCATGACATGTATCGCATCATGTTGCTTGTGCATTGCACCGTGATTTATTGTGGTTCCTTTGCTTGTGTTCTTGCTTTGGGTAGAGCCGGGAGACGAGTACGTGCACGAGGAACCTATTGAGTACGCTAACGAGGATCAAGCCTTCGACAACTCTGAGAACCTTGCAGGCAAGATGATCATACCTTCGATATCACTTCTATCTCTGCTTGCTAGTACTCGCGCTATCGCTATGTTAGCTCTACCTGCCATTGTTTACCATGCCTCCCTATTGCCATGTCAAACCTCTAACCACCCTGTCCTAGCAACCGTTGTTTGGCTATGTCACCGCTTCAGCTCAGCCCCTCTTATAGCGTTGTTAGTTGCAGGTGAAGATGAAGTTTGTTCCTGGTCGGAACATGGATATTTTGGGATATCACAATATCTCCTGCTTAATTAATGCACCTTATATACTTGGTAAAGGGTGGAAGGCTCGGCCTTATGCCTGGTGACTTGTTCCACTCTTGCCGCCCTAGTTTCCGTGATACCGGTGTTATGTTCCTTGAGTTTGCGTTCCTTACACGGTTGGGTGATTTATGGGACCCCCTTAACAGTTCGCTTTGAATAAAACTCCTCCAGCAAGGCCCAACCTTGGTTTTACCATTTTCCACCTAAGCCCTTTTCCCTTGGGTTTTCGCGAGCCCAAGGGTCATCTTTATTTAACCCCCCCGGGCCAGTGCTCCTCCGAGTGTTGGTCCAAACTAGAGCACCGTGTGGGACCATTCCTTGGAAACTTGGATTCGTCGGTACCTGTACGCTTAGCTTATTCGGTGTGCCCTGAGAACGAGATATGTGCAGCTCCTATCGGGATTTGTCGGCACAGCGGGTGGTCTTGCTGGTCTTGTTTTACCATTGTCGAAATGTTTTGCGAACCGGGATTCCGAGACTGATCGGGTCTTCCCAGGAGAAGGTTTATCCTTCGTTGACTGTGAGAGCTTGTGATGGGCTGAGTTGGGACACCCCTGCAGGGTATATTATCTTTCGAAAGCCGTGCCCGCGGTTATGAGGCAGATGGGAAGTTGTTAATGTCCGGTTGTAGATAACTTGACACTTGACTTCATTAAAATGCATCAACCGTGTGTGTAGCCGTGATGGTCTCTTCTCGGCGGAGTCCGGGAAGTGAACACGGTTTGAGTTATGCTTGACGTTAGTAGTTTCAGGATCACTTCTTGATCGCTTCTAGTTTCTCGACCGACGCGTTGCTTCTCTTCTCGCTCTCACTTGCGTATGTTAGCCACCATATATGCTTAGTGCTCGCTGCAGCTCCACCATATTACCCCTTACCTACCTATGAGCTTAAATAGTCTTGATCTCGCGGGTGTGAGATTGCTGAGTCCCCGTGGCTCACAGATTCTACCAAAATAGATGCAGGTGCCGAGGATACTGGCGCAGATGGTGCAACTGAGCTGAAGTGGGAATTCGATGAGGCCCTTGGTCATTACTATGTATCGTTTCTAGATGATCAGTAGTGGAGCCCAGTCAGGGCGATCGGGGATCTAGCTTTTGGGGTTGTCTTCTTATCATTTGAACTTGACCGTAGCCGGTCTATGAGTTTACTTTGAATGATGTATGACTTCAATTATGTATTGTGTGATGTGGCGATTGTAAGCCAACTCTTTTTATCCCATTCTTGTTCGTTACATGGGATTGTGTGAAGATGACCCTTCTTGCGACAAAAACCACCATGCGGTTATGCCTCTAAGTCGTGCTTCGACACGTGGGAGATATAGCCGCATCGTGGGTGTTACAGGTGGCCCCGCGCCTTCAGGAACCCCTGGTGCTCTAGCTTGCAGCCACTCCCTACTCCGCCAGCGCAGCCCTGGTGGCGGTTAGGGAGGAGCGTCAGAACAAGGCCACGGCATCTGCCCGGGTCGAGGCGAAGCATGAACAAGGAAGACCCACAGAGACCACTACCACAGTCAAGAAGGATCAGCCGCCACTGGGGAACACACTCAGGATAGCAGAGACCCCTCCCCCTAGCGACCAGCCGCTGGGGGCTCCCCTGTCTTAGGAGGCGCCACGGTCTTTGGAGGGCGCCATCGACACCAGCATTCCCAACCTCGTTGAACATCGTGTGTACTTCGCCAGCACAGTGTTGCGGGACGCAAGGGCGCGGGACCCCATGCCTCAGAAACTCCTCCTCGCGCTATTGGTGGCCTCGCACAAGCTGCAACATTATTTTCAGGGACACCCCATCAAGGTTGTCTCAGCGTACCCTTTGGAAAGGGTGCTCAGGAGCCCTAACTCAGCTGGAAGAGTCGCTGAGTGGAACATTGAACTGCAAGCGTTTCAGCTTGAATTCAGCACAACCAGAGTCATCAAGGGGGCCCCTTGGCAGATTTCGTGGCAGAATGGACGGAGGCGCCGGGCCTCAAGGCTGATGAGGATCGATCCCTCTCCCCGGGAAGCGAGGCGCCGGACGGTTGGGTCATGTACTTCGACGGGGCGTTCTCCAGGCACGGCGCGGGGGATGGTGCGGTGCTTTTATCTCCTACTCAAGACAAGCTCTACTACGCCGTGCAGCTCTGTTTCCAGCACGGAGAAAAGGTCTCTAACAACATAGCAGAATATGAAGGCCTGATATCAGGCCTGAAGGCCGCGACCGCCCTAGGAGTAAAGCGCCTTACCATCAAGGGAGATTCACAACTCCTCGTCAACTTCTCCAACAAAGTATACGAGCCGAAGGATGAGCACATGGAAGCATACCTTGCGGAGGTCCGCAGGATGGAGAAGCAGTTCTGGGGGCTAGAGTTGCAGCATGTGCCCCGTGGCACCAATCAGGAGGCCGACGATATCGCCAAACGAGCATCCATGCGGCTACCTCAGGAGCCTGGCATCTTCGAGGAGCGGCTCTTCAAGCCCTCGGCCACGCCATCGCTGTCAAGCATGGTGCAGCCTCGGGAGGAGCTCCCCCAGCCGCCAGCCTTGGGAGCCCCGGTCTACGGCCCGGCCTCAGGGGCGCGTCTGCTCCTGATAATGGAGCCTCAGGAAGGGTGCTGGATCACGGAGCTCCGGAGCTATTTGACGCAAGGGACCTTGCCAAAGAAGGAGGAGGAAGCAGAGTGCGTGGCGCGGCAGGCCACAACATACTGCATCAGGGATGGAGAGCTCTACCGGAGGCGACCGAATGATGTGTCCCTGCGCTGCATCTCCAGGGGGCAAGGGAAGGAACTGCTGGCGGATATACACGATGGAGACTGTGGGCATCATTCATCGTCGCGGACCCTCGTTGGCAAAGCGTTCCGCAGCGGATTCTATTGGCCCACTGCGCTCAATGATGCCGCCGAACTGGTGAAGGCTTGCGAGGCCTGCCAATTCCATACCAAGCAGATCCATCAGCCGGTTGGAGGTCTTCAAACTATACCCCTCTCATGGCCATTCGCAGTCTGGGGGCTGGATATCCTGGGCCCATTTCCTCGGGCGCCAGGGGGCTATCGCTACCTCTACGTTGACGTGGACAAGTTCACTAAGTGGGCTGAAGTGGAAGCTGTCCGCACCATCCTCGCAGGTTCTGCGGTCAAGTTCATCAAGGGCATTGTGAGCCGGTTCGGGGTGCCGAACCGCATCATCACCGACAACGGTTCGCAGTTCACCAGTAACCTCTTGAAAACATACTGTGCTAACCTTGGAACGCAGATATGCTACGCTTCAGTGGCGCACCCCCAGAGCAACGGTCAGGCCGAGCGGGCCAACGCGGAGGTCCTGAGAGGCCTCAAGACCAGGACATTCAAGAAGAAGTTGGAGGCCTGCGGCAGAGGTTGGTACGACGAGCTTCAGTCCGTGTTGTGGTCCATCTGCACGACCGCGACCAAGCCAACTGGCGAAACCCCATTCTTCCTGGTTTATGGAGCTGAAGCGGTCCTCCCTCACAAGGTCAGACGTCATTCCGCACGGGTCCTGGCATTCGATGAGGCGCAGCAAGACGCCATGTGGGGACGGACCTGGTGCTGGGGGAGGAGCGTCGTCGGGAAGCTACGCTCCGAGCAGCAAGATACCAACAAGCACTGCGGCGATACCACTGCCGCAACATCTGCCCCAGAACTCTCGAGGTAGGGGACCTCGTGCTCAGGCGGGTTCTCTCCAGGGAGGGACTGCATAAGCTCTCTCCCATGTGGGAGGGCCCGTTCAAGGTTGTTCATGTTTCCAGGCCCGGCTCCGCGTGCTTGGAGACTCAGGAGGGGGTACCCGTCCAGAACGCGTGGAACATCCAGCACCTCCAGAGATTTTACCCTTGAAAAGGACCAGAGCCTGTGAAGAAGGCGAACGCCTGTGAAGCTGTTGCGTTTTGGAAAAGGCCCAGAGCCTGTGAAGAAGGCGAACGCCTGTGAAGCTGTTGGGTTTTGTAAAAGGCCTAGAGCCTGTGAAGAAGGTGAACGCCTGTGAAGCTGTTGCGTTTTGGAAAAGGCCTAGAGCCTGTGAAGAAGGCGAACGCCTGTGAAGCTGTTGCGTTTTGGAAAAGGCCCAGAGCCTGTGAAGAAGGCGAACGCCTGTGAAGCTATTGCGTTTTGGAAAAGGCCCAGAGCCTGTGAAGAAGGCGAACGCCTGTGAAGCTATCACATTTTGGAAAAGGCCCGGTGCCTGTGAAGAAGGCGAACGCCTGTGAAGTTTATCTTCCCAAGAAAGGCCCGGAGCCTGTGAAGAAGGCCAATGCCTGTGAAGCTCGCCGCCCGTGACACTCTCACGTAATAATGAGTTGGGGCTGTACACGCCCCGGAGTCTCAGGAGCGTCGGCCTTAGGCCCTGGGACTCCCTCCCACGCCCAGTGGCAGCACTTAGCTCCGCGCTGGTGAGAAGACGTCGAAGACTAGATTAGGTGCCGGACGCGGCTTTTCCCATTTGCTTTCTGCAGTTGGCTTGTTCATCCCCATTCGAGGTTTTATTGAAGTTGTTGTCATCTTTGGCTTGTGACTACTTGCCTTTTTCGCTCTCCTGCCCTGATTTCTCTGGCACAAGTCTCGCGAGGGAGCAACGCGGGCACCCTCACGAGTGTTTTCCGCCCTTATCGTTCGAGGCTTCCCTACCCGGGTCCACTACAGGAGCACCCCTCCAGTCCGTGCCCCACGGGCACCACGACACGAACACATGACCTGGGTCAGTTGCCTCCGCAGCTGAGGCCGGGAGCTACCTCTTCAGACTAACCCTTGTAGGACTCGAAGCGTTCGACAAGGCCTCGGCCTCGGGAAGCAAAGGTCACGACAGGCCTCCCCCCGAGCTAAGTAATTTCTGCGCGCAGGCGCGCGACACAAAGGCACAGTACCAGAATAGCGGAAGCGGTAAGATAATTAACAGCAGTAGTCCAAGCACACCCTCGCGGGGCCCTACACTACTGTCTCTTTGCGCAGGAAAAGGAAAAAAAGAACAAAACAGGCATGACTCGCCCGACACCAACTCGCGGCGGAAACCTGAACTGCCTCTGGAGCTCAGGAGGACTCCATCTCGCGCTTCACCGAGGCGCGACGGCGGGCGGACCCGCTACCTCCCTCCGAGCGGGCGCGGCGGCACGGAGGCTGATCGCAGCCACCGCTGGAGGAGCCGCTGCCCGAAGAAGAGCCGTCGAAGCTCGATGAACCGCGAGCGCCGCCGACCACGCGCGCGCTGTCGTCTTCATCATCGCTGGGGCTGGACCCACGGTCGTGATCGTCGTTCTTAGGGAAGCACCCAGCGTGGCGACCATCTTCCTCGAACACCCTCACGTAGAGGGTGGCATCACCGTCTAACTTGAAGTGCAGGGTGCACCGCCGGCTCAGACCACGCGCGCGGGCAAACGTTTGCCAGCCGCGGGTCAGGGCCAGGCTCCCAGCTGCAGAGACCTCCAGCGAAGCCCATGATGCTCGGCTGCAGCAACTCCGCCTGAAGCCAGAGGCCGCCCGGGGCGCCAGCCGGAAGCTCACCTAGGAGGGAGCGAGGAAGTTGGAGTCGGGTGCTGGCCGGTTCCACCGACCACACAACGAACTCCGGCAGAACCTCTACCGAGTGGGAGCGAGGCCTAGGGGGTCGCGTGGCTATAGCGCGCCCCCCAGCGACGGCCTGCTGCCCGTCACCACACGGGAGATCACCTCCACAGCCGCGAGGAGCCACCGTGGGAGTCGCAGGGTGTTTGCGGGGATGGCCTCGACCGCGCTTGGGCAGGGGAGGGTCAGGCCCCGCCTGGCGGGCCTTCCCTTTCTCTGCGGCCGAGAACCTCTTTGGCAGAGCCATGAAGAAGAAAGAGAAGCAAGAGAGGATGGACCGGAAGGGTAGGCGTCGTCATGTACTTATAGCCAGAGGAGGCCAACCGCCAGCCTCCATGATCACAGGTAATCATGACCCGCTTTGCACGCAGGGACTTGTTAGTTCGCACAGTTGCCGAGGCGTCATGGGGGAGCGGAGCCGCCCACGTCTGATCAACCGCCACGCGGCGCCCAAGGCCGCAGGCTGTTAGGGCCCGCGGCGATTTTGCACTTGCCCCTTCGCTTCCCTGCTCAGCCAAGTCCGGGCAGGCCTTGGGCCCAGGGGCTACTGTCTGCGTTCTAGGAATGGGGGTCCCCAGACTTGCCTGCGTGCGGCCTGCGACGTGGCTCAAGGGGCGGCCCAGCATGGCCCATCTTCATCAGCATGAGCTCAAGACCCCCGCGAGGGGCTAAGCCTCGCGGGGTGGATGACAGGAAGCTTCCTCAGGCACGGCCTCGTCAGGCTGGCTCGCGAGGAGGTGGAGAGATCAAGGCGGGGCACCTCACGAGGTGCCCATGATGCAAGCCATGACGACCAAGGGAGCCAGGCGGGCGCCAGCCCGCGCAATGTCCTCCTTTACTCTTTGGTGCAAAGGGAACAAGCGCAGGCAAGAGCATCTAGCAAAGGCACCCATTTCGGTGCAACAAGACCAAGACCGTCGCAACGGCAGGAAGGAAGTCATTGTGGATCCCAAGCCGATGTCACCACCAGAGCCTTTGACAGGCGAGGACCAACTTTAGTCAGGGTAAATGTACTAGATGTTCCCCTTCAAAATGGTCAATTGTTGGCGCCCTTTGTCGGTGTCAAAACCGGCGGATCTCGAGTAGGGGGTCCCGAACTGTGTGTCTAGGCGGATGGTAACAGGAGACAAGGGACACGATGTTTTACCCAGGTTCGGGCCCTCTTGATGGAGGTAAAACCCTACGTCCTGCTTGATTGATATTGATGATGTGGATGTTACAAGAGTAGATCTACCACGAGATCAAGGAGGCTAAACCCTAGAAGCTAGCCTATGGTATGATTGTTGTTATTGTTGTTGTCCTACGGACTAAAACCATCTGGCTTATATAGACACCGGAGAGGGCTAGGGTTACACAGAGTCGGTTACAATGGTAGGAGATCTACATATCCGTATCGCCAATCTTGCCTTCCACGCCAAGGAAAGTCCCATCCGGACACGGGACGAAGTCTTCAATCTTGTATCTTCATAGTCTTGGAGTCCGGCCGATGATGATAGTTCGGCTATCCGGACACCCCCTAGTCCAGGACTCCCTCAGTAGCCCCTGAACCAGGCTTCAACGACGACGAGTCCGGCGCGCATATTGTCTTCGACATTGCAAGGCGGGTTCCTTCTCCGAATAATTTGTAGAAGATTGTGAACACCAGGATAGTGTCCGGCTCTGCAAAAATAAATTCCACACTCCACCGTAGAGAGAATAATATTTACACAAGTTCAATCTGCTGACGTATTTCGTGGCGTGACGTCACACCACAACCAAGCCTTCACTCGAATTGTTTTTATTATACCGCCTCAGCACGTTTAGCGAAGCGGTTTCCTTGGCACGTCTTGTTGAAGCAGAGATCGTGCTCCCCCTATTTCGGGATTCTCATCAATACGGACGTGGGTAACCCAACCGCGGCATTGATTGCGGCGCTTGGGAGAAAAGCGAGTTTTACCAGGCTGGTGGGGACGCATAGTTTTGTACGTCCATATATAAGGCGATAAGGATCCACCTTTTCACCTATGCTTTCTTCCTCCTCTGCTTATCCATCTCCGCGCACTCGAGCTCCAGCGCCCAAGTCCGCACATCTCGCCTTGACCTCCTCCAGCCATGTCTGGAGCGGGAGGCAAGTGGATGGCCTCCTCCGTTATGGAGGGGCACATCGAGAGGCTGCGCGGCGCCGGATACCTTTCCAGCCACATCGCGCACCGGCTCCCCAACAAGGGGCAACTCATCCCTACCCCCAGGCCCCATGAGAGGGTGGTATTCCTTCCCCATTTCCTCCGCGGACTGGGCTTCCCACTTCACCCCTTTGTCCAGGGGCTCATGTTCTACTACGGCCTGGATTTCCATGATCTGGCCCCGAATTTCATCCTCTACATTTCGGCATTTATCGTCGTGTGCGAGGCTTTCCTCTGCATCCAGCCCCACTTCGGCTTGTGGCTTAAGATCTTCAATGTCAAGCCAAAGGTCGTGAAGGGGAATCAAGCAGAATGCGGAGGCGCCATGGTGGGCAAGATACCCAACGTTACTTGGCTCGAGGGCGCCTTCGTGGAAACCATCAAGGGGTGGCAATCGGGGTGGTTCTACATCACCGAGCCGCGTGACCCTAAATGGGCAGTGGCCCCCGAATTCAGATCTGGCATCCCCACACGGCTCACCTCTTGGAAGGAGAGTGGCCTGACTTGGGGCGATTTGGAGGAGCTGACCGGACTCCAAGCCTATATCCAGAAGCTAGTGGACAAGAAGCTCAAGCTTGTCAACATCGTCCAGGTCATGCTCATCCATCGGATCGTCCTGTGCCAACAACGGGCCTTTAAACTGTGGGAGTTTGATCCCGGCTTAGCATTGAACCTTGAGCGGGCTCTTCGACACTAGGTACGAAGATGCTTGGAAGGTGCTTTTTAAGGGCGCTGAGGCCCCCGCATCTGCTACCGAAGATTGCGGATTCCGCTCGCAGCGTCAGGCTGATGAGGTAAATGATTTTACCCTTTATGGGATACTTGTTTTTCATAGTTTGACTTCTATGCGGGATCTAAACTCCCTTTCCTTTGACAGGACTAGCTGAAGAAGGCCGAGCAGACTAACTGTCCGGCCCCTTTGCCAGAAGACCCAGTGGATGCCCATCTGGCGGGGCTGCTGGTTCCGGCACCCCATGTGGTGCCGGAGAAGAAGGCCAAGAAGGAGGCCACGGGTACTCGAAAGAGTTCCCATTTTCAGGTGTCCGATGACTCTGAGGCGGACTCCTCCCCCGAGGACGAGGAGAAGAAGAAAAGGGCCTCTCCCCCAGCGGGGGGAGGGAAGAAAAGGAGGGCCTCCCCAACAAGGGAGGCCGAAGGGTCCAAGAAGGGAAGAACTCTTCCCCCGGACTGTTCTACCAACACCGGTGACGACGACGAGGATTGGCCTCCGAGGGCCAAGCCCCTGGCGAGATCGTAAGTATCCGGACTCCGGAATGACTTCATGATTTTTCTTTTTGTCACTTGGTGTCTTTCTAATGCTGCATACAACCCTGCAGTCCGCCCAAGGACGGTCTTCACGCTTCGTCGAGCGGGTCCTTGGGTTCATCGGATGTGAACAACACTTCACTTCCAACCGCCTCTTCTCCCCGCGACGCTGATGACGTCGAGGTGGGATCCCAGAGAGGGACCCATCCGGAGGAGGAGGACCCAAAGGTAGCACAGGGCGACCTCCCGGACTTCGTGCCGGACTCCGCACCGGAACATGCAGTGGTTCCGGAGTCCGGCGGGCGGCCCCTTTGCAAGAAGGGCAAGAACATGGTGCCGGTGGCCTCCGTCCAACTGGAGGCTCCGGATAACTTGCTGGAGGCGCTCAATGGCGCTTCCATCAAGGAGGATGTCACACCCTAGCTAGTCATGCATCAGAGTGTGTGCATCATGTTTAAAATTCCATTTAATTTGAAATGGGGATTTGTGAAACCCTCAGAATCATTTTTGAAAATGATCCAATAAAAATTTCTCCAAAAAGGTCCAAGAAAATGCTCATGTTGCTCTCTGAAAATATTGGACAGAGATAAAAATCAAACCAATATTTTTAAGAGCTCATAGGTATTTATTTTGGGCATTTGGAATTAATGCATAAATATTTGCATTGGAAATATATTAGTTATATATATTAATATATGTCCAAATATTATGCCATTTATAAAGGAGCTCTGGAATAATATATCTAGCTCCTGCAAAAATTGGCATAAGGTAAATAAATGATTTAATATTTTATTTAAATCAAAACAAATGTCAGAAATTAGAAAAAGAAAAATAAATAAAGGGAGAACCTTACCTGGGCTCCTCCCTGTGCAGCCCAGCCAGCTGGCCGGCCCAGCCAGCAGGCGGCCCAGCCCGCCTCCCTCCTCTGTCGTCTTCGTCCTCGACAGAGGGAGGGGAGTGTGGCCGGCGCGCGCGCGCGCCACCGCGCCACGCCACCTGCTCGCCTGCCTGCCTGCCCCTCCCCTCCTCGTCTCGATGCCCCGGACGACGCCACGCCCTCCCCTGCTCTCTCTCACTCTCCCTCGGTTCTTCCCCTCCTCTCCCTCGCTCTCCCTCTCCCGTGTCCGAACGCCACCATCACCGCCGTTCGCCATAGCAGCAGCCACCGCCCTTCCCTCGCTCCCCCGACTAGCCCAGAGGCTCCGCCTCGACCCCCTCTTCCTCCCCACCGATTCATGGGCCTCCGGAAGCCCTGCATCGCCGCCCACGTTGCCGTTCCCCTCCTCGGCCACCGGAGATCGTCGCCGTCGATTCGAGAGCTACCGGACGTCCCCGAGCCCGCTAACCATCCCTGCAGCTCCGCGGTGAGCCGCTGACCCGATTCCCCCTTGCCCCGTCGTCCCTAGCATCCTGTAGTTGCCGTCCCCTTGAGCTCCGAAGCTCGCCGCCGCCGTGCCTCGTCGCCGCCGTGGCTGGAGCCGTTGTAGCTCGAAGCCGAGCACACCATCGTGCTCCACACCTCACCAGGAGCACGTAGCACGCACCAACGCCTCCCCTAGCGCCCTGCATCGCCTAACCCGCCGTTGGCCGAACTCTGGCCGCCGCTCACAAGCTCGCCGTCGTCGGTACCGGCCACCTCAGGCACGGCCACCACCACCGTTCGACGCGCGGGAGCAAGGGCTCTCCAACGAGCCCAAGCACGGCCTCGCCCGTGCCCTGTAGCGCGTTTCCGCATCGCGCCGCCGTCTCGGGCCCCGCCGGCGTCATGTCGCCGGTGGGTTTGACCTGGGGTTTGACCCCCCCAGGGTCACTGATGCGTGGGCCCCGTCGGCCAGGTGGTCAGATTAGTGCTAATCACTGTTAGTTAACCCCCTGACACTGACCAGTGGGCCCCAGCGCCACTAATTCCTAATTAGGATTAAATTAACCCTGTTTAACCCCCCTGTCACTGACGTGTGGACCCCACATGTCAGGTTTGACCCCAGCCAGCCGTAGTTGACCACTGACGTCATGCTGACGTCATGCTGGCGCAATATATATATTTCTGGATTTAATTTAAATCAGGAAATTCCAGAATATTATTTAAACTTCAAAAATTCTTAACTTTTAATCTGTAACTCCAAATCAGACAAATTATATATGAAAAATGATCAGAAAAATCCAATCTATCCATCTGTACTATTTTCATGCATGATCAAACAAGTTAAATTGATGTTTTAAGCAGAACAAGGAAAAGCAATTTAAAAGGCCATGTTTGAGTTTGAAATTTGAATCTTTGATTCAAATTTGTTCAAACCCTTCTGGTTTTAGTTGCATTAGCCCAACACACTCATATTGCCATGTTTCATGCATGCATCATATTGTTGCACATTGTTTGGTGATGGTTGTGTATCGGTGTCCTTTGCGACAGGTTCTGCCCCCGAGGAGTACCGTGATTACCCTAACGAAGAACCGTATCAGTGCATCGAACCATCAGGCAAGCAACCAACCATTTGATCATATCGATACAATCCCATGTTCTCGCTCCTGCTCTCTTTTACTGCATTAAGACAACGCGTTTCAAACTGCTGTGTGCTACGGTAGTTGAACCCATTTCCTCTGCATGACCTGTCATTGCCACAGTAACTAGATGAAACCCACTAGCATGTGTAGGAGTTGATTGAGCCATATGTATGTGTTGTTCCTACCTTGCTATGCCTGCTATGCTTAGAGCCGTGTCAGGTCTGGTTCATCTGGGTGATGGGCTAGAGTGAAATGATTATGTCGGTAATGAGAGTGGTGTGGTGAACACGATTTGGTAAAGGTATCGATGAGAGGCCATGTAGGAGTACATGGTGGGTTGTTTCATTGAAGCCGACCTTAAGCACTGAGATCTGTATGTGTGATTGAAGATACAGCTACTACCATGCATTGGGCCCTGAAATATGACCCCGCTCGACTTCTTATTCACCCTAGCTCTCTGTCCAGGAGTTGCAAGTAGTTTCTGGTGTTTGTAGTCTACTGGAGGCCGTGGACAGTGCTGACCGTAGGGGTGGGTTGTGATGCGGTAGGTACGTGGCCGGGTGTACCGAATACCCGTTAGGTATCTCGGGAACCCTGTTCACATCGTTCGGGGCCGTATGGGAAACCTCGGCCGGACTCCCTGCGGATGGAACCTGGATAGGCGATAAACCTGGACTAGAGGCTTAAGTGTTTAGGTAGGTCGTGGTCTACACCCACGTCGGCTTTCGCTTGAAGTCTGCCGAGCACATGTCGTGTGCAGACGCTAAGTGGTGGAAACATGTATGAAGAAGTACACCCCTGCAGGGTTATCATGATCTATTCGAATAGGCGCGTCCGCGGTAAAGGACTACTTGGTTGCCTATACAGTTCATAGACAAGTAAATGGAAACTACTAAAAGCCTCAAGATAAGTGTGAGTGCCGAGGATGGCTCTTCCGTAGGAAGACGGAGGTGGATCCTCGGTAGTGTATTGAAGTGGTGAGTAGTGGACTCGTGTGCGCAAAACCATTTCAAGTTGAAGTATCGTAGGATAGTCTAGCCAAGAGTCAAAGCTGGCTTGCTGCAATAACTCCACCAACCCTTCTTGATAATATGCATGTATGTAGGATCTGATGTAAGTCTTGCCGAGTACCTTTGTACTCATGTTGCTATAATTTACATTTTTTCAGAAGACGCTGCAACCCCTTCTGATGGGTTCTATGTAGACGTTGACATCAACGAGTAGGCTAAAGGCCCAGGTGGTGACCCTGAGCTTGTGAAGGACCATGTAGTATAGCTAGGCTTTCCAAGCCTCTTTTATTTTACTAGTTGTCTGTACTCAGACAAGTTACTTCCGCTGCTGGTTTGTATGACTGTATGACTTGAATGTTGGGTCGTGAGACCCGTACCTTTGTGTATGTTATGTATGGCTCCCTGAGCCTTAAATAAAGTACTTGTGTCGTAGAGTCATGTTGTGATGCTTCGTTGTATTTGCACATATCGAGCATATTGTGTGTATGATTGAAATGCTTGGTATTTGTGGGATCTGACTATCTAGTTGTTTATCTTTAGTAGCCTCTCTTACCGGGAAATGTCTCCTAGTGTTACCGCTGAGCCATGGTAGCTTGCTACTGCTCTGGAACACTTAGGCTGGCCGGCATGTGTCCTTCTTCGTTCCTGTGTCTGTCCCTTCGGGCAAATGTCACGCTTTGAGTACCGGAGTCCTGTTAGCCCGCTACAGCCCGGTTTACCGGAGTCCTGCTAGCCCAGTGCTACAGCCCGGACCCACTTGCTGATGACCGACACGTTCGAAGCTGGGTCATGGATGCCTGTCCCTGTAAGTCTATGCCACTTTGGGTTTACGACTAGTCATGTCAGCCCGGGCTCCTTATCATATGGATGCTAGCGACACTATCATATACGTTAGCCAAAAGGCGCAAACGGTCCCGGGCAAAGGTAAGGCGACACCCGTGGGGATACCGTGCGTGAGGCCGCAAAGTGATATGAGGTGTTACCGGCTAGATCGATGTGACATCGAGTCGGGGTTCTGACAGCGTTGGCATCAGAGCCGGACTGCCTGTAGGTTCTCCAAGCCAAAATGGTCGATGTTGAGTCTAGAAATTCTTTAGTTATATGTAGGGGAATTGTTTGTGGGTTGGAACGTAAGGCTCTTTTTACTCCTTTATCTTATGACATTCTGATCTGAGTCAGTCCATTCTTCCACCGGGGGTTAAGGAATTAGGATCTATTCTCTCTATCAGGATCACGTGTCACTAATCAGTAGTACCTTATAGGTATGATGGATACAAGCCTAGTTCAGTTCTTCTACCATATTATGTTGCTAGGATGGACTCAGAATTTGATATGATGATGTTGAGTGTGTATGAAATCCTTTGTCAAATGTCTCAAAATCCTTCTTGAGCATTTACAGCTGTTATGCTGCCGAAATTTTGCTAGAAATTCTAATGCCTTTGCATTATGATTGTGTTTTCAGATGGCCACTCGCGACCTCAATCAAGTGGTTCGCCTGACTCGATGCCTAGATGTACCCGGCCATACTGCCAAGTTGGTCAGGGTAATGACTGAGGCTGGATACCGCTGGTATCCTGAGTACACGGTCGAAGAGCAATTTCGGGACTTCAATCAAAGCCAGTATCTATGCACTGTCAGGATATTTCCATCTTATCCTGGATCCACCGAGCCCCTTCACTGCTCCTATGGACTCGGGGTTACTATTGAGATGGCTGTGCAGGATGCCGCCTACTCTATGATGACCATCATGCGAGTCAGATCTGGTCTATTTCGGGACTCTGATTTCCGGTATATGCCAGGATCACTTCCGGGAGCACAAGGGTATCTCCATGCTATCTATGCTGACCCCACTCAGGAGGATTCACGGACTCGCACCACTGCTGAGATGCTCGAGGATAAGGACCGTGAAAATCGGGCCTTGAGGTTAGAGCTCTTCAATACCCGTGCTGACCACTGGGCCACTTTGACTCGGTTCGCACCGGCGGTGCAAGCTGGATATTCGGATATGCGCGATCTCTATCCTGTGAGATCTGCTCTGCCAGACGTGATGGGTTGGCGTGATGTAGGAGGCATCACCCCACCTCGCGGTCCCCGCAGGCCACCGTCTGTTGGTCCAAGGCCTCATCCTAGCCCCTATGGTCCACAAGCTCCGCGAGATCGTCTGTTTCCGGATGATCATGTTGAGCTTCCAGGCTATGGAGGTGACTTCTATGAGGACTACTACGGATCGGTCTGAGTTAGTGGTAGTATCACTAGTTCGCACTAGCTGTGTCGTCTATCGTCCCACGTGACTCGTGGGATATGACCTAGTTGTACTCTTTCCAGAGGTGTAGAAAAATAATGTATAGGAGCTTGGGATGCCTCCGATGAGATGTAATCCTCTTTTCACCGTAATAGTACTTTGTTTGGTCTTGTACTAAACCCTGTATGGTGTGTATGACGATGGAATAAAAGAAGCAGTTTCTGTATCTACCATGTCATACGGATGATCATCTTGCATTTCGAGTTATTCCTTACATTTTATATCCTATGTCGGAATTTTATCATCCTGACTAAATCATTGTCTTGTTTACCTAGGATGGTCAACACGCGCACTAACCCTGCTCCTCAAGAGCAGGCCGAAGGCAGTGAAGTCAGGGATGCAAATCTGCCTCATCCTCCTTCCCTAGCCGAGGTTATGATGGAAGCTGAGAGAAACAAGCGGGAGACCAACCGTTTGTTGGAGCATATTGAACAGAACACTGCACACCATCAGAGGACTAACGTGGTGTCACTCAGTGATTTTATCAAATTACATCCACCCACGTTCCACCACTCCGTCGAGCCTCTCGACGCTGATGACTGGCTTCGCAGTATCTCTCACAAACTGCGTTCCGCGCTGGTAGCGGAGGCTGACAAGGTCACCTTTGCTGCATATCATCTTGAAGGCCCCGCCAGTCTATGGTGGGAGAATTATGGAGCTATGCGCCCAGCGGGCCATGTCACTACTTGGGCTGAATTCAGCGAGGCTTTCCGTGAACATCACATTCCGGAGGGTCTCATGGACCGTAAACGTGAGGAATTTTGCAGTTTCACCCAAGGCCGACTTTCTGTGGATGCTTACAGCAGGGAGTTTGGTAACCTCGCACGATATGCAACCGAGGAAGTTTCTACTGACGCCAAGAAGCAAGCAAGGTTCCGTAAGGGACTTAGCCCTGAGCTTCGCCGTGACCTCCGTCTGCATGAGTGCACATCTTTTCAGAAACTTGTCAACAAGGCCATCAGTGCTGAAACTGGTTAGACTGATTATGACGCAACACGCAAGCATGGCCGTGACATGGGTTCCTCATCCAGTGCTGGTCCTCAGAAGCGCCGCGTGTGGGTGCCCAACACCGCCCTGCCACCCAGGTTCACACCGAGGCCATCTTTCCAGGCGCCTCGCCCTGTTCAACAGTCTGCACCGGCCAAGCCCTATGGGGGTCCAACCAACAATGCTCCTCCACGTACCAGTTCCGTGACTTGTTTCAAGTGTGGGGAATCTGGCCACTATATGCGTGAGTGTCCCCAGACCAACCCCAACCAATCTGCTAAAGCTGTTGGCCGTGGCAAGCCGACAGGGAAAGTGTTCCACGCCAAGCCGGTCACCGCTTCACGTGGCCATGTCAACTGTATCTCGGCCGAAGAAGCTCAAGAGGATCCCAACGTCGTTCTCGGTACGCTTCTTGTTAACTGCCACCCGGCATCTGTTCTTTTCGATACAGGAGCCTCTCACTCTTTTATATCCGAAAATTATGCTCGTTTGCATAACGTTGCATTCTGTGACATGCCATCCACTATGGAAATTTCTACTCCTGGTTCTAGATGGCAGACCTCTAGGGTAAGTTATGGAAATGAAATCCAAGTCGACAGACTTGTTTTCCTCGCGTCTTTGATAGCCCTTAAATCTTCAGATATTAATATCATTCTGGGTATGGACTGGATGTCGGCTCATCAAGCCAAAATTGATTGCTTCTCTAGGACTGTTCAACTCACCCATCCTTCGGGGAAGATAGTCAATGTCTTGACCCGAATAGCCAAGCGACAATTATTTTCTCTTAACGCCAGCCCTTTGCCAGACCTTGAGGACGTTCCGGTAGTCCGTGACTTCCCGGATGTCTTTCCAGAGGAATTGCCAGGTGTTCCACCTGACAGGGATGTTGAGTTCGTAATAGACCTCATTCCAGGAACCGTTCCGATTGCTAGAAGACCTTATAAGATGGCACCACTAGAGCTAGCCGAGCTTAAGAAACAACTCGATGAGTCCTTGAAAAAGGGTTTCATCCGACCTAGCTCATCCCCGTGGGCTTGCCTCATCCTATTCGTCAAGAAGAAGGATGGTACGGACCGGATGGTTGTAGATTACCGACCTGTCAATTTGGTCGCAATCAAGAACAAATATCCGCTTCCCAGGATCAACGACCTGTACGATCAGCTCACTGGATCCTCAGTCTTCTCCAAGATGGATTTGAGGTTGGGCTACCATCAAATCAAAATCAGAAACGGGGACATTCCTAAAACGGCCTTTGTTACTCGTTATGGCCAATACGAGTACACCGTCATGTCCTTCGGTTTAACCAACGCTCTAGCCACCTTTTCTCGGTTAATGAACTCAATCTTGATGGAGTATTTGGATAAATTCGTCGTGGTTTACCTCGATGATATACTCATCTACTCCAAGAACGAGGAGGAACATGCCGAACATCTAAGGCTAGTGTTGAAGAAACTTCGAGAGCATCGCCTTTATGCCAAATTTTCTAAATGTGAATTCTGGTTGTCAGAAGTGACCTATCTGGGTCATGTAATATCTGGTAAAGGTATTGCTGTTAACCCTGAGCGAGTTCAAGCCGTCCTTAATTGGACTCCACCTGAATCGGTCAAGCAAGTTCGGAGTTTTCTGGGCTTAGCGAGCTATTGTCGTCGCTTTGTCGAGAACTTCTCCAAGGTTGCTAAACCTCTAACCGAACTCCTCAAGAAAGATAAGAAGTTCGAATGGACTCCACAATGTGAGCACAGCTTTCAGGAACTGAAAAGACGCCTGACCTCTGCTCCCGTACTGGTACCGCCAGACTTCTCCAAGGACTTTGTTATCTACTGCGACGCCTCGCGACAAGGACTAGGTTGCATTCTCATGCAAGATCGACACGTAATTGCCTACGCTTCACGGCAATTGCACCCACATGAGGAGAATTATCCTACTCATGATCTAGAGCTTGCAACCGTAGTCTATGCACTTAAGACCTGGCGACATTACCTCCTCGGTAATCGTTGCGAAATATTCACTGATCACCAAAGTCTGAAGTACATTTTCACCCAACCGGATTTGAATCTCAGGCAAAGACGTTGGGTTGAGTTGATCACAGACTTCGACTTAGGAATAACCTACACCCCAGGGAAAGCCAACGTCATGGCTGATGCGCTAAGTCGTAAATCTTATTGTAACAACCTGATGTTACAACAAAGTCAACCGCTTCTCCATGAGGAATTTCGGAAGCTTAACCTTCACATTGTACCTCAAGGTTTTCTTTCCACCTTGGTAGCAAAACCTACTCTTACGGATCAAATCATCGCTGCCCAAAAGCGAGACAAGGGAATATCTAAAATCAAAGAGAACATTGCTAGCGGAGGTGCTAGTTGTTTCTCCACAAATGATCATGGTGTTGTGTACTTTGAGAACCGTCTAGTGGTTCCCAAGAACCAGCATCTACGACAGTTGATCCTTAAGGAGGCTCATGAATCTCCTCTCACCATTCATCCCGGTAGTACTAAGATGTATCAGGACCTACGCTAGAGGTTCTGGTGGACTAGGATGAAGAGAGAAATTGCTCACTATATTGCTAATTGCGACGTCTGTCGTCGTGTAAAAGCAGAGCATCAACGGCCTGCTGGCACCCTTCAACCCTTAGCTATTCCTGAATGGAAATGGGATAAAATTAGTATGGATTTCATTACCGGTTTTCCCAGGACCAAGAGAGGGAATAATGCTATTTTCGTCGTGGTCGATCGTCTTTCCAAAGTAGCCCATTTCTTACCTGTTCGTGAGAGTATAACCGCTAGCCAGCTGGCAGACTTATACATCTCCCGAATAGTGTCCCTCCATGGTGTTCCTTTGGAAATTAACTCGGATCGAGGAAGTCTTTTCACCTCTCGATTTTGGGAAAGTTTCCAAAATGCTATGGGAACCCGTCTCTCCTTTAGCACCGCTTTCCACCCTCAGTCGAGTGGTCAAGTGGAACGCGTCAACCAGATTCTAGAAGACATGCTTCGAGCCTCTGTTATCTCATTCGGAATGGACTGGGAGAACTGCCTTCCATTTGCTGAATTCGCTTACAACAACAACTATCAATCTAGCTTGGGTAAAGCCCCTTTTGAAGTTCTCTATGGATGACGGTGTCGAACACCCCTTAACTGGTCAGAGACCGGGGAAAGACAATTCTTTGGCCCGGATATGATTCAGGAAGCAGAAGAACAAGTTCGCATCGTTCGTGAAAAGTTGAAAACAGCCCAATCTCGTCAAAAGAGTCAATATGACCGAAAACATAAGGCTATGACTTTCGAGGTTGACGAGAAGGCTTATCTTCGGGTCACCCCTCTGAAGGGAACCCATCGTTTCGGTATCAAAGGCAAATTGGCTCCTCGTTACATTGGACCTTTTCGCATTCTCGCCAAACGAGGAGAAGTTGCCTACTAGTTGGAACTACCTCCGCACCTCTCCAGAGTCCACGATGTCTTCCACGTTTCTCAACTCAGGCGTTGCTTCTCGGATCCTATCCGTGGAGTGGACCACGAAACGCTTGATCTCCAAGATAATCTTACATATCGAGAGTACCCCATTCGTATCCTCGATCAGGCCGAACGTACCACCCGACGTCATAATATCAAGTTTCTCAAAGTACAATGGTCGCACCATTCTGAGGATGAAGCAACTTGGGAAAGGGAGGATCGTCTTCGACTCGAGTATCCCGCCTTCTTCCTGGAGGAACCCAAATCTCGGGACGAGATTCTTTTGAGTGGGGGTGAGTTGTCACACCCTAGCTAGTCATGCATCAGAGTGTGTGCATCATGTTTAAAATTCCATTTAATTTGAAATGGGGATTTGTGAAACCCTCAGAATCATTTTTGAAAATGATCCAATAAAAATTTCTCCAAAAAGGTCCAAGAAAATGCTCATGTTGCTCTCTGAAAATATTGGACAGAGATAAAAATCAAACCAATATTTTTAAGAGCTCATAGGTATTTATTTTGGGCATTTGGAATTAATGCATAAATATTTGCATTGGAAATATATTAGTTATATATATTAATATATGTCCAAATATTATGCCATTTATAAAGGAGCTCTGGAATAATATATCTAGCTCCTGCAAAAATTGGCATAAGGTAAATAAATGATTTAATATTTTATTTAAATCAAAACAAATGTCAGAAATTAGAAAAAGAAAAATAAATAAAGGGAGAACCTTACCTGGGCTCCTCCCTGTGCAGCCCAGCCAGTTGGCCGGCCTAGCCAGCAGGCGGCCCAGCCCGCCTCCCTCCTCTGTCGTCTTCGTCCTCGACAGAGGGAGGGGAGTGTGGCCGGCGCGCGTGCGCGCCACCGCGCCACGCCACCTGCTCTCCTGCCTGCCTGCCCCTCCCCTCCTCGTCTCGATGCCCCGGACGACGCCACGCCCTCCCCTGCTCTCTCTCACTCTCCCTCGGTTCTTCCCCTCCTCTCCCTCGCTCTCCCTCTCCCGTGTCCGAACGCCACCATCGCCGCCGTTCGCCATAGCAGCAGCCACCGCCCTTCCCTCGCTCCCCCGACTAGCCCAGAGGCTCCGCCTCGACCCCCTCTTCCTCCCCACCGATCCACGGGCCTCCGGAAGCCCTGCATCGCCGCCCACGTCGCCGTTCCCCTCCTCGGCCACCGGAGATTGTCGCCGTCGATTCGAGAGCTACCGGACGTCCCCGAGCCCGCTAACCATCCCTGCAGCTCCGCGGTGAGCCGCTGACCCGATTCCCCCTTGCCCCGTCATCCCTAGCATCCTGTAGTTGCCGTCCCCTTGAGCTCCGAAGCTCGCCGCCGCCGTGCCTCGTCGCCGCCGTGGCTGGAGCCGTTGTAGCTCGAAGCCGAGCACACCATCGTGCTCCACACCTCACCAGGAGCACGTAGCACGCACCAACGCCTCCCCTAGCGCCTTGCATCGCCTAACCCGCCGTTGGCCGAACTCCGGCCGCCGCTCACGAGCTCGCCGTCGTCGGTACCGGCCACCTCAGGCACGGCCACCACCACCGTTCGACGCGCGGGAGCAAGGGCTCTCCAACGAGCCCAAGCACGGCCTCGCCCGTGCCCTGTAGCGCGTTTCCGCATCGCGCCGCCGTCTCGGGCCCCGCCGGCGTCATGTCGCCGGTGGGTTTGACCTGTTTGACCTGGGGTTTGACCCCCCCAGGGTCACTGACGCGTGGGCCCCGTCGGCCAGGTGGTCAGATTAGTGCTAATCACTGTTAGTTAACCCCCTGACACTGACCAGTGGGCCCCAGCGCCACTAATTCCTAATTAGGATTAAATTAACCCTGTTTAACCCCCCCTGTCACTAACGTGTGGACCCCACACGTCAGGTTTGACCCCAGCCAGCCGCAGTTGACCACTGACGTCATGCTGACGTCATGCTGGCGCAATATATATATTTCTGGATTTAATTTAAATCAGGAAATTCTAGAATATTATTTAAACTTCAAAAATTCATAACTTTTAATCTGTAACTCCAAATCAGACAAATTATATATGAAAAATGATCAGAAAAATCCAATCTATCCATCTGTACTATTTTCATGCATGATCAAACAAGTTAAATTGATGTTTTAAGCAAAACAAGGAAAAGCACTTTAAAAGGCCATGTTTGAGTTTGAAATTTGAATCTTTGATTCAAATTTGTTCAAACCCTTCTGGTTTTAGTTGCATTAGCCCAACACACTCATATTGCCATGTTTCATGCATGCATCATATTGTTGCACATTGTTTGGTGATGGTTGTGTATCGGTGTCCTTTGCGACAGGTTCTGCCCCCGAGGAGTACCGTGATTACCCTAACGAAGAACCGTATCAGTGCATCGAACCATCAGGCAAGCAACCAACCATTTGATCATATCGATACAATCCCATGTTCTCGCTCCTGCTCTCTTTTACTGCATTAAGACAACGCGTTTCAAACTGCTGTGTGCTACGGTAGTTGAACCCATTTCCTCTGCATGACCTGTCATTGCCACAGTAACTAGATGAAACCCACTAGCATGCGTAGGAGTTGATTGAGCCATATGTATGTGTTGTTCCTACCTTGCTATGCCTGCTATGCTTAGAGTCGTGTCAGGTCTGGTTCATCTGGGTGATGGGCTAGAGTGAAATGATTATGTCGGTAATGAGAGTGGTGTGGTGAACACGATTTGGTAAAGGTATCGATGAGAGGCCATGTAGGAGTACATGGTGGGTTGTTTCATTGAAGCCGACCTTAAGCACTGAGATCTGTATGTGTGATTTAAGATACATCTACTACCATGCATTGGGCCCTGAAATATGACCCCGCTCGACTTCTTATTCACCCTAGCTCTCTGTCCAGGAGTTGCAAGTAGTTTCTGGTGTTTGTAGCCTACTGGAGGCCGTGGACAGCGCTGACCGTAGGGGTGGGCTGTGATACGGTAGGTACGTGGCACGGTGTACCGAATACCCGTTAGGTATCTCGGGAACCCTGTTCACATCGTTCGGGGCCGTATGGGAAACCTCGGCCGGACTCCCTGCGGATGGAACCTGGATAGGCGATAAACCTGGACTAGAGGCTTAAGTGTTTAGGTAGGTCGTGGTCTACACCCACGTCGGCTTTCGCTTGAAGTCTGCCGAGCACATGTCGTGTGCAGACGCTAAGTGGTGGAAACATGTATGAAGAAGTACACCCCTGCAGGGTTATCATGATCTATTCGAATAGCCGCGTCCGCGGTAAAGGACTACTTGGTTGCCTATACAGTTCATAGACAAGTAAATGGAAACTACTAAAAGCCTCAAGATAAGTGTGAGTGCCGAGGATGGCTCTTCCATAGGAAGACGGAGGTGGATCCTCGGTAGTGTATTGAAGTGGTGAGTAGTGGACTCGTGTGCGCAAAACCATTTCAAGTTGAAGTATCGTAGGATAGTCTAGCCAAGAGTCAAAGCTGGCTTGCTGCAATAACTCCACCAACCCTTCTTGATAATATGCATGTATGTAGGATCTGATGTAAGTCTTGCTGAGTACCTTTGTACTCATGTTGCTATAATTTACATTTTTTCAGAAGACGCTGCAACCACTTCTGATGGGTTCTATGTAGACGTTGACATCAACGAGTAGGCTAAAGGCCCAGGTGGTGACCCTGAGCTTGTGAAGGACCATGTAGTATAGCTAGGCTTTCCAAGCCTCTTTTATTTTACTAGTTGTCTGTACTCAGACAAGTTACTTCCGCTGCTAGTTTGTATGACTGTATGACTTGAATGTTGGGTCGTGAGACCCGTACCTTTGTGTATGTTATGTATGGCTCCCTGAGCCTTAAATAAAGTACTTGTGTCATAGAGTCATGTTGTGATGCTTCGTTGTATTTGCACATATCGAGCATATTGTGTGTATGATTGAAATGCTTGGTATGTGTGGGATCTGACTATCTAGTTGTTTATCTTTAGTAGCCTCTCTTACCGGGAAATGTCTCCTAGTGTTACCGCTGAGCCATGGTAGCTTGCTACTGCTCTGGAACACTTAGGCTGGCCGGCATGTGTCCTTCTTCGTTCCAGTGTCTGTCCCTTCGGGGAAATGTCACGCTTTGAGTACCGGAGTCCTGTTAGCCCGCTACAGCCCGGTTTACCGGAGTCCTGCTAGCCCAGTGCTACAGCCCGGACCCACTTGCTGATGACCGACACGTTCGAAGCTGGGTCATGGATGCCTGTCCCTGTAAGTCTGTGCCACTTTGGGTTTACGACTAGTCATGTCAGCCCGGGCTCCTTATCATATGGATGCTAGCGACACTATCATATACGTGAGCCAAAAGGCGCAAACGGTCCCGGGCAAAGGTAAGGCGACACCCGTGGGGATACCGTGCATGAGGCCGCAAAGTGATATGAGGTGTTACCGGCTAGATCGATGTGACATCGAGTCGGGGTTCTGACAGAGGAACACCGCACTGTCATGAGTGCGGTGATTCAGAAGGTCCATCTCGCCAAAAGCGGGCTGACCGAAGCCTGCAACAGCCTTCTATCAGGCTTTGAGGTAAGAATATTAATATATGTAAAATAGTACCGCATAGACAGTAGCCCCTGATGCTCGGTTCGGTGTTCAGAAAGAAAAGCCGGACTGAGGATCTAAAAAGATATACGCAGGAGTCATAAAAAATATGTCGATATGGGATTGCAGGCTACCTTGTTGACCTCTGCCGCACTAACTGCGGAGGTCAATGCTTTGAAGCAAAACCTCGAGCGGTCCGAGAACGAGCTCGACCATGCCAAGAAGCAACTCGAGGACAAAGACGGTGAGTAGCACCGTATTAAAGTTGTACCTTACAGAAAAGGATTTGGTTGCAAAAAGAATGACAAGGATAACGTGGGTATTGCAGGGGCCACAAACGAGGTGGCGACCCTGAAGGAGGCAGTGTCCATGGCCGAACGTAATGTGGCCGCAGAGCACGCCGAGCGAGAGAAGCAGGAGGCGCGGGTGGCGGAGGTACGGTAAGAGCTCCAGGCTCTCGTGGAAAAACATGAGAGTTTGGAGCGTGACTCGAAGACTCGAGAGTCCGAGCTTGCATCGGCTCTTGAGAGTGCCGAAGCCGCTAAGGCCGAAGCCTACAAGGCCCTCCAAGAAATCGAGGCGTTGAAGAAAATAGCGTCAGGTAAGGCATTTTTCATGCAAAGCAAGCATGTGGATGTGGATTACGTGTTACTTACCCGAATTCGGAGCTCTCCAGGAGCGTTCACAGATCTGCCCTGCAGCGTGTCCGATGCTGCCGCTTTCTACAGGGCCGAGGAGGGGAGCGCGACGGAGAAGGTCTTCTGGTCTCAGTATGCTAAGGCCGGACATCCGGTTCCCCTTAGCGACCAGCTGAAGCAGCTGGTCGAGCTCCACAAGGTGGCCGAACAGGCCATGAAGGGCCTCATAGTTCGGCTGTGGCCCAATGTGGCCATGCTTGGGAGCTACTTCGGCCTAGTGCGGCGGCTGGTGGATGCATGTCCACGGGTTGAGGTCATCAAGCGATCCGCCTGTATTGAAGGTGCCCGTCGGGCCCTTGCCCGTGCTAAGGTGCACTGGGGCAAGATGGATGCTGAGAAGCTTGTGACGGACGCGCCACCGCCAGGCAAGGAGTATCACATGCCCGAGATGTATTATAACAGTGTCCTGAAGGGTGCCCACACTATTGCGGGTGAGTGCTCCAATAATGTAATATTTGAGTAAACTCGCATTTTGTTATCCTGTGCGCAGAAAACTTTGTTCATATGCGCTAAGCAACGCTTGTTGATTTAAAATATTACCTTCTGTGCGGCTGTTTATCAAATCTGAGAGATGGCAAGTCGTCGGCTTCAGCCCCCATGCCATGAGTGCTGGGGTGTTCGGTATAAATTTGAGCACTCTTGTTCCCATATTTGGGTCCTCTAGGGAGGCGCTCAACACGAGAACTAGGAAACAGGACTTATAATGCTTGAACACTCTCACTTAGCCATAGAATTCTATAATTTTAAATTTCGGCGAAGCCCCTAGTGTTCGGAAGGCCGAATTCGGGGCGCTATCCACGCCTGGGCCGGACAAAGCCGGTTCCTCGCTCTAAGCGGTATAAGTCTTTAGGGACTCGAAAAAACCTCTCGAATAGCGACCGACTCTTGCCTCATCATGACGGTCAGTTTTAGCTTTCTCCACTGAGGCGTTAACCCAGCTCAACTGGGGTGCAATCGCAGTGGTTCTCCCAGTGCTACCTTAGCCGATACAACGGAACGTAAGGTACCAAAACATGGGAGCCGGGCAAACCCAACTATTGACCCAAGACATGATTCGGAGCTGATGCATATAATGTTATAAGTTCGGAGTGCCGCACTTGTGAAAGTGTTCGGACTTATCACACCATGATGTGGGGAACATAAGCCCCTGGTGTTTTTAGCCGTACCAAAGTGTACGGAGGCAACATGTCGTAAATGAACATATGTATAAGAAAGAAATGCAATTATAAGCAAAAAGGTGCTGCATTGTTTTATTCAAGAAGTACTGCTATGAATGCAGAACGATACAAATAGGGCGATAAGCAAGGGACGGGACTGTTAAACATGTCCCCCTCCAGGGGTAGGCTGCGGAGTGGTGTATAAAACAGATTAAATGCTCGTAAGGGAGACCACCTGGATATTCGTCGCAGCCTTTCTCCTTCCCTGGCTGTTGCATCATGAGTTCGGCCGGTCTATTACCGGACAGGGCCTCTGGTAAACGTAGTCCTGTGGGTAAGAAAAAAGAAAAAGAAAAGAAATGACACACTTAGGAGCCCCTGATGTGGTTGAGCCGCATTCAGGGCCTGTCGTGGTCGTGCCCCTTCCCCTATGCCCATGGTATCTCCAGAGCGTAATGATGTACGTGAAGGACCAGTCTTGCAATCTTGCAAGGGCTGGGGTTGGGGTCGTATTGCTACGCGTGCTCGGAACGCGCCAGGTGGTCTTGTTGTAGGTTACTTCGGGCGCGTTTGGCCGTGTCCGGTCGCTTAACGACCGGACTCGAGAATTGCCTTAAGAGGCTGCATTGTACTTCTGCCGTGAGAGCCGCTGTATGTTCCTCCGTTCGGAGGGAGCGCTCGGTGTTTCCATTGACCGTGATGACTCCTCGAGGGCCTGGCATCTTGAGCTTGAGGTATGCGTAGTGCGGCACCGCGTTGAACTTTGCAAACGCGGTCCGTCCGAGCAATGCATGATAGCCGCTGCGGAACGGAACTATGTTGAAGATTAACTCCTCGCTCCGGAAGTTATCCGGGGATCCGAAGACCACTTCAAGTGTGACTGAGCCCGTACAATTGGCCTCTACACCTGGTATGACACCTTTGAAGGTCGTCTTTGTAGGTTTAATCCTTGAGGGGTCTATGCCCATCTTGCGCACTGTGTCCTGATAAAGCAGGTTCAGGCTGCTGCCGCCGTCCATCAGGACTCTGGTGAGGTGAAATCCATCGACGATTGGGTCTAAAACCAATGCGGCGAATCCGCCGTGGCGGATGCTGGTGGGGTGGTCCCTTCGATCAAAAGTGATTGGGCAAGAGGACCATGGGTTGAACTTCGGGGCGACTGGCTCCATCGTGTATACGTCCCTGAGTGCACGCTTCCGCTCCCTCTTGGGTATGTGGGTTGCGTATATCATATTCACCGTCCGCACTTGTGGGGGAAAACCCTTCTGTCCTCTGTTGTTCGGCGGTCGGGTCTCTTCTTCGTCATCGCTATGCAGCCCCTTGTCATTATTTTCGGCAATTAGCTTGCTTGCCTGCTTGAATACCCAACAGTCCCTGTTGGTGTGGTTGGCTAGTTTTTCGGGGGTGCCGTGTATATGGCACGAGCGATCGAGTATTCGGTCCAAATTGGACGGACCCGTAGTGGTTCTTTTGAACGGTTTCTTCTGCTGACCGGGTTTCGAGTCTCTGAATCCGGCCTTCACTGCCGTATCATCATTATTGTCGCTGTTAATGCGGCGTTTATTCTTGTTGCGACGTGACCTGCCATTGCGATCCTTAGTATCCGGACTGCCGGAATTGTTGCTAAGGTTGTTGCTGCGAGCTAGCCAGCTGTCCTCTCCCGCGCAAAAGCGGGTCATGAGTGATGTGAGGGCTGCCATGGATTTCAGCTTTTCCTGTCCCAGGTGCCGGGCAAGCCATTCGTCGCGGATGTTATGTTTGAAGGCTGCGAGGGCCTCCGCATCCGGACAGTCGACGATTTGATTTTTCTTAGTTAAGAACCGTGTCCAGAATTGTCTGGCCGATTCGTCTGACTGCTGAATTATGTGGCTTAGGTCGTCAGCGTCTGGTGGTCGCACATACGTGCCCTGGAAGTTATAAAGGAATGCGGCTTCCAGGTCCTCCCAACATCCAATTGATTCTGCTGGCAAGCTGTTAAGCCAATGCCGAGCTGGTCCTTTAAGCTTGAGTGGGAGGTATTTGATGGCGTGAAGATCGTCACCGCGGGCCTTGTGGATATGAAGGAGATAGTCTTCGATCCAAACCGCGGGGTCTGTTGTGCCATCATAGGATTCGATATTCACGGGTTTAAACCCTTCGGGGATTTGATGATCCATTACTTCATCTGTGAAGCATAGTGGGTGTGCAGCGCCTCTGTATTGGGCTATATCGCGATGAAGCTCCAACGAGCTTTGTCTATTGTGTTCGGCCCGGCCGGACTTACTGTGTCCGGCTCGACGGTTGTCGTCACGTATCATGGGGCTCCCACGCGATCCGTAGATCGATCTTGATTGTCTTGCCTTATCCTCCAATATATCTCGCAAGTCCGGAGCATTGCCCTGTGGCCTTGTGCTGTTCGAGCGATGCCGGGGTACGGTTCTAGTGAAGGGCCTAGAGGCCTCTCTGTTGCGGCCACGAGGTGGCCGGTCAGCCGTATTGTGCTCTGGTGATGCGATTTTATATGCCTCCTCCTATAATCGGGGGAGCAACTTGCGTTCGGGGTAGCTTTTGGAGGGGCGTTCGAGCTCATGCTCTTTGGCCGCCAGGACTTCCGTCCATCTGTCGGCTAGCAGATCCTGATCAGCTCTAAGCTGTTGCTGCTTTTTCTTGAGGCTGTTTGCCGTGGCCATAAGCCTGCGTTTGAAACGCTCTTGTTCGACGGGATCCTCAGGCACGACAAATTCGTCGTCGTCGAGGCTTGCCTCGTCTTCAGAGGGAGGCATGTAACTATCTTCCTCTACCACTTCGTCTGCCGCCCTCTTGTGAGGGCTGGCATCTCCGTCCTCCTGCGCTGAATCTTGCTGGAGGGGGTTGTCTTTGGCACTATCTGGGGTATTATTATCTCCGGTGTCGGAATCGCCATTCTTGCTGTGGCGGGATTTAGAGCGGCGCCGCTGACGCCGGCGCTTGGGCTGTTTCTTGGAGGGGTCTTCCTCCGCTGTTCCTTCGCCATTCCCATCCTTTGGGATATCCACCTTGTATATGTCGTATGACGAGGTGGCTTTCCAGTGCCCAGTAAGCGCTGGTTCTTGGTCGTCTCCGGCATCGTCATCCATACCGTCGATGTCGTCGGAGTCGAAGTCTAGCATGTCGGTTAGATCATCGACAGCGGCTACTAAGTGGGTGGTGGGTGGGTCTTGAATTTCTTCGTCGTCCGCATCCCAACCGTCCTGACCGTAGTCCGGCCAGGGCTCTCCTGATAACGAGAGATATTTTAGCGAGCTCAAAACATCGCCAAAAGGTGAGTGTTGAAAGATGTCCGCGACGGCGAACTCCATGATCGGCGCCCAATCGGATTCGATTGGTGGGGGCGCGGGAGGTTCGGAGTCCGGCACCTTGGAGTCACGAGATTCAGAAGGGACAAAGTCAGTATTCGGCTCTATCGCCGTAGAGGTTGCAGCCCCCGAGGCGGTGTCTAACCATCCCTCCTCGATCTGCGCGGCTAGCTCCGAATTGGAGGTCGGAGCAGACTCGTGTGCGGCCTCCAGGGCACTGTCCGGCAGCAGAGCTAAATCATGCCCATCGTGACAGTGCGGCACGCTCGGCTGTGGCTCGAATCCATTGAAGATCAAGTCTCCGTGGATGTCAGCCGTGAAGTTCAGACTTCCAAATCTGACCTGACGGCCAGGGGCGTAGCTTTCGATCTGCTCCAGATGGCCAACCGAATTGGCCCGCAGTGCAAAGCCGCCGAATACGAAGATCTGTCCGGGGAGAAAAGTCTCACCCTGGACCGCGTCGTTGATGATGATCAAAGGAGCCATCGAGCCTATCGGTGACGACACAGAGGAACTCTCAATGAAAGCACCAATGTCGGTGTCAAAACCGGCGGATCTCGGGTAGGGGGTCCCGAACTGTGCGTCTAGGCGGATGGTAACAGGAGACAAGGGACACGATGTTTTACCCAGGTTTGGGCCCTCTTGATGGAGGTAAAACCCTACGTCCTACTTGATTGATATTGATGATGTGGATGTTACAAGAGTAGATCTACCATGAGATCAAGGAGGCTAAACCCTAGAAGCTAGCCTATGGTATGATTGTTGTTATTGTTGTTGTCCTACGGACTAAAACTATCCGGCTTATATAGACATCGGAGAGGGCTAGGGTTACACAGAGTCGGTTACAATGGTAGGAGATCTACATATCCGTATCTCCAAGCTTGCCTTCCACGCCAAGGAAAGTCCCATCCGGACACGGGACGAAGTCTTCAATCTTGTATCTTCATAATCTTGGAGTCCGGCCGATGATGATAGTTCGGCTATCTGGACACCCCCTAGTCCAGGACTCCCTCACCCTTCCCGCTCAATATTTGGGAAGAGGCCCAGGGCCTTTGCCTATAAATAGGACTAGCCACTCTCAAGGCAGGGCATCGACCAATCGAACCTTAGCCAGAACCACCAACACAAGAACCCCTCCCCTCGCGAGGCTGTTCTCCCTTGTATTGTTCATCATCAGCCCAGGAGGCAATCCACCACACCACAAACTAGAGTAGGGTATCATACCACAATGGTGGCCCAAACTAGTATAAACCCCGTGTCTCTCGTGTTGCTCTTTTCATAGCTTAGATCCAACGACGCGGCGAGGTGCAGGTAGGTAGAGGGCGAGATCTCCGCGCGCACCCCAGTGTTCGAACCTAGAGGGTCTGCCGGAACCCGAAATCCGACACAATCAAGCAGGAAGTAGGGTTTCACCTCCATCGAGAGGGCCCGAACCTGGGTAAAACATCATGTCCCTTGCCTCCTATTACCATTAGCCTTAGACGCACATATCGAGACCCCCTACCTGAGATCCGTCGGTTTTGACACCGACACCGATTACTCAAACTCGGTTGGACCGACTTTGGTAATAGGCTAACAGAGAGTTGGTCAGCCAAAATCGGTGGGACCGATTCGCTCGTCTCGGTGGGACCGAAGCGTTACAAAAAGGAAACAGAGAGTTTGCATTGTAGACTCGGTGGGACCGATCTCTCATCTCGGTTAGACCGAAACATTACAAAGGGAAATAGAGAGTTTGCAACCCCATATCTGTGAAATCGAGATCCCTATCGGTGAGACCGAAAAGACTAGGGTTTCTGGCAGTGGCTATGTTAAATGAACTCGGTGGCGCCAGATGGATCAAACCGGTGGGGCCGAGTTTGACTTTTGGTTTGGGACACATGTGGATATGAGAAAGTGGCTGAGGCTTTGGAGCATATCACAAAGCATTTTGAGCAAGCAAGCCATTAAGCAACACCTCATCCCCTTTTAATAGTATTGGCTTTCCTATAGACTCAATGTGATCTTGGATCACTAAAATAGGAAATGTAGAGTCTTGGACTTTGAAGCTTGAGCCAATCTTTTGTCCTTAGCATTTTGAGGGGTCCACATTCCTTATCCATGCCATGCTAATCATTGAACTTTCCTGAAATATTTATCTTGTAATGGCATTAGTTCAATGAGCTATATGTTGTTAATCATTACCAAAACCACCTAGGGATAGTTGCACTTTCACAATGGCACTGAGTTCAAGAACGCTGGCCTCGACATTTATCTTGATACTTTGGGCATCACACATGAGTTCTCTGCTCCTTACACAGCTCAGCAGAATGGCATCATGGAGCGCAAGAACAGAACACTCATTGAGATGGCACGAACGCTGCTCGATGAGTACAAGACTCCAAGAAAATTTTGACCTGAAGCCATTGATACTGCATGCCAGATCATCAACACAGTATATCTTCACAAGTTCTTCAAGAAGACATCTTATGAACTTCTCACTGGTAAGAAGCCAAATGTCAGTTACTTCAAAGTCTTTGGTGCTAGGTGCTGGATCAAAGATCCACATCACACGTCTAAATTCGCACCGAAAGCACATGAAGGTTTTATGCTTGGTTACGGAAAGGACTCACACACCTACAGAGTCTTCAACCTCTTTCACTATAAAGTGGTTGAAACTATAGATGTACGGTTCGATGAGACTAATGGCTCGCAAAGAGAGCACCTGCCAAATGTGCTAGATGAAGCTACACCAAGTGAAGCTATCAAGTTGATGGGTACTGGAGAAATCATACACGAGGAACAGGCTGAGGATGAGATTACCATTTCTGCACCTAATCAACTTGAAGACAATGCTCGGTCCGAAGCCAACACTGAAGATGAAGACAATAGTCAGTCAGATCAAAATCTTCGTCCAGCTCATCCTCGGGTTGCAAATGAAGTCCAGATTGAGAAAATCATTGATAGCATCAACTCTCCTGGCCCTCTCACTCGATCAAGAGCTACACAACTAGCAAACTTTTGTGGACACTTTGCCTTTGTCTCTATATCTGAACCCAATAAAGTCGAAGAAGCCTTCATGGAACCTAAATGGATTCAAGCTATGCAAGAAGAGCTTCAACAGTTTGAGTTGAATAATGTCTGAGAGCTTGTCAAATGTCCTGATCCTCGCAAGCACAATGTCATTGGCACGAAATGGATCTATCACAACAAGCAAGATGAACTTGGACAAGTTGTCAGAAACAAAGCTTGCCTTGTTGCTCAAGGTTACACACAAGTGGAAGGAATAGACTTTGATGAAACCTTTGCTCCTGTGGCTCGGCTTGAAGCCATTCGCATAATGCTGGCTTATGCCAATCATTACAACATTCTTCTGTATCAAATGGATGTGAAGAGTGCCTTTCTCAATGGCAAGATTGAAGAAGAAGTGTATATCGCTCAACCGCCTAGTTTTGAAGATCCTAAACATCCTGATATGGTGTACAAGCTCAACAAGGCACTGTATGGCCTTAAACAAGCACCTTGCACTTGGTATGACACACTCAAGGAATTCCTGAAGAGCAAAGGCTTCAAACCTGGTTAACTAGATCCCACTCTCTTCACGAAGACATATGATGATGAACTATTTGTGTGTCAAATATACATGGATGACATTATCTTCGGATGCACAGATAAGAGATACAGTGATGAGTTTGGATACATGATGCAAGAATCCAGTCCATCTCTCGAAGACAAAGCACATCGAGATTCGTCATCACTTTCTCAGTGGTCATGTCAACAAGGAAGACATTGATATCATTCACATCAACACTGAAGAGCAACTGGCTGATATCTGTTGGGGAACGTTGCAGAAAATAAAAAATTTCCTACGGTGTCACCAAGATCCATCTATGAGTTCGTCTAAGCAACGAGTGAAAGGAGAGATGCATCTACGTACCACTTTGTAGATCGCGAGCGGAAGCGTTCAAAAGAACGGGGTTGAGGTAGTCGTTCTCGTCGTGATCCTATCACAGGAGATCCTAGCACCGAACGGATGGCACCTTCGCATTCAACACACGTACGGTCAGCGTGACGTCTCCTCCGTCTTGATCCAGCAAGGGGGAAGGAGAGGTTGATAATGATCCAGCAGCACGACGTTGTGGTGGTGGATGCAGCAGAACTCCAACAAGGCTTCGCCAAGCTGCTGCGGGAGGAGGACGAGGTGTAGCAGGGGAGGGAGGCGCCAAGACACAGGGTGCGGCTGCCCTCCCCCTGCCCTCCTTTATATAGTCCCCCAGGGGGGCGCCGGCCCTAGGAGATCCAATCTCCCAAGGGGGCGGCGGCCAGGGGGGTGGAGTGCCCCCCAAGGCAAGTGGTGCGCCCCCCCCCACCTAGGGTTTCAAACCCTAGGCGCAGGGGGGCCAAGCGCACCAGCCCACTAGGGGCTGGTTCCCCTCCCACTTCAGCCAACGGGGCCCTCCGGGATAGGTGGCCCCACCCGGTGAACCCCGGGGACCCTTCCGGTGGTCCCAGTACAATACTGGGTGACCCCGAAACTTTCCCGATGGCCGAAACAACACTTCCTATATAGTTTTCTTTACCTCTGGACCATTCTGGAACTCCTCGTGACATCCAGGATCTCATCCGGGACTCCGAACAACATTCGGTTTGCTGCATACTCATATTCATACAACCCTAGCGTCACCGAACCTTAAGTGTGTAGACCCTACGGGTTCGGGAGACATGTAGACATGACCGAGATGGCTCTCCGGTCAATAACCAATAGCGGGATCTGGATACCCATGTTGGCTCCCACATACTCCTCGATGATCTCATCGGATGAACCACGATGTCGAGCATTCAAAGAACCCCGTATACTATTCCCTTTGTCATACGGTATGTTACTTGCCTGAGACTTGATCGTCGGTATCCCAATACCTCGTTCAGTCTCGTTACCAGCAAGTCACTTTACTCGTACCATAATGCATGATCCCGTGACCAGACACTTGGTCACTTTGAGCTCATTATGATGATGCACTACCGAGTGGGCCCAGTGATACCTCTCCGTTATACGGAGTGACAAATCCCAGTCTCGATCCGTGTCAACCCAACAGACACTTTCGGAGATACCTGTAGTGCACCTTTATAGTCACCCAGTTACGTTGTGACGTTTGGTACACCCAAAGCACTCCTACGGTATCTGGGAGTTACACGATCTCATGGTCTAAGGAAGAGATACTTGACATTGGAAAAGCTCTAGCAAAACGAACTACACGATCTTGTGCTATGCTTAGGATTGGGTCTTGTCCATCACATCATTCTCCTAATGATGTGATCCCGTTATCAATGACATCTAATGTCCATAGTCAGGAAACCATGACTATCTGTTAATCAACGAGCTAGTCAACTAGAGGCTTACTAGGGACATATTATGGTCTATGTATTCACACGTGTATTATGATTTCCGGATAATACAATTATAGCATGAATAAAGACAATTATCATGAACAAGGAAATATAATAATAATCCTTTTATTATTGCCTCTAGGGCATATTTCCAACAGTCTCCCACTTGCACTAGAGTCAATAATCTAGTTACCTTGTGATGAATCGAACACCCATAGAGTTCTGGTGTTGATCATGTTTTGCTCGCGAGAGAGGTTTAGTCAACGGATCTGCAATATTCAGATCCGTATGTACTTTGCAAATATCTATGTCTCCATCTTGAACATTTTCACGGATGGAGTTGAAGCGACGCTTGATGTGCCTGGTCTTCTTGTGAAACCTGGGCTTGTTGGCAAGGGCAATAGCTCCAGTATTGTCACAGAAGAGTTTGATCGGCCCCGACGCATTGGGTATGACTCCTAGGTCGGTGATGAACTCCTTCACCCAAATAGCTTCATGCACTGCCTCCGAGGCTGCCATGTACTCCGCTTCACATGTAGATCCTGCCACGACACTCTGCTTGGAGCTGCACCAGCTTACTGCTCCACCATTCAACATATACACATATCCGGTTTGTGACTTAGAGTCATCCAGATCTGTGTCGAAGCTAGCGTCGACGTAACCCTTTACGGCGAGCTCTTCGTCACCTCCATAAACGAGAAACATGTCCTTTGTCCATTTCAGGTACTTTAGGATATTTTTGACCGCTGTCCAGTGTTCCTTGCCGGGATTACTTTGGTACCTTCCTACCAAACTTACGACAAGGTTTACATCAGGTCTGGTACACAGCATGGCATACATATTAGATCCTATGGCTGAAGCATAGGGGATGACACTCATCTCTTCTTTATCTTTTGCTGTGGTCGGGCATTGAGCCGAGCTCAATCTCACACCTTGCAGTATAGGCAAGAACCCTTTCTTGGACTGATCCATTTTGAACTTCTTCAAAATCTTATCAAGGTATGTGCTTTGTGAAAGACCTATGAGGCGTCTCGATCTATCCCTATAGATCTTGATGCCTAATATGTAAGCAGCTTCTCCAAGGTCCTTCATTGAAAAACACTTATTCAAGTAGGCCTTAATGTTGTCCAAAAGTTCTATATCATTTCCCATTAAAAGTATGTCATCTACATATAATATGAGAAATGCTACAGAGCTCCCACTCACTTTCTTGTAAACGCAGGCTTCTCCATAAGTCTGCATAAACCCAAACGCTTTGATCATCTCATCAAAACGAATGTTCCAACTCCAAGATGCTTGCACCATCCCATAAATGGATCGCTGGAGCTTGCATACTTTGTTAGCATTCTTAGGATCGACAAAACCTTCCGGCTGCATCATATACAACTCTTCTTTAAGATGCCCATTAAGGAATGCCGTTTTGACGTCCATCTGCCATATCTCGTAATCATAGTATGCGGCAATTGCTAACATGATTCGGATGGACTTCAGCTTCGCTACGGGAGAGAAAGTCTCATCGTAGTCAACCCCTTGAACTTGTCGATAACCCTTAGCGACAAGTCGAGCTTTATAGATGGTAATATTACCATCCGCGTCCGTCTTCTTCTTAAAGATCCATTTGTTTTCTATCGCTCGCCGATCATCAGGCAAGTCTGTCAAAGTCCATACTTTGTTTTCATACATGGATTCTATCTCGGATTGCATGGCTTCAAGCCATTTGTTGGAATCTGGGCCCGCCATCGCTTCTTCATAGTTCGAAGGTTCACCGTTGTCTAAAAACATGATTTCCAGGACAGGGTTGCCATACCACTCTGGTGTGGAACGTGTCCTTGTGGACCTACGAGGTTCAGTAGCAACTTGATCCGAAGTACCTTGATCATAATCATTAATTTCCTCTCCAGTTGGTGTAGGCACCACAGGAACATTTTCCTGAGCTGCACTACTTTCCAGTTCAAGAGGTAGTACTTCATCGAGTTCTACTTTCCTCCCACTTACTTCTTTCGAGAGAAACTCTTTTTCCAGAAAGGATCCGTTCTTGGCAACAAAGGTCTTGCCCTCGGATCTTAAGTAGAAGGTATACCCAATGGTTTCCTTAGGGTATCCTATGAAGACGCATTTTTCCGACTTGGGTTCGAGCTTTTCAGGTTGTAATTTCTTGACATAAGCATCGCATCCCCAAACTTTTAGAAACAACAGCTTAGGTTTCTTCCCAAACCATAATTCATACGGTGTCGTCTCAACGGATTTAGACGGTGCCCTATTTAAAGTGAATGTAGCTGTCTCTAGAGCGTATCCCCAAAATGATAGCGGTAAATCGGTAAGAGACATCATAGATCGCACCATATCCAATAGAGTGCGATTACGATGTTCGGACACACCGTTACGCTGAGGTGTTCCAGGCGGCATGAGTTGTGAAACGATTCCACATTTCCTTAAGTGTGTACCAAATTCGTGACTTAAGTATTCTCCTCCACGATCTGATCGTAGGAACTTTATCTTTCGGTCACGTTGATTCTCTACCTCATTCTGAAATTCCTTGAACTTTTCAAAGGTTTCAGACTTGTGCTTCATTAAGTAGACATACCCATATCTACTCAAGTCATCAGTGAGAGTGAGAACATAACGATATCCTCCGCGAGCCTCAACACTCATTGGACCGCACACATCGGTATGTATGATTTCCAATAAGTTAGTTGCTCGCTCCATTGTTCCGGAGAACGGAGTCTTGGTCATTTTGCCCATGAGGCATGGTTCGCATGTGTCAAATGATTCATAATCGAGAGACTCTAAAAGTCCATCAGCATGGAGCTTCTTCATGTGCTTGACACCAATGTGACCAAGGCGGCAGTGCCACAAGTATGTGGGACTATCGTTATCAACTTTACATCTTTTGGTATTCACGCTATGAATCTGTGTAACATTACATTCGAGATTCATTAAGAATAAACCATTGACCATCGGGGCATGACCATAAAACATATCTCTCATATAAATAGAACAACCATTATTCTCGGATTTAAATGAGTAGCCATCTCGTATTAAACGAGATCCAGATACAATGTTCATGCTCAAACTTGGCACTAAATAACAATTATTGAGGTTCATAACTAATCCCGTGGGTAAATGTAGAGGTAGCGTGCCGACGACGATCACATCGACCTTGGAACCATTCCCGACGCGCATCGTCACCTCGTCCTTCGCCAGTCTCCGCTTATTCCGTAGCTCCTGCTGTGAGTTACAAATATGAGCAACGGCACCGGTATCAAATACCCAGGAGTTACTACGAGTACTGGTAAGGTACACATCAATTACATGTATATCAAATATACCTTTAGTGTTGCCGGCCTTCTTGTCCGCTAAGTATTTGGGGCAGTTCCGCTTCTAGTGACCCTTCCCCTTGCAATAAAAGCACTCAGTCTCAGGCTTGGGTCCATTCTTTGACTTCTTCCCGGCAACTGGCTTGCCGGGCGCGGCAACATCTTTTCCGTCCTTCTTGAAGTTCTTCTTACCCTTGCCCTTCTTGAACTTAGTGGTCTTATTGACCATCAACACTTGATGTTCTTTCTTGATTTCAACCTCCGCTGACTTCAGCATTGAGAATACTTCAGGAATGGTCTTCACCATCCCCTGCATATTGTAGTTCAACACAAAGCTCTTGTAGCTCGGTGGGAGCGACTGAAGGATTCTGTCAATGACCGCCTCGTCCGGGAGGTTGATCTCCAGCTGGGACAGGCGGTTGTGCAACCCAGACATATTGAGTATGTGCTCACTGACAGAACTGTTTTCCTCCATCTTACAACTATAGAACTTGTCAGAGACTTCATATCTCTCAACCCGGGCATGAGCTTGAAAAACCATTTTCAGCTCCTCGAACATCTTATATGCTCCGTGTTTCTCAAAACGCTTTTGGAGCCCCGGTTCTAAGCTGTAAAGCATGCCGCACTGAACGAGGGAGTAATCATCAGCACGTGACTGCCAAGCGTTCATAACGTCTTGGTTCTCTGGGATGGGTGCTTCACCTAGCGATTCATCTAGGACATATGCTTTCTTGGCTGCTATGAGGATGATCCTCAGGTTCCGGACCCAGTCCGAATAGTTGCTGCCATCATCTTTCAGCTTGGTTTTCTCTAGGAACGCGTTGAAGTTCATGTTGACATGAGCGTTGGCCATTTGATCTACAAGACATATTTTGCAAAGACTTTAGACTAAGTTCATGATAATTAAGTTCATCTAATCAAATTATTTAATGAACTCCCACTCAGATTGACATCCCTCTAGTCATCTAAGTGTTACACGATCCGAGTCGACTAGGCCGTGTCCGATCATCACGTGAGACGGACTAGTCATCATCGGTGAACATCTCCATGTTGATCGTATCTTCCATACGACTCATGTTCGACCTTTCGGTCTCTTGTGTTCCGAGGCCATGTCTGTACATGCTAGGCTCGTCAAGTTAACCCTAAGTGTTCTGCATGTGTAAAACTGTCTTACACCCGTTGTATGTGAACGTAAGGATCTATCACACCCGATCATCACGTGGTGCTTCGAAACGACGAACTTTAGCAACGGTGCACAGTTAGGGGGAACACTTTCTTAAAATTATTATAAGGGGTCATCTTATTTACTACCGTCGTTCTAAGTAAACAAGATGCATAAACATAATAAACATCACATGCAATTATATAAAGTAGTGACATGATATGGCCAATATCATATAGCTCCTTCGATCTCCATCTTCGGGGCTCCATGATCATCTTCGTCACTGGCATCACACCATGATCTCCACCATCATGATCTCCATCATCGTATCTTCATGAAGTTGTCACGCCAACGACTACTTCTACTTCTATGGCTAACGCGTTTAGCAATAAAGTAAAGTAATTTACATGGCGTTCTTCAATGACACGCAGGTCATACAAAAAATAAAGACAACTCCTATGGCTCCTGCCGGTTGTCATACTCATCGACATGCAAGTCGTGAGTCCTATTACAAGAACATGATCTCATACATCACAATATATCATTCATCATTCATCACAACTTCTAGCCATATCACATCACATGACAATTGCTGCAAAAACAAGTTAGACGTCCTCTAATTGTTGTTGCATCTTTTACGTGGCTGCAATTGGGTTCTAGCAAGAACGTTTTCTTACCTACGAATAACCACAACGTGATTTTTGTCAACTTCTATTTACCCTTCATAAGGACCCTTTTCGTCGAATCCGCTCCAACTAAAGTGAGAGAGACAGACACCCGCTAGCCACCTTATGCAACTAGTGCATGTCAGTCGGTGGAACCTATCTCACGTAAGCGTACGTGTAAGGTCGGTCCGGGCCGCTTCATCCCACAATACTGCTAAAGCAAGAAAAGACTAGTAGCAGCAATCAAGTTGACAAGATCTACGCCCACAACAAAATTGTGTTCTACTCGTGCAATAGAGAACTACGCATAGACCTAGCTCTGATACCACTATTGGAGAACGTTGCAGAAAATAAAAATTTTCCTACGGTGTCACCAAGATCCATCTATGAGTTCATCTAAGCAACGAGTGAAAGGAGAGATGCATCTACATACCACTTTGTAGATCGCGAGCGGAAGCGTTCAAAAGAACGGGGTTGAGGTAGTCGTTCTCGTCGTGATCCTATCACCGGAGATCCTAGCGCCAAACGGACGGCACCTCCGCGTTCAACACACGTACGGTCAGCGTGACGTATCCTTCGTCTTGATCCAGCAAGGGGGAAGGAGAGGTTGATGATGATCCAGCAGCACGACGTCGTGGTGGTGGATGCAGCAGAACTTCGACAGGGCTTCGCCAAGCTGCTGCGGGAGGAGGACGAGGTGTAGCAGGGGAGGGAGGCGCCAAGACACAGGGTGCGGCTGCCCTCCCCCCTGCCCTCCTTTATATAGGCCCCCAGGGGGGCGCCGGCCCTGGGAGATCCAATCTCCCAAGGGGGCGGCGGCCAGGGGGGGTGGAGTGCCCCCCCAAGGCAAGTGGTGCGCCCCCCCCCCCCCACCTAGGGTTTCCAACCCTAGGCACGGGAGGGGCCAAAGGGGGGGCGCACCAGCCCACTAGGGGCTGGTTCCCCTCCCACTTCAGCCCACGGGGCCCTCCGGGATAGGTGGCCCCACCCGATGGACCCCAGGGACCCTTCCGGTGGTCCCGGTACAATACCGGGTGACCCCGAAACTTTCCCGATGGCCGAAACAACACTTCCTATATAGTTTTCTTTACCTCCAGACCATTCCGGAACTCCTCATGACGTCCGGGATCTCATCCGGGACTCCGAACAACATTCGATTTGCTGCATACTCATATTCATACAACCCTAGCGTCACCGAACCTTAAGTGTGTAGACCCTACGGGTTTGGGAGACATGTAGACATGACCGAGATGGCTCTCTGGTCAATAACCAACAGCGGGATCTGGATACCCATGTTGGCTCCCACATACTCCTCGATGATCTCATCGGATGAACCACGATGTCGAGGATTCAAAGAACCCCGTGCGTATACTATTCCCTTTGTCATACGGTATGTTACTTGCCCGAGACTCGATCGTCGGTATCCCAATACCTCGTTCAGTCTCGTTACCGGCAAGTCACTTTACTTGTACCGTAATGCATGATCCCGTGACCAGACACTTGGTCACTTTGAGCTCATTATGATGATGCACTACCGAGTGGGCCCAGTGATACCTCTCCGTTATACGGAGTGACAAATCCCAGTCTCGATCCGTGTCAACCCAACAGACACTTTCGGAGATACCTGTAATGCACCTTTATAGTCACCCAGTTACGTTGTGACGTTTGGTACAACCAAAGCACTCCTACGGTATCCGGGAGTTACACGATCTCATGGTCTAAGGAAGAGATACTTGACATTGGAAAAGCTCTAGCAAAACGAACTACACGATCTTGTGCTATGCTTAGGATTGGGTCTTGTCCATCCCATCATTCTCCTAATGATGTGATCCCGTTATCAACGACATCTAATGTCCATAGTCAGGAAACCATGACTATCTGTTGATCAATGAGCTAGTCAACTAGAGCTTACTGTTGGGGAACGTAGCAGAAATTCAAAATTTTCCTACGTGTCACCAAGATCTATCTATGGAGAAACTAGCAACGAGGGGAAGGAGAGTGCATCTACATACCCTTGTAGATCGCTAAGCGGAAGCGTTCAAGAGAACGGGGTTGAAGGAGTCGTACTCATCGTGATTCAAATCACCGGAGATCCTAGTGCCGAACGGACGGCACCTCCGCGTTCAACACACGTACAGCCCGATGACGTCTCCCACGCCTTGATCCAGCAAGGAGAGAGGGAGAGGTTGAGGAAGACTCCATCCAGCAGTAGCACAACGGCGTGGTGGTGATGGAGGAGCGTGGCAATCCTGCAGGGCTTCGCCAAGCACCGCAGGAGAGGAGGAGTAGGGAGAGAGGTAGGGCTGCACCAAGAGGGAGAGGTTCTCATGTGTTATGGGCAGCCCCAGGCCTCTATTTATATAGGGGAGAAGGGGGCTGCGACCCCTTTAGGGTTTCCCACCCCAAGGGGTGCGGCCAGACCTAGATGGGACTTGGGGAGGCGGCCAAGAGGGGGAGAGAGGGGAGGCGCCCACTAGGTGGGCCTTAAGGCCCATCTGGACTAGGGTTTGCCCCCTCCCACTCTCCCTTGCGCCTTGGCCCCTTGTGGGGGGCGCACCAGCCCACCTAGGGGCTAGTCCCCTCCCACACTTGGCCCACGCAGCCTTCTGGGGCAGGTGGCCCCACTTGGTGGACCCCCGGGACCCTCCCGGTGGTCCCGGTACATTACCGATATCGCCCGAAACTTTTCCGGTGACCAAAACAGGACTTCCCATATATAAATCTTTACCTCCGGACCATTCCGGAACTCCTCGTGACGTCCGGGATCTCATCCGGGACTCCGAACAACATTCGGTAACCACATACAAAACTTCCTTTATAACCCTAGCGTCATCGAACCTTAAGTGTGTAGACCCTATGGGTTCGGGAGACATGTAGACATGACCGAGACGTTCTCCGGTCAATAACCAACAGCGGGATCTGGATACCCATGTTGGCTCCCACATGTTCCACGATGATCTCATCGGATGAACCATGATGTCAAGGACTCAATCGATCCCGTATACAATTCCCTTTGTCTAGCGGTATTGTACTTGCCCGAGATTCGATCATCGGTATACCGATGCCTTGTTCAATCTCGTTACCGGCAAGTCTCTTTACTCGTTCCGTAACACATCATCCCGTGATCAACCCCTTGGTCACATTGTGCACATTATGATGATGTCCTACCGAGTGGGCACAGAGATACCTCTCCGTTTACACGGAGTGACAAATCCCAGTCTCGATCCGTGTCAACCCAACAGACACTTTCGGAGATACCTGTAGTGCACCTTTATAATCACCCAGTTACGTTGTGACGTTTGATACACCCAAAGCATTCCTACGGTATCCGGGAGTTACACGATCTCATGGTCTAAGGAAGAGATACTTGACATTGGCAAAGCTCTAGCAAATGAACTACACGATCTTAGTGCTATGCTTAGGATTGGGTCTTGTCCATCACATCATTCTCCTAATGATGTGATCCCGTTATCAACGACATCCAATGTCCATAGCCAGGAAACCATGACTATCTATTGATCACAACGAGCTAGTCAACTAGAGGCTCACTAGGGACATATTGTGGTCTATGTATTCACACGTGTATTACGATTTCCAGATAATACAGTTATAGCATGAATAAAAGACTATTATCATGAACAAAGAAATATAATAATAACTTATTTATTATTGCCTCTAGGGCATATTTCCAACACTTACTAGGGACATATTATGGTCTATGTATTCACACGTGTATTACGATTTCCGGATAATACAATTATAGCATGAATAAAGACAATTATCATGAACAAGGAAATATAATAATAATCCTTTTATTATTGCCTCTAGGGCATATTTCCAACAATATCTTCACTAAGCCCTTGGACGAGAAGAGGTTTTGCAAGGTGCGGTATGAGCTAAATATCTTAGAATCCTCAAATGTCCAGTGAATGGACACACATCCTAACGCTTATGCATGTTGATGACTTAGATGCGCAATATACGAAGTAAAGTATTTCTTCAATCAATGAAGACTTACCCTCTAAGTGTGAATACATTAATGTGGAATTTGACTTCAGAGCGCCACAATAATTGTGCGCCGTGTCTGTGTCTAATGCTTTCTATATGGTGGGTAACGCCACCACCACAACTTCTCGTAGATTTTCATTTGGCGTCATGATTGCATTGTCTTCTTGTCCATCACATCATTCTCCTAATGATGTGATCCTGTTATCAACGACATCCAATGTCCATAGCCAGGAAACCATGACTATCTGTTGATCACAACGAGCTAGTCAACTAGAGGCTCACTAGGGACATATTGTGGTCTATGTATTCACACGTTTATTACGATTTCCGGATAATACAGTTATAGCATGAATAAAAGACTATTATCATGAACAAAGAAATATAATAATAACTTATTTATTATTGCCTCTAGGGCATATTTCCAACAGTCTCCCACTTGCACTAGAGTCAATAATCTAGTTCACATCACCATGTGATTAACACTGACAGGTCACATCACCATGTGACCAACATCCAAAGAGTTTTGGGTTTGATCATGTTGCTTGCGAGAGAGGTTTTAGTCAACGGGTCTCAACCTTTCAGATCCGTGTGTGCTTTACAAATCTCTATGTCATCTCCTAGATGTAGCTACCACGTTCTATTTGGAGCCATTCCAAATAACTGTTTCACTTGGAGCTATTCTAAATTGTTGCCCCATTGTACGTATCCGGTATCTCTACTTAGAGCTATCCGGATAGGTGTTAAGCTTGCATCAACGTAACCTTTACGACGAACTCTTTTACCACCTCCATAATCGAGAAAATTCCTTAGTCCACTAGTTACTAAGGATAACTTTGACCGTTGTCTGTGATCCATTCTTGGATCACTCTTGTACCCCTTGACTAACTCATGGAAAGGCACACTTCAGGTGCGGTACACAGCATAGCATACTGTAGAGCCTATGTCTTAAGCATAGGAGACGACCTTCGTCCTTTCTCTCTATTCTTCCATGGTCGAGCTTTAAGTCTTAACTTCGTACCTTACAACTCAGGCAAGAACTTCTTCTTTGACTGATCCATCTTGAACACCTTCAAGATCATGTCAAGGTATGTGCTCATTTGAAAATACCATTAAGCATTTTGATCCATCCTTATAGATCTTGATGCTCAACGGTCAAGTAGCTTAATCCAGGTTTTCCATTGAAAAACATTTTTCAAATAACCCTATATGCTTTCCAGAAATCCTACGTCATTTCCGATCAACAACATGTTAACAACACATACTCATCAGAAAATCTATAGTGCTCCCACTCACTTCTTTGGAAATACAAGTTTCTCATAAACTTTGTATACACCAAAATCTTTGATCATCTCATCAAAGCATACATTCCAACTCCGAGATGCTTACTCCAGTCCTTAGAAGGATTGCTGGAGCCAGCATACCTTTTAGCATCCTTAGGATCGACAAAACCTTTCTGATTGTATCACATACAACCTTTCCTTGCGAAAGTTGGTAAGGAAACTCGTTTTGACATCCATCTGCCAGATTTCATAAATGCTGCTTATGCTAACATGATTCCGACGGACTCAAGCATTGCTACGGATGAGAAAAACTCATCGTAGTCAACTCCTTGAACTTGTGAAAAACTCTTCGCCACAAGTCGAGCTTCATAGATGGTAACATTACAATCCACGTCCGTCTTCTTCTTAAAAGATCCATTTATCAAATGGCCTGCCGATCATTGGGCAAGTCCGCCAAAGTCCATGCTTTGTTCTGATACATGGATCCTATCTAGGATTTCATGGTTTCTTAACCATTTGTCGAATTTGGGCCCACCATCGCTTCCCCATAGCTCGTAGGTTCATTGTTGTCTAGCAACATGACCTTCAAGATAGGATTACTGTACCACTCTGAAGCAGTACACATCCTTGTCACCCTACGAGGTACGGTAGTGACTTGATTCGAAGTTTCATGATCACTATCATGAGCTTCTACTTCAATTGGTGTAGGTACCACAGGAACAACTTCCTGTGCCCTGCTACACACTAGTTGAAGTGATGGTTCAATAACCATACCAAGTCTCCACCATCCTCCCACTCAACTCTTTCGAGATAAACCTTTCCTCGAGAAAGGACCCGATTCAAGAAACAATCCATATTGCTTTCGGATCTGAATTAGGAGGTATACCCAACTGCTTTGGGTGTCCTATGAAGATGCATTTTATCCGCTTTGTGTTCGAGCTTATCAATCCTGAAACTTTTCACATAAGCGTCGCAGCCCCAAACCTTTAAGAAACGACAACTTAGGTTTCTCTAAACCATAATTCATACGGTGTCATCTCAACGGAATTACGTGGTGCCCTATTTAAAGTGAATGTGGTTGTCTCTAATGCCTAACCCATGAACAATAGTGGTAATTCGATAAGAGACATCATGGTACGCACCATATCCAATAGGGTGCAACTATGATGTTCGGACACACCATCACACTATGGTGTTCCAGGCGGTATTAATTGCGAAACAATTTCCACAATGTCTTAATTGTGTGCCAAAACTCATAACTCAGATATTCATCTCTATGATCATATCATAGATCTTTTATCCTCTTGTCACGACGATCTTTCAACTTCACCCTGAAATTACTTGAACCTTTCAATAATTCAGACTCGTGATTCATCAAGTAAATATACTCAACATCTACTCAAATCATCTGTGAAGTAAGAACATAACGATATCCACTACATGCCTCAGCACTCATTGGATTGCACACATCAAAATGTATTACTTCCAACAAGTTGCTTTCTAGTTCCATTTTACTGAAAAATGAGGCTTTCAGTCATCTTGCCCATGTGGTATGATTTGCATGTCTCAAGTGATTCAGAATCAAGTGAGTCCAAACGATCCATCTGTATAGAGTTTCTTCATGCATATCTACCAACAAACATGGTTCGCATGTCTCAATCCTTTCAAAAATGAGTGAGTCCAAAGATCCATCAACATGGAGCTTCTTCATGCGTTTTATACTGATATGACTTAAGTGGCAGTGCCACAAGTAGGTGGTACTATCATTACTATCTTTTGGCATGAACATGTGTATCACTACGATCGAGATTCAATAAACCATTCATTTAGGTGCAAGACCATTGAAGGTATTATTCAAATAAATAGAGTAACCATTATTCTCTTTAAATGAATAACCGTATTGCGATAGACATAATCCAATCATGTCTATGCTCAACGCAAACACCAAATCTCGATGGTAAAGGGAGCGTGCGATGCTTGATCACATCAAACTTGGAAACACTTCCAACACTTATCGTCAGCTCACCTTCAGCTAGTCTCCTTTTATTCCGTAGCTTTTATTTCGAGTTACTAACACTTAGCAACCGAACCGGTATCCAATACCCTGGTGCTACTAGGAGTACTAGTAAAGTACACATTAACATAATGTATATCCTATATACTTCTATCGACCTTGCCAGCCTTCTCATCTACCAAGTATCTAGGGTAATCCTGCTCCAGTGGTTGTTCCCCTTATTACAGAAGCACTTAGTCTCGGGTTTGGGTTCAACCTTGGGTTCTTCACTAGAGCAGCAGCTGATTTGCCATTTCATGAAGTATCCCTTCTTGCCCTTGCCCTTCTTGAAACTAGTGGTTTCACCAACCATCAACAATTGATGCTCCTTCTTGATTTCTACTTTCGCGGTGTCACACATCATGAATACCTCAAGGATCATCATATCTATCCCTGATATGTTATAGTTCATCATGAAGCTCTAGCAGCTTGGTGGCAATGACTTTGGGGAAACATCACTATCTCATCTGGAAGATCAACTCCCACTCGATTCAAGTGATTGTTGCACTCAGACAATCTGAGCACAAGCTCAACGATTGAGCTTTTCTCCCTTAGTTTGCAGGCTAAGAAAATCGTCGGAGGTCTCATACCTCTTGACGTGGGCACGAGCCTGAAATCCCAATTTCAGCCCTTGAAACATCTCATATGTTCCGCGATGTTTCGAAAACGTCTTTAGTGCCTCAACTCTAAACCATTTAACTGAACTATCATGTAGTTATCAAAACGTGTATGCCCGATGTTCGTAACATCCACAAACGACGTTTGGGGTTCAGCACACTGAGCAGTGCATTAAGGACATAAGCTTTCTACTGTCCGCATAATCGCTACTTTCAACTTTCAACTATATTTTCTCTAGGAACATATCTAAATAGTGGAACTAAAGCGCGAGCTTACGACATAATTTGCAAAAGGTCTTTTGACTATGTTCAGGATAATTAAGTTCATCTTATGAACTCCCACTCAGATAGACATCCCTCTGGTCATCTAAGTGATTACATGATCTGAGTCAACTAGGCCGTGTCCGATCATCACGTGAGACGGACTAGTCATCATCGGTGAACATCTTCATGTTGATCGTATCTACTATACGACTCATGCTCGACCTTTCGGTCTCCGTGTTCCGAGGCCATGTCTGTACATGCTAGGCTCGTCAAGTTAACCCTAAGTGTTTTCGCTGTGTAAAACTGTCTTACACCCGTTGTATGTGAACGTAAGAATCCATCACACCCGATCATCACGTGGTGCTTAGAAGCGACGAACTGTAGCAACGGTGCACAGTTAGGGGAGAACACTTCTTGAAATTTTGTAAGGGATCATCTTATTTACTACCATCGTCCTAAGTAAACAAGATGCATAATCATAATAAACATCACATGCAATTATATAGTTGTGACATGATATGGCCAATATCATATAGCTCCATTGATCTTCATCTTCGGGGCTCCATGATCATCTTGTCACCGGCTTGACACCATGATCTCCATCATCATGATCTCCATCATCGTGTCTTCATGAAGTTGTCACGCCAACGACTACTTCTACTTCTATGGCTAACGCGTTTAGCAATAAAGTAAAGTAAGTTACATGGCGTTGTTCAATGACACGCAGGTCATACAATAAATTAAGACAACTCCTATGGCTCCTACCGGTTGTCATACTCATCGACATGCAAGTCGTGAATCCTATTACAAGAACACGATCAATCTCATACATCACATATCATTCATCACATTCTTCTTGGCCATATCACATCACATAGCATACCCTGCAAAAACAAGTTAGACGTCCTCTAATTGTTGTTTGCATGTTTTACGTGGCTGCTATGGGTTTCTAGCAAGAACGTTTCTTACCTACGCAAAACCACAACGTGATATGCCAATTGCTATTTACCCTTCATAAGGACCCTTTTCATCGAATCCGTTCCGACTAAAGTGGGAGAGACTGGCACCCGCTAGCCACCTAATGCACCAAGTGCATGTCAGTCGGTGGAACCTGTCTCACGTAAGAGTACGTGTAAGGTCGGTCCGGGCTGCTTCATCCCACAATACCGTCGAAACAAGATTGGACTAGTAACGGTAAGCATATTGAACAAAATCAACGCCCACAACTACTTTGTGCTCTACTCGTGCAAAGAAACTACGCAATAGACCTAGCTCATGATGCCACTGTTGGGGAACGTAGCAGAAATTCAAAATTTTCCTACGTGTCACCAAGATCTATCTATGGAGAAACTAGCAACGAGGCGAAGGAGAGTGCATCTACATACCCTTGTAGATCGCTAAGCGGAAGCGTTCAAGAGAACGGGGTTGAAGGAGTCATACTCATCGTGATTCAAATCACCGGAGATCCTAGTGCCGAACGGACGGCACCTCCGTGTTCAACACACGTACAGCCCGGTGACGTCTCCCATGCCTTGATCCAGCAAGGAGAGAGGGAGAGGTTGAGGAAGACTCCATCCAGCAGCAGCACAACGGCGTGGTGGTGATGGAGGAGCGTGGCAATCCTGCAGGGCTTCGCCAAGCACCGCAGGAGAGGAGGAGTAGGGAGAGAGGTAGGGCTGCACCAAGAGGGAGAGGTTCTCATGTGTTATGGGCAGCCCCAGGCCTCTATTTATATAGGGGAGAAGGGGGCTGCGCCCCCTTTAGGGTTTCCCACCCCAAGGGGTGCGGCCAGCCCTAGATGGGACTTGGGGAGGCGGCCAAGAGGGGGAGAGAGGGGAGGCGCCCACTAGGTGGGCCTTAAGGCCCATCTGGACTAGGGTTTGCCCCCTCCCACTCTCCCTTGCGCCTTGGCCCCTTGTGGGGGGCGCACCAACCCACCTAGGTGCTGGTACCCTCCCACACTTGGCCCACGCAGCCTTCTGGGGCAGGTGGCCCCAGTTGGTGGACCCCTGGGACCCTCCCGGTGGTCCCGGTACATTACCGATATCGCCCGAAACTTTTCCGGTGACCAAAACAGGACTTCCCATATATAAATCTTTACCTCCGGACCATTTCGGAACTCCTCGTGACGTCCGGGATCTCATCCGGGACTCCGAACAACATTCGGTAACCACATACAAAACTTCCTTTATAACCCTAGCGTCATCGAACCTTAAGTGTGTAGACCCTACGGGTTCGGGAGACATGTAGACATGATCGAGACGTTCTCCGGTCAATAACCAACAGCGGGATCTGGATACCCATGTTGGCTCCCACATGTTCCACGATGATCTCATCAGATGAACCACGATGTCAAGGACTCAATCGATCCCGTATACAATTCCCTTTGTCTAGCGGTATTGTACTTGCCCGAGATTCGATCGTCGGTATACCGATACCTTGTTCAATCTCGTTACCGGCAAGTCTCTTTACTCGTTCCGTAACATATCATCCCGTGATCAACCCCTTGGTCACATTGTGCACATTATGATGATGTCCTACCGAGTGGGCCCAAAGATACCTCTCTGTTTACACGGAGTGACAAATCCCAGTCTCGATCCGTGTCAACCCAACAGACACTTTCGGAGATACCTGTAGTGCACCTTTATAATCACCCAGTTACATTGTGACGTTTGATACACCCAAAGCATTCCTACGGTATCCGGGAGTTACACGATCTCATGGTCTAAGGAAGAGATACTTGTCATTGGCAAAGCTCTAGCAAACGAACTACACGATCTTAGTGCTATGCTTAGGATTGGGTCTTGTCCATCACATCATTCTCCTAATGATGTGATCCCGTTATCAACGACATCCAATGTCCATAGCCAGGAAACCATGACTATCTGTTGATCACAACGAGCTAGTCAACTAGAGGCTCACTAGGGACATATTGTGGTCTATGTATTCACACGTGTATTACGATTTCCAGATAATACAGTTATAGCATGAATAAAAGACTATTATCATGAACAAAGAAATATAATAATAACTTATTTATTATTGCCTCTAGGGCATATTTCCAACACTTACTAGGGACATGTTATGGTCTATGTATTCACACGTGTATTACGATTTCCGGATAATACAATTATAGCATGAATAAAGACAATTATCATGAACAAGGAAATATAATAATAATCCTTTTATTATTGCCTCTAGGGCATATTTCCAACAATATCTTCACTAAGCCCTTGGACGAGAAGAGGTTTTGCAAGGTGCGGTATGAGCTAAATATCTTAGAATCCTCAAATGTCCAGTGAATGGACACACATCCTAACGCTTATGCATGTTGATGACTTAGATGCGCAATATACGAAGTAAAGTATTTCTTCAATCAATGAAGACTTGCCCTCTAAGTGTGAATACATTAATGTGGAATTTGACTTCAGAGCGCCACAATAATTGTGCGCCGTGTCTGTGTCTAATGCTTTCTATATGGTGGGTAACGCCACCACCACAACTTCTCGTAGATTTTCATTTGGCGTCATGATTGCATTGTCTTCACTTTTGGATTGTCTTCAACATTGGTTTATCTTCAAAATCTATATCTTTGCAATATTGATTTGTCTTCAATGATATTTATATATATATCTGTGTATGTGCTCTGTCCTCTACAACATTCACTTATAGCTATGTCTTCACGTTGCTATTTTTCTGACCTAAGTGAATGTGATCGGACCCTAATCCCTTCCTGTGCTACTCCCTCAAATTCTTTCTGTCTAAGTCATGTACATTCTGTTGACACTTGTTGAATATCTTCTCTGTGTCCTTGTCAGCAGAAGATACAGAGACACACTTTTAAAACGGCTTTTATGTCTTATCCTTTGCCTGAAAACCGGAGAAGCCGGAACTACCACCCGACAATCCAGGCGTGCACGGGAACATTGATCAACTCCTGATAAGTTGCATGCACGCCACATGTCCTTCATATGTGAACCGCCAGGGGCACCTGCGTAATTGCGTTGCGCCGCCCTCCTTCTTCCTATCAATACACGCCCCTCGCGGTCAATATCTGTTCTTACACCTCGACACCTCGCTCAAACCCTAGTGCCACCGCTAGCTCGCGTTGACGCCGGAAACGAAGCACGAGCTGCCGCGACTTCTTCGACCCTGTCCTCACGTCGGCCGCGGACCTCTTCCTCTCCGCCACTGCCGTAGGTGTCTTCCGCCGCCAAGTTAGGGCGCGGAAGATTGGACTACTCGGCCCCCCTTTGACCTCGTCTAGTAGTTCATCTATGGTAATTAAATCTTCTCTTTACAGTCTTTTTGATTTGTCAAATCCATCCACTTCAACCAAAAGTGGTTTATTCACTTCCAGATCTGGATCTGTCTCTTTCTACATATCATGTATTGCAAAGTATGTTCACTTATGCATCAAAACTAGTTAGATTCCTCACTTGTACCTATTCTTGGATTCGTACAAGTCTGGAACCAACTTCCTTCAATAAGTGAATGTCTTCGCACTGTGAGGTCAGTGTCTTCTAAACTGATTTATCTTCAAAATCTTCTGAGAATGCATATGACCTCTTCCCCTTCCCTCACATCTCTAATGCTGTCACAAGTACATGTCAGTGGGAGAATCCCTTGGTTCTCATAGTCTGCATTCATTTGCAGAATTCCTACGGCGTCACATCGAATCTCCTGAAGCCAGTTCTTGTCTGACTAGCAGACAAAAGCCTTTCATTGTATTGAAGCCAATCAGTCTGAACATTATGGATTCTGAGAAGTCTGCATGAAAAGGAGACAGGCAACGCCGTGGCAACACTGCACTGGACTTGCCTGAAGATCTTTATGAACTCTACAAGTCTGACCCAGAAGAGAGCTACAGCTAGCGCAAGAACCGGATCTAGTCGATCTGAAGATATTGGGCAGAACAGTGGATCAAGTACAAGTTTGTAACACCTGAATATGCTGAGAAGAATGCCATCAAGCGCCTGTGGGGTGATTGTCTGTACCAAAACTTGGTACCGAAGACTAAGGCTGAAGCTATTGAACATGAGTTCTGTCCTTGTATGGTCAGAGGACCACAGCCTGAGAATGCCGACCCATCATCTCTCCTATGTTGTCGTGAAGACAATCTATTCAGGTGCAATTTTCAGTTTGCAAAAGATTTAGCTAATAAGAAGCAGAAGGAGTTTGGCCTCAACTTCAACCCTGGCCCCTCTGCTCCAAGGTCAGACGGAACTCGTGAAGCCAATGAGAACAAGATTGGCCCCTTCGCCAACTTCCATGGGCTTTTGTCCCATATTGCTGCCCAGAGAGCTGCTGTGGAGCAATCTGATGAAGAAGCAAACTCTGATGATGCTCCATCACCACCAAAGCAGAAGAAGAAGAAGGCAAAAGCTTCAAAGCCATCTGCCTCTGCTGCTCCAAAAGCTTCAACCAAGAAGCCACTAAAAACTGCACCTCCTAAATCTAGTGTGCAGTGTGAAGATTTGTATCGTGTGTCCAAGAGGACCAAGAAGCCATTGCCCAAGAAGTTGCAGAGCAACCCCTCACTCCTGTTGCTGTTCTGCGTAACGAGGAAGACACCATTGATCTGTCAAGCGATGAAGATCTTGGTCATGAAGCTCTAGAGATGTTGATCAAGTGCAAGCAAGAGGTGGAGATCTTCAGTGATCTGCCCCTCTTTGATGTTGACATCTTGAATAACTTCATTGATGAGTGGTTCGATGACCAGAGCATCAACATTGACAGTCTGCAGCTGCCAGTGGGCCTCAGCGTCACATTCCATGGAGCCATTGCTAATGAGGTGGCCCTGGCACAGAGAATCATCGAGCTCAAAACTAAGATTGATTATGAGAAGGCGCATTCCAAGAAGAATATGCACAAGCTCAGTGTGGCAGATGTGCAAATTTTCAAGAAGCTGCTGCATGACCTCAAAACTGAATTTCACAAGAAGTGTGAAGAAGCTAAAGGCTCTCAAGAACGCATGAAGTCTTATGCTCAGAAATGTGTGCAAGCACACAATGAAGCTGAAAAGAGGAAAGCTCTTGGGCATCCTGTCATTGATCCCAGAATGGCTGCTAAGAAGAATAAGAAGCCTGCTGAAGCTAATCCTGATGCTACAAGGCAGGGACAACCCAACATTTTGTCTTCCCTGCCAGCATGACTAGCTCGAAGCCAAAGGTCCCCTCTGCTGCTTCTGAGCTCAAGAAGACCAGGCAGGCTGAAGAAGAAGCCAGGAAGAGGAAGCACAAGGATACATCTAATGATGCTCCTCAAAGAAAAAAGTTGAAGACAAAGGGCTCTAAGTCTGCAAAGAAAGAGCGTGCTCTTGTAGAGCCCGTCATAGTTGAACCCATTTCTGTTGCATACCCTACCTCTGCTAATCGTGAGCGTCGTCTCGTCGTTCCTGAGCCTGCTCCCACAAAGGCACCAGAATCCTTCTGCGACTGCTCAAGCGTCTGAAGCTAAAGCTGCTGAAGACATTCTGGCTGCATCAACCGAAGAAGAAAGAAGAGAAGAAGAAAGAGAAGCCACACCCCCTGTTATTGATCAAGTCATTCTTGAAGAGAATGTGATCGTGCGTGACTCTCCGGTCATTGACCAGATGGAGGTTGAAAATAATGAGGCTGCCGCCAACAATGCTACTGAAGCCAATGACCCTGTCATGGCTGACGACAATGTGGAGCCTGCACAAATGTAAATGCTGAAGCCATTGTGACGCCAATCACCACTGATGGTGCTGTTCCTCCACCGCGGCCTCACACCATGGAAAGGGCCTTCAATCGTAAAGGTCAGCTTGTCAATGTCCATTGGCCAATAATGATTCCTCTCACTGCTCCAGGACCCCAATACGATTATCATGTGGAGCGAAGGCCTCAAGTTCAGAAGCCAAAGCCGCGTCTGCCAAGGCTTCCAAGTGTTGTCACTACACAAGGCTCATTCAGTGTGCTCAGCTTCAGAGAGGACAATACCTTCTTTGACAGTGCCAAGAACCCTTACAAGAAGACAAAGATCTCATCTGACAGATTTTGGAGCCATCACCAGCGAAGCTATTACTCTTGCATTATGTACAATCAAGAACAGATTTTTCTGCACAGACGTCTGGATTGTGATGCTACAGCTGGGCTGCCATGTCCGGAAGAAGCCCTTGACTGCTTTAGGGATGTTGTCCTTCTGGCCTTCGTGACTGATAAAGAGCACTGGAATGAAGAGCTCCTCCTGTAGTTCTATGCCACCTTACACATTCGAGGTTACAACAGGGATCTGAAGACTTGGATCCTTGAGTGGATGACAGGTGATGTACATCACAAAGCCAAAGCTCAATATATCATCGAGCTTACTTCCCTGCCCACTCCAGGTGAGTTATACACCTGGTTGTACGCTTCATCAGAATGAACTGCAGAGCATATTTCAGAAGCTAGAGTCGAACATGAGCTAAATGCTTAGCATGATGAACCCATTGCCCCAAGATGATGAATATCCAAAGGAATTCTTTGTTAAGGACCTTGAGTACCTGCCACACACAGTGTATCACATTATGAGACATACTCTCTGGCCCATCAAAGGCCATTCTTCTAAAGCCAAACTCGAAGGCGCCATGAAGACTTTGGTATTCTATATCATCAATGGCATTAGATTCAACACCTAGGGTTTATTCATCAGACAACTTGCTACTTCCAGGATTGATCTATTTGGTCTGAAGTTTTATGCTCCATGGTTAATGCGCTTGATTAAGCGTCATTTAACTGCTGACTATCGTCCATCAGCATGCAACCACATTGTCTTTTTGCTTGATGTTGATATGTCTGTTGAAGCCATCTACCCAGAGCCTGCCAAGAAGCCCCTCCACCTTCAGAATGCTGAGTTCCAAAGCTTCACACAGCCCATTGATGGAGTTCATGTGCCCAATGCTGCAACTCCTGCTTATCCTTTGGCTGACAACCTGCGCCTACCGCATCGTGCAAATACTGAAGCCACTGCAAGCACCATTGCTCAAAGGCCTTAGAAGCATCCTCGTGTACTTACTGACTGTGAGCTTCTGGTAGCTTTACATCAAAAGCAGGTCAGACATCATGACTAGCTGAAGTGTCAGATGCAAAGTATCTTTGTGGATGTCAATCGCATTCGTAACTTGGCCACCAAGAACTCGTCTATAGCCTATGAAGCATGTCGCCGTTCCGGGAAGAGTATTACCTTGCTCTGTGCTGAAGATGATCTTCACACGGATGGCTTCACCGAGAATTTCAAGTTTGACTCCAGGCCTCCTCAAAATGCAAGTTGGCATCGCACACCCTCCATTGAAGATCCTGAGTTCTCATCTTTGGCTGCAACTTTTGTTGCGAGAGTCGTCGATGAAGAAGATGACGCCACTTTGCCGGTTCTAACTACATTGCATGATGATGCTACACAAGGCCCGTCTGCACCACCAAATTCCAACGTCGACCCTGCTGTTCCAACTTCGTCTCCACCTGGGAACGAGTAGATACTCTATGTCTTCAAACCTTTTGGGTCATTACTGACAAAAGGGGGAGAAGCATATGAGTTGATAGTTTTCAAGTGGGTCCATATGGGTGGTTGCTTAATTTTTGCTAAGTTCTTACAACTCTCGTTCTGGAACTTTTGGCTTTTGAGTTGTAACACTTAAACTTGATAGTCGTCTGCTACTTTTGCCGCCACTTTGTGATGTGATGATAAATTCTGCATGAAGTCATTCTTGCAGACGTCCATTTTCCATTATGCATATCATTGTCTTCATTATCTTTTTATATGTATGATAAATTGTCTTCACACTTTGAATATGGCCTCCACAAAGGAAAACCTGCCATGTGCATTTGCATTCAAAAGCAAACTATTTATATGCACATCTTCAGGGGGAGCCTTGTCATATGTATGAAGACACTACTCACAATACTGAACTTTCACATACTTTTATCCCCGTTGAAAACTTCAACCAGTTCGTCATCAATCACCAAAAAGGGGGAGATTGTAAGTGCATCTAGTGCCACCCCTAGTTGGTTTTGGAGTATTGACAACAAACGTGGTTGAGGGACTAATGTGTTTGTAAGAATTGCAGGATAACACAAGTAGTGTCTGTCGGTGTCAAAACCGGCGGATCTCGGGTAGGGGGTCCCAAACTATGCGTCTAAGCTGGATGGTAACATGAGGCAAGGGACACGATGTTTACCCAGGTTCGGGCCCTCTCTATGGAGGTAATACCCTACTTCCCTGCTTGATTGATCTTGATGAATATGAGTATTACAAGAGTTGATCTACCACGAGATCATAGAAGCTAAACCCTAGAAGCTAGCCTATTGTATGATTGTTGTATATCTCCCCTATCGAATAGCCTGGCCTCGGTTTATATAATGCACCGGAGGCCTAGGATAACAAGAGTCCTAGCCGAATACGCCGGTGGGGGAGGAGTCCTTGTCTTGATCGCCAAGTCTTGTGGAATCTTCCTTGTATGCGGCAGCTGTCCGGACTGGCCCATGAGTATACGGCCATGGGGGTCCTCGGCCCAATCTAACAGATCGAGAGATGACGTGGTGAGTACCCCCTAGTCCAGGACACCGTCAGTAGCCCCCTAAACCGGTCTTCAAGTTAAGGACGCTCCTCGATTCTTCCGAACTGTTCTTCATCTTCGGTCGTCGGTCTTGAAAACTGGTTCAACAAATCTTCTCATCTTCGATCTTGAGGATCGCCGAAGTGTATCCGAAGAGTTTACACGTTGGGTATCCGAGGAGCCCCTTTAAGTTTCCAGCCTTTATCAATGCCTTGTTATTTTTATACCATACCTCGGGTTTGAAGTTTTTCCCGGGAGGCAGTGTCCTCTTGCGTCCGAGCTCCAACGCCGGACTGCATTCGAGGTATCTTTTGCAGCCGAGCACCAATGTCGGACTGCTTCCGAGCTCCAACGCCGAAATGTATCCGAGCTCCAACGCCGGACTGTGTCCAAGCTCCAACGCCGGACTGTATCCGAGCTCCAACGCCGGACTATATCCAAGATGTCATAGATCATCTTGGTTCAAAAAAGTTGAAGGAGTGTAGTCGAGCTTAATGCCGGAAATGCCCTTTATGGAGCTAGCCGCTGGCGCCCAAGCTTTATGCCGAACTGCCTCCGAGGTGGTGCACCACCCCGATCGTGGGCTGATTTTTTGTGAATATTTTTAACTGGTGCAGTTTATCCTCTGCCGAGATATATAGCCAGTATCCCTCAAGGTGTGTATCAGTCTAAAACCCGAGATGCACCTGAAGGAAAGCATAAAACCGCTGTTCCCAGTAGCCCCTGAGACTCAGGTCGATGCACGAAATCGGCCTGAGGATCAACTCCTAGCTCGGCAGCATACATAGGAATAAAAACGCAGTGTAATATATTAGAGATAATAGTGATCGGCGAACGGGCCCCTGAGAGAGGGTCGTGAGAAGTCGCCGCAATATACTAGCTTGACATAGGATAGGTCCATATGGTACCTATTATTGTCCGAAGACATGCATGCGCATAGTTCGGTCAAGCCGAACACTGAGCACTTTGAATTCTCTACATTGAATAAGCAATGCAGTAGCCCCCAAGACACTGGTCGGGTGGCAACACCAGATCAGGGGATCGATATGCCCCTTTAATATTTATAGATAATGAGCGCAAAGCCCAGTAGCCCCCGAGCCTTAATGTGGGCACGGGTGGCCGAATTAAGGATCGATATCCAGAGTAGAATCACAGATTATGTGTAATGATTCTATGTATCCAAGCACTTTACATCATTATTTTGACTCCATTGTGACCTATTATCAGTTGAAGTGGCCCATCATCGGCTTCTACCCCTTGGTAGATACTACACAGGGTGTTCTGCACTAACAAAGCAACCCTTAGCCGACGTTTCGGTGCCCGAAGGCGGTTGTGTTAGCGGAAACGAGGCAATCAGATATGCAGGCTTTATAACTTTCGCTTAGTCATAGGAGCTTTAAACTGGGGAAGCTAGCTATGAGCCCCCGGTTAGTGTTCGGCGACATCGGAGGTCAAGCCGTAAACACTTCGGCCAATGTTATGAACGGCCGTCATTCAACAATCGGATTGCTGACCAGTTTACTCCTATTGTGACAGTCAGTTTTTGGCTTTCTCCACTGAGGTGCTTAACCACGTGAGCTGGAAGCACAATCACAATGGTTCTCTCTTTTCACGCCCAGCCGAACAAAGCGGAACGTAGGAGGCAAGCACAGGAGTCGGGCAACCCAACTATTGACCGAAGACACAATTCGAAACCGATGCATATATAGCAATATCCGAGAATGTTTTTGCTGAATCCCTAAAGGTGTCCGGCGTTGCACTGCGAGACTAATGCTGGAAACGCACAAATAGTTTAAAAGTGCCATAGGCTCGAAAAGCCAAAAAACTTATTCAAAAGTTTAATGTCCGAACTAGATCAAGTGTTCGGTGCCAATCCGAAAATTGGACTTAAAAAAGGTGCTTCTGCCGTGCTTTAACATGACACATCCTATCTCAAGACTTCAAGCGGGTCAGCCTATGGCTTCAACCTCCTTATCCCGAAAGCGGAGTGCTTCTCCGAGGCTAGTTTAACAAACTGCACTCGAGAAGATTTAGAGAGAAGCAAGGCTATCCGGCTATTGACCACACACTTGCATCGAGAAAGGAGTGATAGAAAAAGACTTTGCAACGACTAATAAGAAGAACACTTATTATAAAATAGCTCACATAAAGTTAAGAGGCCCCGAGTGACCTGGGTAAAAGAATGATTGTATGGACCGAAGTACTTATATCATATCTATGTTCACCCGAACTTTAAACGCATCTTAACCGACCATCGGCTTCTCCCTCTTGGGTCAAAGACCGAAAAGTGTTATGTGCTCCACCTGTCGAGAATATCGACGGTGTTTCCAATAACCAGGCAATCAGGTCATAAGGCTGTAACAGACAAAGCGCGCTCAAGGAACTTATGCTATATTACTGATAAAGTGTAAGAAGCATCTTCAAAGAAAATAGTACCCCCACCGATACCTTTCTTCGGTGCTCGTTGTTAATATGAGACTTGTGCAATAGATTTTTTGTACTCATGAGTTCCGTTGTGTGCCGACCATTATTGAAAACAGTAAGAGCGCTAGCTTTCGGCTTCACCCAGTTTGAGGTCCGGCTCGGGTGACCCGATCGTGATAATCGCAGAGGTGCTCCCTTTACTCCCTAGCCGAACAATCAGAAACGTAGGGGTAAACACAGGAGCAAGGCAACCCAGCTTGCAAATTGCTTAAGTCAATATGGTGCATATTGTGGCGTAATACACGAACAAGGAACGAAGCCGTACAAGTATAATCATATGCAAGAGGAAAGTCTTCATGAAAGAAGCCCCCAAGTGAACTGGGTATTTGAATTTGTCCGTCACAAACAAAGTTTGGACAAGGAAATTTTTTACAAGCAACTTTTTTCCAAAAAAGTATAATGCTTGATCGAACCGAACACAAGTTAAAAATTCAAAACTTTGAGCATGAAGGCAACTTAGCTGGTTAATGTGTTCGGTATTGATGACGCGGTCCGAGCTTGATGTGGGACAAGGTTCCATCCCCCAAGCCAGTCCCGAGGTGGCGGAGCAAAGAGCTCGGCACTCCGAAGTGGTGACATAGCACGGTCAATGCAGGCCGGTAGACTGATGCCGAAGTACCCATCATGGGGTAATGAAGTGTTGACGAAGCCCCCCATCCAAGCCGAGGTGACGCCAAAGGATATAGTCCGGCTGGATCATTTTCCTGTGCAAACCGGATATAATAGTAATAATAAAAAAAATCGTTGCATAATAAATAATTTATGCAAAGTGAGTAATAAAAGAAATATGGCCTGGCGCCAAAGTCAATGTCGATGCAGGACATCAGCGTGATGCAGTAAAGGCGAGGCAAAGCCTAAATTCACAGGTCGGTCCGAGTTCCGGATGTGGCATTCGCCGGACTTTGTACGGAAACTGACCGAACCACCATGCAACCATCGTTAATGTGGCCACCATTTGATAGACCTGTGTACATATGACGGACAAACCAGAGTAATAATTCCTTGTGAAAAATGAACGCAAACAAGCAAAAAAACTAGGATTAATAACACCTGATTTATTTGTTATAGCAATCCGAAGGAAGGAGATTCTCAAAATTGGGATTCGATCCGCACACCCATTGCCTGATGGGCGCTAAAGCGACGACATGGCGATGCTGGCAAAGGTTGGCTTGCCGAGGCAAAGCCCTCGGTCCAGCTAACGTGACGGAGCTGGTCGGCTAGTGACGCCGAAGTCTCTGGAGTAGGTTGATGAAGAGATGGCGAAGCCCCTGGTCTAGCCGAGATGTCGAAGCCTCGATGTCAGCCGATGAGTCGAAGTAGGTCGGCGTGATGGACACCGGCTTGAAGGAGCAACAGCGCGGCCCTGCCGATGCAGGTCGTGACGTGGTCAATGCCAGCTTCATGAAGTGACCGTGCGGCGATGCCGGTGTTCCCGCTCCGTGTAATCTGTGAGGCGGCGATGCTGGTGATGATTTATCCTTCGCGATGCCGATCTCTTGTTCGGCTTGCCGAGATGATGATCCGAAGAAGTTGAGATCGGCTCAACAAAGTGACGACGTGTCTAGCACAGGTCGGCAGCCGTGGAGTGATGTTGTCGGACTGGTTTGACACCAGCATGATGTTGAAGATCATGTTCAAAAGACTTTAAGGTTAGCGGGATGTGTTCGGGAACAAAACACAATACCCCATACAAAACTTCCTTCAAAAGGATGTCCGAAATCCCGTTCATAAAAAAACGAACTCGGGTCGGATTCGTTTTCGCGCAGAAAACAGATCCGAAAAGTGATGCACTAGTCGGAAGGTTCCCGGAGTTTGGACGGTCGGATCGAGCTGAAAGTTTGAGGGGTGGTAGATATAGGAATTCCGCAACCGATCAATGGTTGGATCTTCCAAAAGAAGTCCAAGCTGGAAGCTGGACACCACGCCCTAAACTCGTCCAGATTCTCGTCCAGACTTGACAGGGCTCCGGTATATCGCAGATTGCCAGAGATTCCTCCATCGGAACTCATCAAAATTTTCCAGGGTTGTTGTAGACTCAATTCCGCACAACTCTGCCGAAGCAATATTTAAAACGACACTTGAGGAGGCGGTGGCAGAGGACACAAGTTCGCTGCCAGAAAAATAGCACGGTCGCCCGAGGGCAGTGTTGACGTTGAGCCCCCGGGTTACTTGGATGATTCCTCCATGATCTTCATAGAGATCGGAGTTGATGTTGATGAAGGCCCTCATCCAAACATGATGATCGGAGGTAGCGCGCAGTCCTTGGTCGAACCAAGGTGACTAGCCGAGCTGGTGATGAAGATGCTGAAGTCGCAGTTGATCTGCAGGCGAGCCATCGACCTTTTGCCGAACACACAGCGGAACTCTCAATGAAAGCACCAACGTCGGTGTCAAACCGGCGGATCTCGGGTAGGGGGTCCCGAACTGTGTGTCTAAGGTGGATGGTAACAGGAGGCAAGGGACACGATGTTTACCCAGGTTCGGGCCCTCTCTATGGAGGTAATACCCTACTTCCTACTTGATTGATCTTGATGAATATGAGTATTACAAGAGTTGCTCTACCACGAGATCGTAGAGGCTAAACCGTAGAAGCTAGCCTATGGTATGATTGTTGTATATCTCCCCTATCGACTAGCCTGGCCTCGGTTTATATAATGCACCGGAGGCCTAGGATAACAAGAGTCCTAGCCGAATACGCCGATGGGGGAGGAGGCCTTGTCTTGATCGCCAAGTCTTGTGGAATCTTCCTTGTATGTGGCAGCTGTCCGGACTGGCCCATGAGTATACGGCCATGGGGGTCCTCGGCCCAATCTAACAGATCATGAGATGACGTGGTGAGTACCCCCTAGTCCAGGACACCGTCAGTGTCCCTCAGTGATTCAGTTTACCTACCAGAGATGACCCCTAAAAATGTGTGAAGACATTGAAGACAATGGTGGTTCATGAAGACATTCACGACGGAGATTATGACACGTGAAGCTATTCACTTGAAGACTATGGAGTGCGAATACATAGTTGTTTCGTAGTTTCCTTTTCTTCTTTATTGAGTCATAGGAACCATCGTAATATTAAGTGGGGTCCAAGTGAACAAAGTCAGAGTGACTGATGTGATGCTCAACCAAATCCTATGTCTTCGACCGAAGACTGAGAGCAAATCTTATCCAGATCTGGATGAGTCAGCTTTGCTTGTATCCCAAGCCAAGCCGCCGCGTGTGTTTGAAATCTGACAGTTGGACATGTGCCAGTTCCTTAGTGACCCAGGGTCATTTCGGACATATCAGGTCGGGTTGCCTCCTGGCTATAAATAGCCCACCCCCTACACCATAAATTGGTGGCTACTTAGAGTTTGTACTGAACTAGTGAAGTAACCCGGGCATTTGCGCGGCTAGATTCTTGTTTGTTATTAAATTTTTTATTTTGTTTGGCATCCGTAGTATGGATTTTGGTGTTGAAAAATATTGTATGTTATTAGTATTATGGAATGGCATGTGGAAGAAACTTTTTGAATCTTAGTAACAGCGTGCTAGCATTTAAAGTCACATGTGCAAAAAATATTCAAATATATTGCAAATCTATACCATTAACTTATAAAAAACTACCATAAAGATAGACCAATTTGAATTTCAGCTAGGACTCAGTTTTTTTATTAATTAGTATTATTATTTACAGGAATAATAGTAATTTTTGTAAAAATATTTGGTCTTTTTATACCATCAGCTGTGTAGTCATCCCAATTTCTAGGTCAAGAAGCAAAACATACTTTTGAATTTAATTATTGTGTAGGTTGTGCAAACTCGTCCATGGAGAAACATGTGTTTCTAAATTCTCATATTTTTCTACTCACATATGCCAACAAAAGGCTTACAATTAAAACCCTTTCAATTTTCCTCGGTCATCAACCTTCGTTTAGCCTATGCCATAAGGTGTCCGGTCATCATCGCTTATCAACCTCAACACTTTTTATGGTGCATCTCTGTACATATATTCTTTATAGATAAGTATAGGTGGTCGATTTTCCTATGCCTCATGCATGATGAGCATATCTTTGAACAACTACTAAGAAAACATTTCATTGGCTCTCATACTTTTAAATTAGCATCCTAAATAACTGTTTTGGAAAAACCATCTACCGACCCAAATTCTCTTAAATTAACGTCCTAAAGATTTCTTAAAATAATATCACTTAGCCAACCAATCCAGTTTACGCATCCATTTGGCCAAGCTAGTTGGTTGCAACGTGAATGAAAATAGGACAATGATTGCAGCGAGAGATGCCTTGCTGATTAGTAGTATGCGTTTGTCCATGAGCGTCTCCCTTTTATTTTTTCTTTAATTGGCACATGAGCGTCTCCCTTTTATAGGTATTTGACTGTTAGACAATTTATATACATGTCCATCCATGTGTCTGTTGAATTTTTTTCCTAGAGTTCAAAGTGATCCCTTGGTATGCGTTTGTATTTCTATGAAATATGGCGGGCTAGTGGTTTGTTTATGATCCTGCTGTTTTTTTAGGAAAAATATTCTGGTGTTATGCATAAGTCTAGATTCTTTTGCTGGTATCCAGATCTTTGTTGGCACGGCTGCACCTCTTTGGTTACCTGCCATGGCAATGCAACATAAGTCCACATGCTATTGTTGTACGTAACATGATGATAGAACATAAATTGTTGGCACTAAGCGCACATATTTTGGGACTTAGTTGTCCATGCATGATTTATTATAATTAAAATTCTATTCTATGTGCGAACCAACATATGATTGGGTGGTTAGGGGTAGGGTGCGTGTGTGTGCGTTTATATGGATACGTGTATGTGCGTACGTATGAGCGTGTGTGTCTGCACTATGTTCAAAACAAATGTATTGTAGGCATGCTTCATTTTAAAAAAAGAATGCGAAAAGAGATACTTGATTAGGTAAAAAAATGTATCTTCCAATCTCATTGTCGTCACTATAAGTTTGATTTGTATAAGTGCAAATCTACTTGGCAGAGCTATTCTTTTTGTGAAACCCATCTACTCCCTCCGTTCCAAATTACTCGTCGCTGAAATGGATGTATCTAGAACTAACATGCATTTAGATACATCCATACGTGAGACAAGTAATTCGGAAGGTAGGGAGTATGAGTTAAACATCACGCACTAAGCAGTACGGACTGTATTATGATAGAACGCTTTATGTTCGTACTATCTATTTGGTAGAGCTAATATTTTTTTTAATCCACAGGACACATCAAATAGGAGTCCAGGCTGTTTTTTTCTTTTCACATGCTAGGGCGCTTATCTTGTGCATGGGGGGTTAGGGGCCGGACTCTTCTTTTGTTTATCCGTACTGGACGCTTCCTTCTTTTTCCCTTTTTGTTAGTCCACGCTTCCTTTTTACTATATATTGGACACTTTCCTTAGTTGGTTGTACATCTATTTTTCTGTTGCAGCACCCACGTAAGCTATGGACTCCCTCTTCCATGAAAGGAAAGACACATTAAACTATACGTGACAGATCAAACTATTTGTACATAATTATTTTTTTGTGTTACGTTACATCTTTTAAATCTCAGCCGTTAATATCTAAAATTTACGGTTAAGATAATTTAATATATGTGGACGAACGTAATGGCTTGTTTGCCTCTTGTTTTAAGTATATAATAGATTCTGATAGTGATTCTAGTACTTCTCAAAGTTTTATTATTGAACTTCTTGGTTTTGTATTTTTGTACTTCCCTAATTTCAACCTTTGTACTGCCATGTATTGCTTAAACATGTACTGCCTTCATTAGCTTCTTCAAAATTGTAGATGTAATCATTTTAATAACTTATGTTAATTTAGTTTGTTTTATCTTCATTTTTGCCAATTGCAAAACAACTTTTGCTAGGTTCGTTTACGGTGTTGATGACACTGGTTTTGAGGTTGAGACAACTTTCATCGGTGAAGATTTCGTAAGGAATTTTTGCTCAATATGGGCAGATCGAAGGCGAGATGATGGACTTTGTCATTTCTAGCTTTAATTCTGATGCAACCATGAGTCATGTTTTTGCTTCTGGGAAGCGTGTACTTTTGAGCTCGTACTTTGTTGCGGTAATGTTTTTTATTCTATTAGCAAGTTTCTCTTATTTTCATGTGTATGCTATTTTTCTTTTTGTATTTTGATGTGTACCCTGTATTTTCTGATCTTAAAGCACTTTTTCTTTGATGTGCAGTATGTTCTTGGACTGGATAATTTGACGAACACCACAAATTTTGATCTTGAGGAAGCAGTTAGGTCGTTCCACAATTTGGTGAATCCTTCACAAAATCTTTTGTTGGCAGACTTGGTTAGTATAGTTTGTTAAAATTTTCATTTAGGTGTTAGCATGTTCTTTTTTCTGCTTCTTTTTGCAGTGTACAGAGTTGTTTTATCTGTATATGTAACTACTTCTTATACATCTGGTTGTTATTTTTTAAAACAGATCTTGCTCCCCAACTGTAAACCTGTTGGTACTTCAAATACTTTCCACCATTCGCTGTACGTTCTGAACAAATCCCGTAAGACATTTGATGTCATGGAGTCATTAAATTGGCCGACAAGAAGCAGCACTCAAATAACAAAGAGCGAGTTCCACAAAAGTGATGTAAAAGAAATTGTGAGTTTATGCTTCTTTACTTTTATGTTTATAATTTTTCTTGTTCCATTTTGATATTTTAGTAAACAGTTTCTTACACTTCAAGGATTGAGTTCACCTCTGTTTTTACAGGACAAAAGGTTTGATGCTGTTATGCAAGTTGTTTATGGCAAAGAAGCATGCAAGAAGAACAATATACCGTGCTTGAGCAAGATTGTAGATAAACCCCACTACTTGATGCCTTCTCAACAGGGAGTTAATGAGTGTGGTATCTATTGCCCCAAGTTTGCGTGCACGTATGATGGGGATCGATGCGTCGAGCATATCAAGAACTACGATGTTTGTACCTATAGACTACCCAGTTTTTGTTTTATGAAGTGAAAAATATTTTCTTCATATTTATCTTTTTGCCGCTCATTGTGCTGACATTTTTATTTTTTGTCGCAGGACCGTTCTGAGGACTGGAAGGCTAAGTACATGTTCAGAGTTCTTTTCCATGAGGATAACAAGGTGCCTCTTGAGGACCTTCTGGAGGAAATCCAGTGCCTCTCCCCTACTTCTACGTTGTCAACACAGGGTGAAGAACTGCTGCTGATGTTAACTCAGCTCCCAGCTGAATGATTTGATGACACACAATATGTAGTGCGACTAGGATATGTGCTAGACAATGTGTCCTTTTTGTAATCTAGATGATCTGTTGTGTGAAGAACTACTTTATTTGTGGGAATATTGTCGCCTTATCAGTATGCAAAACATCTCTGCTGGATGATGTGTATTTAGTGCGAATTATGCTGAAACATTTGGCATCAATTTTTAAATTTATTGAAAATATATTCTTGTACTTCCACTTTTGCTTATTTGTACTTCCCACAGTTGTATTTACTATACTTCTTTTTCAACACAGATTTTTTACTCAAAATGTATTCTTTATAGCATCATTTTTGTCCTGCAAGCATTTTTTACTGAATAATTCATTTTGTTAAATATAATAGAATATTTTACTTGTTATGGAAGGGGGGGTCGGGTAGGGGGGAGACCCCCCCTTACACTGTCTTGTACCGAGTGAACTTATACCCCCATCTGTGTTAGCGCGAGGCCGAGCTGGGTGGGCCTGCGGCGAGCGCTAGCGAGGCGCAGGCCCACCCGGTGAGGCCGAGGTAGGAACGAGCCGTAGCAGGCGACAACGCGGCGTGCTGCGACATCGCATGTGGAGGCGAGTCCGTCACACCAGAGCCTCACCATCTATCTTAGGGGTGTGGGGGGGGGGGTTGGTAGGTGGGTGTGGTTATGCACCATTTTATATACGTTTCTAAAAGGAAGGCAAACAGAAAGGATACAGAAACATTTTTACTATATGCGAAGTCTAGGCATATAGTCACTGGTGTAGTACCTTGATTTTTTAAAGTACTTTATTTTTCAAAATTATGGAACTGATGTCATAATAGTATATGTACTTCCCTTAGTGTTACGATTGTACTTCTTTATCTATGTATTATGTACTTCTTTGAAACTTATATATATATATATATATATATATATACATATATATATATATATATGTGTGTGTGTGTGTGTGTGTGTGTGTGTGTGTGTGTATTTACAATGTCAATGTATTTGTTTATATATACTTGCAAAGTTTGTTAAATCTATGGGTTTTATAGAACTAGATCAATTCTCAATGTCAATGTATTTGTTTATATATCAGTCATGACTCACATTAGCACATTACCATATAACTTTTTACAGCAATATAACAAGTAAATTGTACTCATCCATCCAAATCAGCATATTTTTAAGTCTGAAATTGGTTGGCACAGTAGCTGTAGTATATATCATCTATGTTCTGAGAGTAACATACAACCCATGTAGCAATATGACAAGTTAATATATTATACAAGCTAATCAACATTTCTTTAATCTAGAGCTACTCCTTGTTGGTGTTTGTTTTGGCGCTTGATTATTGCTATTGTATCTTGCTTTTTGGGTGGGGGAGGTGGTGTTCGTTCTTCCTGTTCTTCGGTGTCCTCTTCATCAATATCATTGTCTTCATCATCATCCTCTTCTTCTCCTTCCTGTTCATATTCTTCTTCTTCTTCTTCTTCTTCTTCTTCTTCTTCTTCATCATCATCATCATCTTCTGCAGTGGACATATTATTGTTCTTCTTAGATTTATGATTTATTTTCTTTGCTATCTCCAAAGCAGCTTTGATCACTGGACATCTTAGAATGTTGTGCCCCGACCCAATTTGCTTGCATCCCTGGTATATCCTTTTACTTTTTTTATTCAGTTGTTTCTTTTCATCTTTGGGAAATTTTGTTGGACATGACCTAGCATTGTGCCGTGACCCAATCTCGCCGCACATACCACATTTACTCTTCCCTATTTCAGTTTTGTCATCTATTTTTAGGACTGCTTCTTCCAGCTTCATTTTCTTTCCAGCCACCGATGGTCTCGATTCAGCTGTGTTCTTATACCTGCTGCTCTTAGTTTTTGATATTGGTGGAGGTAAGATAGCCTTAGTTACAGATTGAGCATTGCATCCAGTACTAGGCATGTCATCATCGTCATGCGATGTTCTCGGCATCTCTCTTGATAAGTCAGGCTCAAACTGGTTTATATCTGGTGGAGTGCATGCATCACCATCATCATCAGCTGCTGTTGATGAACCCACTGCTTCAACCCTGTTTAACACTTCTAGCAGGCCAGCTTTTGCTGTTACGTGCTGGTCGTCTGACTTGCCTCCTTTTCTCACAATTTTCAAAGCTATTTGGAGAAGTTCATTTTGTTGATGCAGGAATGAAGACCCGTCAAATGATTCAGTCTTGTAGTCTCTCCTGTCAAAGGTTTCCCTTGCCTTCGCTCTCGTAGTGTACCTCTTTAGGATGTAGATATCAGGTACACTCTTCACTCTCAGGTGCTCGAGCATTGCAATTATGTGCACGCAGAACAGACCTAGGAGCAGGTAGTTTTTGTGCATGAAAAAACAATTAGTTTTCATCATTAAAAAACCATAAATGGCAAATTCACTTTTTGTATATTTTGGAATAGGACGTGTATAAATTATTTGTGTTCTCTCTCTATATTTACCTGTATGCTCAAACAGCATGCACTCGCAGTTGTATTCCTCGGTCTCAGTGTTCGCAACAACTTTGAACTCATGGTTTGACCATGAGAACGTATCCGTTGGCTCATGGTAGGTCACAAGATAATTATGTTTGTCAACTATAGGATCCTGACTTGTTTTTATGCAGAAGAGTGTGCTATTTTTAAGTGTCCTCCTGAACTCGGTGAATACGTCTTTTGTATAGTGCTCACTGAACTGCTTCTCAAAACCATAATGAGTTCTTGTCTTTGGTTCTGTCTGCAAAATGTTTTAAGCAAGTGTGTCAGTATGGTTCTATGGAAATATCAAGTGCAAGAAGTTGTTGTACTTCTGTAAACTGTAAGAACTGTACTTCTCCCCTGTATTATTTCCGTACCTCCTCGAAAACTGTAATCTACCACTTCTTTTTACAAAGACAAAAGAAATTTGAATTGATAGCATACCATTGATGCCAATGTCTATGCATTTTCAACTTGCCTCCTTGAAAATATGCAGTTGTTTACTTGCTCACCAAATCGGTGCAGGTTTTGGTCCTGTTTGACAAATCCTTTCTTGAGTATGTAGTTCATACTTTCACTTCGTTGAGTTGAAGTCATCCTTGCAGAGAAAACCTCTTTGAAGTAAGCCGATATCCATTCCTTCCTGTCTGCCCACATGTGCAGAATCATGTGATCATCATGAAGCTTGTATTTATCAATTAGCTGGTGCCAAGCTGTCTCAAATTCAATTGGCATCAGGGGCCAATTTATGTTTGCCTCAAACTCAGCCTTCAAAGTGGGGTGCAAGTTGTACAAGTATGAAATATGCGAGGTGTACTTGTTTGTTATATGCCATCAGCAAAACTTGTGTAGGGACCTGGTGAAAACTTGTTTTGTCGCAGGGGTCATCGAAGGGCACTCGTCTGATTAGAAAATGGAAGGGGCATGGTTAGTGTTATAAATTTAGAACTTCTGATAATATAATGTTTGTATTGCTTGTTTAGTAAAATTAGAACTTATTTTTGCATAATGTCCCTGAACTTTTGGTATTTCCAAATTAAAAACTTCTAAATTACTTGCATAGCTATTTCATATAAAAAACTGCTTCTAGGTAAACTAACTACAATGTCAGTCTATATGTCCATGATCTATAAAAATAGGAATGTGTTATACCTGTTAAAATTATTGTAGGTTGCTTCCCATTGTTGCATGCCAAGAAGGTTCTGAATAGCCAAGCAAAAGATTCTTCACATTCATCCCTTACAAGGGCACACGCGAATATTGTTGACTGGAGATGATTGTTTACTCCTACGAATACTCCCAAAGGCATAAGGTACTGATTTGTCTTATAAGTGGTGTCAAATGTCATCGCATCGCGCCCCTGTAGCTTGCATTAGCCCAGAAGATGTTCTTTATGCGACCAAACTCATCAATTTGGAAGTCGAAGAAGAATTCATTATTTACTGCTTTCATCTCAGCAAAGAATCCCAACAGCTTCTTGACGTCATCGATGCTATCTTCCTTAGAGTTAAGAAGCTTCCTGCATATTTCAATAACACAAAAGGTTGTACACTATTCAGCAGCATGTTCTTTCTGAAGCTTTTTTAATGGTCATGAAATCACAAGCTGAAAAGATAGTGTGTATCATTTTTGTTGTTACCTGTTGATTAAATCGCGTCCGTGCAACGCCAAGAACTGACCGCCACCGAGGGATCCATATAGGATAGACATAATGGTATGGTGCTGAACATTCTGGAACTGGAGGAACTTAACATAATACAATATAGTGGGGTCAAATGACTTGTGGGAATGAAGAAACACAAGCATGGTATGGCTCTGTATTAGTTGGTGGTTGTGCTCAAAATTGATGTCGACAATGACTACTGTATCATCATGCTCATTCCCCTTTAATCGCAGCTTCACCTTGCATCCACATCGCTTTGTCGTCTTGTCCCGTTGACGCTCAGATTCAGAAACAGCGCTCACGTGCTCCCCTTCACGTGTGCAGTACATGTATCTATTGAAACCACTCTTCTGTCCAATTCTTGTTCCAAAGCCAGCGTGCTTGGTGTATCTATTGTAGGACACTCTGCCTGCATCGAAGTCCTTGAACACCATCTCCATCTTTGGTACAAGTTAATCTGGGAGGTCATATTTCTGCAAAATAGATCCAAAATGTACATAAAGATGCCTAAGAAGTGAGTTCCATACAAAACAAACACACATAATTGTACTGCTATGAAAGTACTTTATTGTACTGCCATGTAACAATATTCTTGTACTGCTTTTTATGACACCTTCATGTGAAGAAAACCAGCACAAAAATTGTTTGTTTGGTTCCAATCAACTGCACAGTGCTTGCATGACAAACGTGCCGACCGTGTGCCAATACAACACTGAGCAGATAGTTGGAACAACCAGTTTTGGGTGTGTTCCCGCACTATGTGTGGTTTTAATGATCCTTATTAGACAAAGAAAAACTGTACATATGCAATCATTTATTACTTGTTCATAGTACTACTTTTCATTTTATATGAGTTACTACATATACAAGTAAAAAGGTACTGCTGTTCAACTACATTTGTACTGCTTTGTAAACAAGAGGTAGTTTGACTATGAAAATGTAGTAATAACATCTGTTTATTATACTCACATGGATATACTTTCGATTCTCCTCTGGAGTTATGAAGTCGTTAGGTTGTATCGGACAAGGAGGCGTAACCACTGATTTGTGCAGCAGCGGGTCACGTCTTGGGTGCACCGGCAATTTCTTTGACGTGTTGTTGCGCACTGGTTGTTGCTTTGAAGTCGATGAAGGTGGACGTGGAGGCAGCGTATGATCACCCACACCTGGCTGCTTACGACTCGGAGGATGCAAACCTGCTACTCCAGGAACAATTTTAGGGCGGCAATTTGTGGTGTTTCCAGCTGTGTGGCAAGCCGCAGGTACTTTATGCATGTTGAGAGTACTTGTATCAGCATACGCAGAATCCACATCCACATATGTTGGATGTAAAGCCCCAATCTCAGGAATTTTTGTTCGGCTACTCTACATGCCTGAAACCTCACGCACAATACGCTCAATACGTGGTGGCACTTGTGGCCCAACACATTTACTTGTATGGCCAGCTTTCGGCAATATTGATAATCCAGAGAAAACAAAACTGCTCAGAGGTTGCGGCGACGGCTCCATGCTGCTAGGATCAGGTGAATATCCAGTGACATAAAAATTTGACGGATCTTCGATTATGCACCACAGAGGCACTGCATTCATGACAAGTGGAGTAGCATCCAATGGCAAACCATATTTATCAGACTGAAAGTGGTCAGAAAATTGACGAGGAATTGCCAGATTTTCTCATGGCTGTACTGCTTCTGTACCTTAGATGTACTTCTTTGAAATCAAAATCTATACTTCTTTTTTTGATAACCATGAGCATGAATATAGTGACACAAAACAAGATTTGTAAATTTGTACTTCTTCTCACAGATATTGTTGTACCGCTTTAAAAAATGTAATAGGTATTCAGAATCCAAAATCCAAATGTATTAAGTGTAGTATTGTAGTATAGTTATTATAACAGAGTCGCAATTAGTAACGATATATAGCAACGAGTTGTAAACATTTTTCTTTTGATTGAGGACCTCACCTTAGTTTGAGCATAGGGATCGATGTTTTCATGTGTAACAACATGTGCAATTGCAGTTGAGTCAGCTGCTCGATTTGGCAAACGAGTCAAACTTTGCTTAAATCTTGGAGACGTTCTCGTATTCTTCATTTCATTGGGAATTTTTCTTGACCAAGTAGGCACTTTTGCTGCACGGGGTGGCATGATGTCTCGCACTAAACGACAAAATGACAAACTAATTGTCAGAGCTCATCTAAATTGACACAAGGAAGTTTGTCGAAATCGATATTTATAGTTTTCACCTGTAGTGATTTTCTGTGTTGCTCTGCACTGCTGCTTCAAGATATTCTGTACTGCTACTCTTCACTACACAGAACCTTTTTGCACTTCCCTAAGCTTGCTAATTTCACAGCTCCAAGTAGCAGCTGCAAAAGATGAGTACCAAATTAGCATAAAGGACACCCTGTACTGCTACTTCAAACTACTCGGTACTTCTCTCAGTGTAATTATGGTACTGCCTCCCTATCAGGAATAATTCTCAGCAGGTACTTCCTCGCTCGCATGTTGTACTGCTCTATACTTCTACCTAAATATTGTATGTACTTCCCATTACTGCTACCTTTGTACTTCCCATACTTCTCCACTCAGCAGGTCAAAATTTCATTCAATCTCCTCGCCGCCCGCCGGAGTAAAAAGAATGACACAGAATGCTACGATGAAGATAAGTACACTTTTACCTGGCACCTCTCGCTGGAGAAGGAGCTCGTGCTTGTGCTCGACGTTGGAACCCGTAATAACCCCGCACCCGTAGAAGGTGCCTAACTGGGGCGTCGCCGCCGATCGAGATCTCGTCGATCTCGCGCCGCTCGCTGCTTTGTCCTCGTCGTCGGAGGGGAACCAGGGGCAGCCTCACCGGGGGAAGTAGGTGGTTAATCGGGGAGGGACGTGCGCGCGGCGGGCTGGGATGGCTCACCGGGGGAGGGAGAGGTGCGCGGCG
>NC_041381.1:137832212-137883816 GCF_002162155.2 Triticum dicoccoides
GGAGGGAGAGGTGCGCGCGGCGGGGTTGGGATGGTTCGCCTAGGAGGGAGAGGTGCGCGGGACGGGGGTGGGATGGTTTGCCGGGAGGGAGAGGACGAGATCAGGGGTGGGGAGGTGGCGGCGGGATCGCGGGATCTGTTTTTGGGATCCGGGCAGGTGTTGCCTGGTCGGGTCGGTCTCCGATTCAAACTACCTTATATATCAGTTGTAGAATAGACCCACCCTATATATATATATACCCCGCGTTATTCCACTAACACTTTAGAACTGCTCCATGGACCGAAACCAAACTGCAGACAAGGATTAAAAAACCACACACACCCCAACCCACCTTCTTCCCCCATGACTTCTACCCCACACGACCCAATCCCCCTGGCACCAAGCTTCCTCTTCCTGATCCCCACCTCCTACCTCCACCGGTGCTGCCCCGCCGCGCCTCCCTACGTGCCACCGCCACTTCCTAGTCGCCGGAGCTAGCACCGCGCACCACCGTGCCCAGGCACCCAGATCCGCCCCCTTGCCTTCCACCCCGACCCACGCACCTCCCTGTCGTGCTTCCGCTCCCTTCCTCATGGCCCGTAGCCTTCGTCCCTTCTCCTCTTCCCCCTCGCCGGCCATGGCGCGCCTCCCGACACACAAAAAGGGCCTCGTGCCCCCGACCACCTCCCATCCCGGAGCCGGTGCCGGCCACCCGATCCAAACACCCGCCAGATGCAGGCCGCCGCGACGCTGCACCGCTGGATCTGCCCATCTCAGACGGCGACCTCCAGCTCCCTTCTCCTCATCCACCCCCAGCGACGAGCTCGACGATGGCCTCCCTAACCGCCCCGTCGCCGGCCTTGCCTCGGGCTAGGACCCTTCTTCCTTCCCTTCTTCTTTCTTACATGCCCAGCCAGGGGTGAGGTCGCCGTGCTCCAAGTTGATGCAAGTCGCGCGTGCAGGATGAGAAGGGCCGGTGTACAGTTCGGTTGGATCTTGGTGCGCTCCACTCCCCATCGACCCTGCGTCTGTGCCATTCTAACCTGTTGCCAGATTCGGTCGCTGGTGTTCCAGCGGTTGGGAGCTGCTACTCCGATGGCTTGCGGGTGAGGAGTCGCACTGAAGGGGTCCCCCCCACCCGCCCCCGATATATGAGTAGCTCCAGCAGCTTTGTCGTGGAGATCGTTGACTCCGGCCAGCAGGGAAAGCAGTCTGCTACGCGACGAGGTGTACTGCATTGACGACGGCCCTTTCCCGACCTTCAAGCTGCTCTAAAACCAGAGTCAGCCATAAGAAAAAGAAGAGAACATCAATGTTCGTTTGAAGTTCATTTTGTTTTTTATGAGAAACACCGAGAGCAAAAGGGCACTGACTAGTGCATTTGACATGCATTTTGTAGTAAGAAAAATGGATGGTAATTTTGCATAAGCAAGTCTTTGCCTAGTGCAGTTCAGTTGGGTACTAGTCGTTGATTCTGCTATGTACTGGATGGTTGTGTACCTGTGTAAAAATAATGAATGGATATGTATGTTTTGAAGCTCACTTTGTTCTCTCATGAAATTTGCCATAAAACTCCTTCGTGGTTCACTTATCCGAAATAAAAACACCTTGGAAAGAAGCTCACTTCTCATTACATGTGGCTCACTTGCTCAATCCATGCGGTCCACTCGCCTGGTCTACGCACGTAAAAAATATTGAGTTTGGAAAAAGCTCAAGCGGTTCACTTTTGTTAGTGTCACGAACCATTTACGGTAGTCTCGAGGTTCACTTTTTATAGTATTGTGGTTCACCAACACTCGACATGAAGTGCACTCCACCTTGTTTGGAAAAGTGAAAAAATTTACGTCCACAAAAAATAAATCATGTAGTGCACTTGCCCGTCCGATGAAGTGCGGGTTTTAGTCTAAAGAAGTGCACTCCACCTCGTTTGGTAAAATTTACGTCCCACAAAAACGAAATCATGCAGTGCACTTGTTTGTTCGACGAAGTGCAGTTTTTAGTTTAAAGAAGTGCGGTTTTCTGTCTGATGCAGTACATATGACGATTTTGGTGTTGTGAAAAAACAGAGTGTCCGCATTTTGTTAAAATCAAAGTTGCTCCTAAACCGTAAGGAATCGGAGAGAGTGTTCTATATGAAAAAGTTGCGCCTCATCGATATCTTTCCAACGACGTATAATTTGAATCATTTCGACCAATGGTTTGTCAAAATTTCGTGAAAAACAGCCGCTGCCTCTCGTCGCCAGCCGCACGATTTTTAAAATTAACTAAAAACCGTAAGGAATCTCAAAAACATTTTAACATATGAAAGTTGCGCCTCATTCGTAGCTTTCCAACGGCGTATCATACGCCTCATTTCAACAAACGGTTAGAAAACTGGAGTGAAAACAGTACTGAAAATTTGAAAAAAATTGAAAAACAGAATTTTGCGATTTAGTAAATTTGAAACTACTCTTAAACCGTAACGAATTAGAGAAAATAATAGATATGAAAAAGATGCACCTCGATGATATATTTCCAGCGGTGTATCATGTGCTTCATTCCGACGAGCGGTTTAGAAGAAATTGTGAAAAAACGCTTGCTGCCACTCATGATGGGCCGCACCATTTTCGAAACTGCTCTTAAACATTGAGGAATCTCGAAAAGTGTTCAACATGGCGAAGTCCATAGCTTTTCAACGGTATATTACACGTCTCATTCCGACAAACGGTTAAAAAATTAGAGCAAAGAAGGCACCGAAAATACACAGCGTGCAGTTTTTTGCGATGGGAAGTTTACTCGTGAGAGTACTGCAACACACTTGTTCAAATAATGACGTGCACTTGTGTTGAGTATGCAGTGCGGAAGTGTTATCAGAATAGTTATTCTGCTAATATTAGCAGAATAGACCGGCTATATATATATATATATATATATATATATATATATATATATACGGAAGGGACCTAAGCGCTTGCTTTACTAGGACAAGACAGCGGTAGCGACATTTTCTCTCTGCTCACCGCTGGTCACAGATCCGGCCGGATCCCTTCGGCCGGTGTGTGTAGAGGAGTATTGCATCGTTCACGCGGTCATCGGCGACGAGGGACGATACATCTCCAACGTATCTATAATTTTTTATTGTTCCATGCTATTATATTATCTGTTTTGGTTGTTTAATTGGCTTTAATATGCTCTTTTATATTATTTTTGGGACTAACCTATTAACTGAAGGCCTAGTGCCAGTTTCTGTTTTTTTTTTCCTATTTTAGAGTTTTGCAGAAAAGGAATACCAAACGGAGTCCAAACGGAATGAAACCTTCGCAATGATCTTTCTTCGATCGAAAGAAAACCAGAAGACTTGGAGATGAACTCGGAGACATAACAAGGAGGCCATCAGGCAGGAGGGTGGGCCCAGGGGGGTAGGCGCGCCCCCACCCTCGTGAGCCCCTCGTAGCTCCACCGACCTAGTTCTTTCGCCAATATATACTCTTATACCTTAAAACATCAGGGGGAGCCACAAAACCACTTTTCCACCGCCGCAACCTTCTGTACCCGTGAGATCCCATCTTGGGGCCTTTTCCGGCGTCCTGCCGGAGGGGGAATCGATCACGGAGGGCTTCTACATCAACACCATTACCTCTCCGATGAAGCGTGAGTAGTTTACCATAGACCTTCGGGTCCATAGTAATTAGCTAGATGGCTTCTTCTCTCTCTTTGATTCTCAATACAAAGTTCTCGTCGATGTTCGTTGAGATCTATTCGATGTAATATTCTTTTGCGGTGTGTTTGTGGAGATCCGATGAATTGTGGATTTATGATCAAGATTATCTATGAATATTATTTGGCTCTTCTCTAAATTCTTATATGCATGATTTGATATCTTAGCAAGTCTCTTCGAATTATTGGTTTAGTTTGGCCTACTAGATTGATCTTTCTTGCCATGGGAGAAGTACTTAGCTTTGGGTTCTATCTTGCGGTGTTCTTTCCCAGTGACAGTAGGGGTAGCAAGGCACATATTGTATTGTTGCCATCGAGGATAGAAAAGATGGGGTTTTCATCATACTGCTTGAGTTAATTCCTCTACATCATGTCAACTTATGAACCTAATACTCTAGATGCATGCTGGATAGCGGTGATAACCCACAAGTATAGGGGATCGCAACCGTTTTTGAGGGTAGAGTATTCAACCCAAATTTATTGATTCGACACAAGGGGAGCCAAAGAATATTGCCAAGTATTAGCAGTTGATTTGTCAATTCAACCACACCCGAAATACTTAATATTTGCAGCAAAGTATTTAGTAGCAAAGTAGTATGGAAGTAATGGTAATAGTGGCAAAAGTAACAGTAGCAGTTTTGTAGCAATCATAACAAAGGCAACGAAAAAGTAACTATGCAAAGATCAATATGTGAAAAGCTCTTAGGCAATGGATCAATGATGGATAATTATGTCAGATGCAATTCATCATGCAACAGTTATAACTTTGGGTGACGCATAACTAGCTCCAGTTCATCAATATAATGTAGGCATGTATACCGAATATAGTCATACATGCTTATGGAAAAGAAGTTGCATGACATCTTTTGTCCTACCCTCCCGTGGCAGCGGGGTCCTATTGGAAACTAAGGGATATTAAGGACTCCTTTTAATAGAGTACCGAACCAAAGCATTAGCACTTAGTGAATACATGAAGTCCTCAAACTACAATCATCACTGGGAGTGGTCCCGATTATTGTCACTTCGGGGGCAGGTGAGTATTGACTTGCAAGATAAGATCAAGAACTCACATATATTCATGAAAACATAATAGGTTCAGATATGAAATCATGGCACTCGGGCCCTAGTGAACAGCATTAAGCATGGCAAAGTCATAGGAACATCAATCTTAGAACATAATGGATACTAGGGATCACACCCTAACAAAACTAACTTGATTACATCGTAAATCTCATCCAACCCATCACCGTCCAGCAAGCCTACGATGGGATTACTCACGCACGGTGGTGAGCATCATGAAATTGGTGATGGCGGATGGTTGATGATGATGATGGCGACGGATTCCCCTCTCTGGAGCCCTGAACGGACTCCAGATCAGCCCTCCCGAGGAAGATTAGAGTTTGGCGGCGGCTCCATATCGAAAACGCGATGAATCCTTTTCTCTGATTTTTTTCTCCCCGAAAGTGAATATATGGAATTGGAGTTGATGTCGGTGGAGGTCCAAGGGTCCCACGAGGCAGGGGGCGTGCCCCAGGGGGGCGCGCCCTACACCCTCATGGACAGGGTGTGGGCCCCCTCACGCTGATTCTTTCTCTGATATTTTTTATAAATTCCAAAACGTGTCTCCGAGGATTTTCAGGTCATTCTGAGAACTTTTATTTCTGCACAAAAATAACACCATAGCAGTTATACTGAAAACAACGTTAGTCCGGGTTAGTTCCATTCAAATCATGCAAGTTAGAGTCCAAAACAAGGGCAAAAGTGTTTGGAAAAGTAGATACATTGGAGACGTATCAACTCCCCCAAGATTAAACCTTTGCTTGTCCTCAAGCAATTCAGTTGACAAACTGAAAGTGATAAAGCAAAACTTTTACAAACTCTGTTTGATCTTGTTGTTGCAAATATGTAAAGCCATCATTCAAGCTTTCAGCAAAGATTATGAACTAACCATATTCACAATAACATTTAGGTCTCATGTTTACTCATATCAATGGCATAATCAACTAGCAAGCAATAATAATAAATCTCAGATGACAACACTTTCTCAAAACAATCATAATATAATATCAAGATGGTATCTTGCTAGCCCTTTCTGAGACTGCAAAACATAAATGGAGAGCACCCTTGAAGATCAAGGACTGACTAGACATTGTAATTCATGGCAAAAGAGATCCAGTCACAGTCATACTCAATGTAAATTAATAGCAATGCATGCAAATGACAGCGGTGCTCTCCAACTGGTGTTTTTTTAATAAGAGGATGATGACTCAACATAAAAGTAAATAGATAGGCTCTTCACAGAGGGAAGTAGGGATTTGCAGAGGTGCGAGAGCTCGAGTTTTGAAATAGAGATAAATAATAGTTTGAGTGACATACTTTCATTGTAATCATAACAACCAAGAGATCTCGATATCTTCCATGCTACATACATTATAGCCAGTTCCCAAACAGAATGGTAAAGTTTATACTCCCCCACCACCAACGAACATCAATCCATGGCTGGCCCGAAACAACGGGTGCCGTCCAACTAACAACAATCCTGGGGGAGTTTTGTTTGCAATTATTTTGATTTGATTTGAGCATGGGAATGGGCATCCCGGTTACTGGCCATTTTCTCGTGAATGATGAGTGGAGTCCACTCATCGTGAGAATGACCCACCTAGCATGGAAGATATAGACAACCCTAATTGATACATGAGCTATTCGAGCATACAAAACAGGATTTCATTTGAAGGTTTAGAGTTTGGCCCATACAAATTTACTTGGAACGGCAGGTAAATACCGCATATAGGAAGGTATGGTGGACTAATATGGAATAACTTTGGGGGTTTATAGAAGTGGATGCACAAGCGATATTCCCGCTTAGTACAAGTGAAGGCTAGAAAGAGACTGGGAAGCGACCAACTAGAGAGTGACCACAGTCATGAACATGCATTAAGATTAACCAACAATGAATGCAAGCATGAGTAGGATATAAATCACCATGAACATAAATATCATGGAGGCTATGTTGATTTTGTTTCAACTACATGCATGAACATGTGCCAAGTCAAGCCACTCGACTCATTCAAAGGAGGATACCACCCTATCATACCACATCACAACCGTTTTAATAGCATGCTGGCACGCAAGGTAAACCATTATAAACTCCTAGCTAATTAAGCATGGCATGAGAAACTATAATCTCTAATTGTCATTGCAAACATGTTTCATCCATAATAGGCTGAATCAGGAACGATGGACTAATCATATGTACAAAAACAAGATAGGTCGAGTTCATACCAGCTTCTCTCATCTCAATCATTTCATCATATATCGTCATTATTGCCTTTCACTCGCACGACCAAACAGTGTGAATAATCATAATAGTGCACATGCATTGGACTAAGCTGGAATCTTCAAGCATTTAATTCAAAGGAGAAGACAAGGTAATATGGGCTCTTGGTTAGATCAACAATAATGCATATGAGAGCCACTCAATATTTTCATCGTGGTCTTCTCCTCTCGACCCCCAAAGAAAAGAAAAGTAATAAAACTATTTACACGGGAACAACTCCCAACAAGCAAAATAAGAACGGGAAATCTTTTTGGGTTTTCTTTTAATTACTACTACTACAAGCATGGAAAGTAAACTAGCTAAAAGCTACAACTATTTTTTTTGGTTTTTCTTAAAGTTTTTCAAACACACAAGAAGAAAGCAAGAAAATAAAATAAACTAGCATGGATGGTACAATGAAAAAGTATGAGAACCGACAACTAGAATGAGTGTGTGAACATGAATGTAATGTCGGTGAGAAATATGTACTCCCCCAAGCTTAGGCTTTTGGCCTAAGTTGGTCTATGCCCACGGCTGGCCTGGAGGATATCCAAAGTCGTAGTCGGGGATGTACTGAGATACATCAGCTACTGCCTGGAGAGCTGCTGCTTGGAGGCGAGCTGCCTCCGTTCTCCTCTCATATTCATTTGCCTCCTCCCTGGTTATAAAATATCTCCTTTTTGCCTGAAAGTTAAAGAATGTAGGAGTAGGGAGAGTAACATGGATAGTATGCCGCCTGTCAAAGATTAGTCGGTACTGGAGGAATTGTTCGTTCCTTGCAAGAAACTGATGGCGAACCATAGCAATATAATCTAGATAAGCAGGTGGCAACTCAATATCATTTCCATTTATGGGTACACCAAGATAGTTGGCTACACGAGTTGCATAAATTCCACCAAACAAATCTCCACTATTACCATTAATGTGTAACCTCCGTGCAACAATGGCCCCCAAGTTATATTGTTTAACACCTAGTACCGCACTCTTGAGGACACTAAGATCTGGAACGCGCATGTGACAAACCTCATCTTTACCCTTAATGCATCTACCTATGAAGAGAGAAAAATAATGTATGGTAGGGAAATGAATGCTCCCCATGGTAGCTTGTGCGATATCTCTAGTTTCTCCCACAGTGATGCTAGCAAGAAAGTCTTTATATTCAGATTTGTGAGGTTCACTAACATTGCCCCACTGCGGGATTTTACAAGCAGTATTAAAATCTTCTAGGTCCATGGTATATGATTTATCATACATATCAAATAAAACAGTCTGAGTATTGCGCATGGATGAAAATTTAAACCTCCTCACAAAGGAATCAGTGAGGTAGTAGTACTGTCGGCACTTATGTGACACGAATTCCTCAAGATCAGAATTACGTAAAAATGGATGAAATTCATCCTTGAAACCTGCTTGGGCCATAAACTCTTCCGACGGCCATTTATAAGGCCGCACTTGAGCTTCCCTCAGTGGTTCATCGTCCGGCTCACGTATTGCAAGCCTTGGTTCTTGCTTCCTTGAAGAACCACCTTGGTACATTTTTCTAAACATTTTTCTTCCTCTGAAAAATTTCTGAAATTTTTAGTGACTCAAAATAAAAGTGAACCAAACTCAAAAATATTGATAGCAACTACTCCCACAAGTGCCTAGAGGCTATATCATGCATTAAAACTACTTTGGACCATATAAATTTGACATGCAAGCTCAAGAACAAGGTCACCTCAGCAAATTTTTTTTTTCAATAAATAAAGCACTAGAACAAAAACTAATTGGACCATTGGAGGAGTCACATACCGAAGAACAATCCCCCAAAGCAGTTTTGTGAATGGAGCTTTGAGTGAGGAGATCAAAAATGGCAGCAAAACGAGCTAGAACACGGGTTTGAGATATGGGATGATTTTTTCTGGAGGAAGACGAAGTGAGTGGGTGCTGAAATAAGTGGAGGGGAGCCACGTGGGGCCCACAAGGCAGGGTGGCGCACCCCAGGGGGCGCGCCTTGTGCCCTCGTGCCCAAATGGTGGGTCCCCCCTAGTGTGTTCTGAGTGCCAGAAATTCTTACATATTCTACAAAAAATCATACTCCATTTTCAGGGCATTTGGAGAACTTTTATTTTTTTGGGTATGTTTTATTGCATAAATAATTCAGAAAATTGACAAAAACTACTATTTTTACTTTATTTAATCTAAATAACAGAAAGTAAAAGGAGGGTACAGAGAGTCATGCTTTCTAACTTCATCCCTCTCATGCTCATCAAAAGGAATCCACTAACAAGGTTGATCAAGTCTTGTTAACAAACTTCTTCCGAATAACATGAAACCAGAGAATTTTCGAACAACACTAGGTTACCTCAATGGGGATATGCATGTCCCCAACAATAAGAATATCATATTTTTTTTGACAGTAGGAAGAGGGGATTCAAAACCTCCAATAGTAATCGTTGAAATTTTTCCAATAGAATTGATACTAGGAACTTGAGGTTGTTTCTTCGGAAAGTGTACCATATGCTCATTGCCATTAACATGAAAAGTGACATTTCCTTTGTTGCAATCAATAATAGCCCCTGCAGTATTCAAAAAGGGTCTACCAGGATGATAGACATAGTGTCGTCCTTGGGAATATGAAGAATAACAAAGTCCGTTAAAATAGTAATGTTTGCAAGCACAACAGGCACATCCTCACAAATACCGACGGGTATAGCGGTTGATTTATCGGCCATTTACAAAGATATTTCAGTAGATGTCAACTTATTCAAATCAAGTCTACGATATAAAGAGAGAGGCATAACACTAACACCGGCTCCAAGATCACATAAAGCAGTTTTAACATTGTTTCTTTTCATGGAGCATGGTATAGTTGGTACTCCTGGATCTCCTAGTTTCTTTGGTATTCCACCCTTAGAAGTATAATTAGCAAGCATGATGGAAATTTCAGCTTCCGGTATCTTTATTTTTATTTGTAACAATATCTTTCATATACTTAGCATAGGGATTCATTTTAAGCATATCGGTCAAGCGCTTATGCAAAAAGATAGGTGTAATCATTTCAGCAAAGCGCTCAAAATCCTCATGATCCTTTTTCTTGGATGGCTTAGGAGGAAAGGGCATGGGTTTTTGAACCCATGGTTCTCTTTCTTTACCGTTCTTCCTAGCAACGAAGTCTCTCTTATCATAATGTTGATTCTTTGATTGTGGGTTATCAAGATCAATAGCAGGTTCAATTTCTACATCATTGTTATTACTAGTTTGAACAACAACATGAACATCATCATTAACATATCACTAGGTTCATGTTCATTACCAGATTTGTTTTAGTATCATAAATAGAAATATCATTGCGATTCTCAGGTGTGTCAACAATAGGTTCACTAGAAGCATGCAAAGTCCTAGCATTTTTCTTTTTCTTTTTCTTAGAAGGACTAGGTGCATCAATATTAGTTCTCTGGGAATCTTGCTCAACTCTCTTAGGATGGCGCTCAGGATACAAATGTTCCTGGGTCATTCTACCACCTCTAGTCATGACTCTAACAACATTATCATTGTTCTTATTATTTAATTCATTAAGCAAATCATCTTCTGCTTTAGGTAGTTGTTCTACCTGAGTGGTAACCATGGATGCATGTTTACTAATAAGCTTAAGGTCACCTTTAAATCTAGACATATAATCACTCAAGTGTTCAACCATATAAGCATTGCGTTTCAATTGTCTACCAACATAAGCATTGAGGTTTTCTTGTTTAACAACAAAATTATCAAACTCATCCGAGCATTGACTAGCAGACTTATTACGACGGATAGCACCTTCATCAAATCTATAGAGAGAATTTACCTTTACTACCTGTGTCGGGTTATCAAGGCCATGTATTCACTACAAAAAAATTACACTTCCGTGATGATACGTGTTTGTCATAGTAGGTCGCATTTTCTGTCATGCATGTACATACATGACGATTTTATGACAGAATCAATATAGTCATACCTGTGCTATCATAGAAGTGTTCCATGACATTACCAAAATTATCATCACGGAAGTGTCCACTTCCATGACGATAAATCGCGCATCACAGAAGTGCTTTCGTCAAGGGTGACCGACATGTGGCATCCACCGTAACGGAACGCCGTTAAGCTATCGGGTCCGGTTTTGGATCCGATAACCCGTTAACAGCCCAGACCAATGGGAAATTTCCACGTGTAAAATTCTGATTGGCCGGAGGAAACACGTGTTAGCTTGTCAGTGGGCCAGATGTTGCCCGTCAATTGGAAGAGACATGCCTATGATACATCAACACATGGAACGGCCCAACAGAGGCCCATATAGGTTAAAAAGGCCGACCCAGTCAAAGGGTCGCAATACTTACTCAGGTACTAGTGGGCCAGCCCAATAACGACATGTTTAATAAAGTCCCATTTATGGCCCGAAGCCAGATCTGGCCCGTTAATTGTTCGCTGAATATTTGGGCCCACTTATAGCCTAGTGACTTTCGGCCTATTAGCGAACCGATGTAGACATGGGCCCATTTCAGCCCGGTGTGACTTTCGGCCTGTGAATGGCCCGTGCTGCCCATGGGCCATATATGGTCCGGCGGGATATCGGGCCCACTAACGGCCCGTGATAAAGGTGGCAACAGTTCAGCCCAACGTGACTTTGGGCCTGTTAAAGGCATGTCGTATAATTCGGCCCGTTGATTCCTGTACTAGGCTTTCGACCTCTTAAAGGCCCATGATATTAGTGGGCCAACTAAGGCCCGAGATATGTTTCGGCTTGGTAATGGCCCGTCATATAACTGGGCCCAAAAAGGCCTGGTCTACATTTCAGCCTACTGAAGGCCCGTGACGACTAGTGAAAATTGAGGCCCAACATGCATTTTGGCCTACTAAAGGCCCATGGTTTCATCTGGGCCGTAACGGGCCAGTAGAATATTCATCCTGTTAATGGCCCAACGCTACCTTGGCCAAACTAAGCGCTGGGTCCACGGAAGGCCCAACTAAAATATAGGCCGAAGTAAGTTGTGGGCCTGGCACAGAGTGTGAAGGCCCCAATCATTCGGGCCCAAGAAAGATGGAGGCCGACCCAATTGTGGCCCGCTAAAAACCAGGCCTGTTAGAGGCGAATGTTTCGGCCCGGTCGAGTACATCAGATTTTTTTCAGATAGCGAATGATGGTAGTAACTAGTAGGAATTAAGAACAAACCTACTCTATAGAATAAAGAAATTACAGCATAGTAACTAAGAATGAACCTACACTATACAATGAAGGATTTATGGTATATTGCATCCACTGGGCATCGAAGTTTGCCACTAGTGATCATAAAGCGCAACGAAGAAGCAGATTACAAAAACTGGGCACCGTTGCAGCGTAACAAAATAATACTGAACCGAGACCACTTCCAAGACAGTTCAAAATGTTAGCCTTGCACGGGAACTGCTGCGCAAGCTGCTGAGCAAGGTCGTGAGACCGGCCTAGCATGTCGGTCATAGCTTCCAAGTGTAGCTATTTAGCAATGAGGTTCTCATTGGTGTTCTCCGCAATCTTTCTTAGAGATAGGACTTCAAGTCGAAGTTGAGTTGCAGAATGCCTTTCTGCTAGAAAGTTGGACTGAAGAAATCGAACTGATTCAGACAACGAATTCTATGAGCTCATCTAACTGCTAATCTCACGTAACTTGAACACTGCATAAAAAGACAATACTTTGGGGTTGTCTCTCTATCTTCAAGATGTTTTGCCTTCTTTGCTGCAATATATGTTGGCTTTGTCTCACAGCCTTCAGCAGACTTGTGCATGCCATCAGGCATATCACCCTGAAACAAGTAGAGAGATGACAAGTTTTGCACGTGTATAAACAAAGATGATAACTGTTCTGTCAATTCCATCCAATTTCATATTAGAAAATAAAGAGTAAGTTCAAAATATCAATAGCATAATTTGGCATTGTTCATAATGCAGGGAGCTTCACCACACTACTGGATTACCATGTCAACATAACAAGCATAGATGAAGGGCAAACACAATCATTGTATCTATTTTGGTTAATGTGGATGGCATGTTGTTCATATCATTATCCACATCAGTAAGATAAAAACAGGAGATGACAAGGTGCAAATGTGGGCTGCTTCACCACACACTGGATTATAGATCCACAAAAACAAGCATCCATATAGGGAGTATTGAGTAATGTGCATGGTATGAATAAGGAATTTGGTTTTACAAGTAAAACTTAGAACTCACGGTTCTTGTGAAGATACATTTTGATAGAAACAACAAACTAAACAGCAGTAAACAATAGGGAGTATGAGCAAATTAAACAACTGTTGAGGATAAAGGCTTTAGAAGTACTGACTTACATTAACAGTTAACACTGGCTTTATAATGCCCTTCTCCATGTCAAGGGAAGGATAACTCAAGAATTTCAGCACATAATCTTCTTCATAAGCATTGCATGTATTCTACATTTTGTAGAGAGTAATTATAGATATGATAATACTGGAAGAGGTATGGGATAATGAAGATAAGATGCAGATCGATGCTACATAATCAACTACCAATCCCTGGAAGTACAAGCGTTACATGACAAAATGTACTGACAAGAGCAATGGGCTACACTTCTGCACTGGCATTGTCTGTGTATTCTAGTTTTTGGTAAGATTAAATATAGATTTGATCTTTTTTAGTAAATGGTGGGCGAGGGAGATAACATGTAGAATGCTACACAATGAACCAATCCCTCTTCCCATAATATAATAATGTTTTGAACACTAGTGTACTGTACAAAACGTTCTTATATTATGGGACAGAGGGAGTAGCTGTTAATGTAAGTACAGTGATAGACGACATTCAGTCCTTATAAGAGGATTGCAGAGCTAAACCTCTTCAAAAACATTGGGTTGATTCTAAATTTATGTAAGAGTCCATATGTATCTTATATTGTCCACCAAACGGACAATAACGAGGCTAACATGTGCAGTGATGGTACATAATCAAACAGCTATGAAAGTAAGTATGATCATACAGGGCAAGAGGTACTCACAAGAGCAATGCAGTGTGCAGTATAGTTGCGAGATTCGGTGGTCCCTTGAGAATGAATGTTCTTCTGCTAACAGTTTTCGTACAAGTGAGACGTTAAGGCAAATGCGGAAATGTAGTTCAAATTGTGATGTGATACCATAGACAGTACCTTACGCTGCAGAGGAGACCAATGTGTAACAATATTATTCCAGTCACCGTCGGATAAATGTAGGCCCGAAGAGTTTACAGAAATTTTGTTTAGAGGCTTGCCATCGAAGTGCGCTTGCCTCAGGTAGGAACGATACTTCATCAACGAGTGCTTGAAAAGCGTAACCAACCCTTGCTCGTCTTCACAATCCAGTTTGGTCCTGGCCTATTTAAAAGAATGAAATCTTGTGTCTTCTGTCAGCAGAAACATATGTACTAATGACTGAGGGAGTCTTGGATTAGGGGGTATCCGGACAGCCGAACTATGTACTTTGTCCGGACTGATGGACTATGAAGATACAAGATAGAAGACTTCGTCCCGTGTCCGGATGGGACTCTCCTTGGCGTGGAAGGCAAGCTTGGCGATTTGGATGTAGATCTCCTCCTCTATAAACCGACCCTGTGTAACCCTAGACCCCTCCGGTGTCTATATAAACCGGAGTGTTTAGTCCGTAGGACTCACGATCATCATTACCATCAACAATCATACCATAGGCTAGCTTCTAGGGTTTAGCCTCTCTGATCTCGTGGTAGATCAACTCTTGTAATACTCAAATCATCAAGATCAATCAAGCAGGAAGTAGGGTATTACCTCCATCGAGAGGGCCTGGACCTGGGTAAACATCGTGTCCCCAGTCTCCTGTTACCATTAGCCTTAGACGCACAGTTCGGGACCCCATACCCGAGAATCGCCGGTTTTGACACCAACATTGGTGCTTTCATTGAGAGTTCCTCTGTGTCGTTGCTACAAGGCTAGATGGCTCCCCCATCCTTCAATCACGCTGTCCTGGGTGAGACTTTTCTCCCCGGACAGATCTTCATGTTCGGCGGCTTCGCACTGTGGGCCAATTCGCTTGGCCATCTGGAGCAGATCGATAGCTACACCCCAGGCCACCAGGTCAGGTTTGGAAACCTAAATTACACCGCCGACACCCGCGGAGACTTGATCTTCGACGGATACGGGACTGTGTCAGGAGCACCAAACAACCACGACGTGCACGACCTAGATCGGTAGTTGGACAGTATTCGGAACCTCGCACCTGCTACCGCTCCAGACTTCGCTCCAGAGTGGGTCGTGCCTTCCGAGGACAGGTGGATGGATCCCGCCCCGGAGCCCGCACACTCCTCGGCGTTGGAGCCGGACACAGACTCCTCTCCTAAATGGATCTGTGTCTCCAAACCCCCGGACTCATCTATGGTGTTGCGTTCTGGACCACGCGCACTCGTGCACATCGAATCTGACTGGGCTCCAGTCATGGAGTTCACCGCCGCGGATATCTTTCAGCGCTCACCCTTCGAAGACATGCTGGATTCACTAAAGTCTCTCTCTCTGTCAGAAGACTCCCAGCCGAACTATGTCCGGCCCTTGTGGGATACGGAGGACAAAGAAAATCACGACCCACCCACCACCCACTTTATAGCCACTGTCGATGACCTAACAGACATGCTTGACATCGACCCCAATAACATCGACGGTATGGACGTTGATGCAGGGGAAGATCTAGAACCACCGCCCACGGGATGCTAGACTGCCACTTCATCATACGACATCTACATGGTGGATACCCCCAAAGAAGACAATGTTGACAAAAAGGACACAATGGAGGATAAACCCACCGGGCAAAAGCAAAAACGACGGTGTAGGCGCTGCCTTAGGTCCAGTCACAGTAAAAATAGCGATAGAAACCAAAAACAGGATGACACTCCGGTTGATTTCAAAGGCAACAACGACCATAGGGACCCAGCGATAAAGCAGGATTAACCAGGTCATGCCGAACACAGCCCGGAGCAGACGCCCGATCACAATTCAGAGGGCCGAACTCATCATGCTACCTCCAAAGAAGATAACAGTCTGGTTGACGATGCATTCATCATCCCGGACGAACAGTCAAAACAAGACAAGCTCCGCAAAAAACTCCTGGCCACAGTGCGGAGCCTGAAGAAGTAGAAGCAAAGGCTTAAAGACGTGCAGGATACGCTCAACCGACGATGGAATAAGGTGCTGGACACCGAAGGAAAACATGGCGATAATTGCCACACAAAGAGGTACCCAAAGCGCAAACTTCTACCCGAATTCGACAATGAAGCCGCAGCACCCGTTCGGCCCAAAAACAATACGACTACTCAGCTAGACCAGCCAACTCATGGCCACGATAGAGCAGCCACTGATACCGCACACGATTTACGAGAGGCCAGTGCAGCCAGGTCCATCTATGGGTCCAGAGGACAAGCTCCGACGTGGGACCATGGTCACCACAACGATCATGCTGATCGAATACCAGTCCAGAATCAACATCAGGAGCAACAACAGCTGGGAGCAGGCCGCAACACGGCCAGATACAGAGGGGCTCCGCACCCCCTGTGCTTCACAGATGAGGTGCTAGATCATGAATTTCCACATGGATTCAAACCCGTGAATATAGAGTCATACGACGGAACAACGGACCCCGGGGTCTGGATTGATGATTTTATCCTTCACATACACATGGCTCGTGGGGACGACCTCCACGCCATCAAATACCTCCCCCTCAAGTTAAGAGGACCAGCTCGTCATTGGCTGAAAAGCCTCCCCGAAAATTCAATTGGAAGTTGGGAGGAACTCGAGGATGCTTTCAGGGCCAACTTCCAGGGGACATACATCCGGCCTCTAGATGCTGACGATTTAAGTCACATAATACAACGGCCCGGAGAGTCAGCCCGCAAGCTTTGGAATAGATTCCTCACTAAGAAGAATCAAATTGTCGACTGTCCAGACGCCGAAACCTTAGCGGCCTTCAAACACAGTATCCGAGACGAGTGGCTTTACAGACACCTCGGCCAAGAAAATCCAAGAATGATGGCAGTCTTAACAAGCCTCATGACCCGATTTTGTGCAGGCGAGGACAGCTGGTTGGCCCGTAAAGGAACCAGCGACCCAGGCACATCAGAAATCCGAGACGGCAACGGGAAGCCACGGCACACCAAGAGCAAACATCGGCATAATGACAGTCCGGACAGCACAGCGATTAACGCCGGATTCAGGGGCCCTAGACCTGGTCAAGGGAAAAAGCCAGTTAACAGCAACAAAGAGGAACCATCCGGGCTGAACAAAGTCCTGGACAGATTGTGCCAAATCCATGGCACTTCCGACGAACCTGCAAATCATACCCACAGAGAATGTTGGGTTTTCAAGCAGGCCGGCAAGTTAAACGCCGAACGTAAGGGAAGGGAAACACCAAGCGAAGACGAGGATGAGCCTCACAAGCCGAACACTAGGGGCCAGAAACAATTCCAACCGGAAGTCAAAACGGTAGACATGGTACACGCAACTCACACAGAGTTCGTAACCCCCCAATTTGATCCCTGGGCAACATGGCCGATCATTTTTGATCACAGGGACTACCCGGCCAGTATCCGGCACGGAGAATCGGCTGCCTTGGTGCTCGACCCAATAATTGATGGATACCATCTTACTCGCGTCCTAATGGACGGCGGTAGTAGTCTTAATTTGATATATCAAGACACCATCCGCAGGATGGGGATACACCCATCTAGGGTAAATCCAAATAACGCCACCTTCAATGGAGTAATTCCAGGCGTCGTGGCCCATTGCTAGGGCTCCCTCGTGTTAGAAGTAACATTCAGTTCTCCCGACAATTTCAGACGCGAGAACTTACTCTTCAGAATCACTCCCTTCAGCAGCGACTATCATGCATTTCTTGGAAGACCGGCCTTCGCTTGCTTTAACGCAATACCAAACTACGCTTGCCTTAAACTCAAAATGCCCGGTCCACGTGGCATCATCACGGTTAGTGGAAACACAGAGAAGTATGCGGTAGTTCCTGCTGCCGGACTCTAGGCGGCCTCTCCCATTGAAACGCATGACCGGTCATCAAGACCATGGACACGGTTAGACGAGTCCAATACACTATTCTTCACAATGGCTCGGATAAACATGAGCTAGGGGCTGCACATGTGTCCCCACAAATAATACGAGGGGCTGAGAACATGTAACACAATCCCACAGTTCGGCTTGCCTCGTTAACAGGCCGGATCTTGAACATTTCTCGAGCATAACTAACTTTTCGCATGTTTTATTTTTCTTTCATTCTCACAGACACTACCAGTGCGACGCCCTTCCAGGATATGGCACAACAGAGACACATGCGCAGACGTGCAGCAGGGCCCCGCCCACAGGTTTCTCTTTAGATTAAGCCCCTGTGTAAACCTTCTTTACTGTCTCTTGTTGCTCAACGTCCCTTGGGTATTTCATACACCTGTACGCCACACTGGCATTTTTGGCTTTTTGCCATGACAGATAAGTGCGCGTAACTGGAACCACAGGATCAAGGGCGTTATTCAGCCCAATATATGTTATAAAGTCCGAATACCTTCGGGAGTGCTCGGCGTCACGAGTTTGGCCTTATATGCATCAGCTTCGAATAATGTCTTTGGTCAAATGTTAGGTTAGCCCGGCTCCTGGGTTTGCTGCCTTACGTTCCGTTCTATCGGCTAAGCCGGCCAAAGGAGAACTACTGCGATTGTGCCTTGGTTATTCCGGATGAGCACCTCAGTAGAGAAGGCCGAAAACTGACTGTCATGATATAGCGACAGACTGATCAACCACTCGAGGACTCATCAAAATCTATTGGATTCCTACGCATTAGCGAAGGACCGGTCTGCCGGTCAAGTAGGCGCAACGTATCCGGATGCATGCGGAAGTACCAGGGGCTATATAGTAGCCCCACCTCTCAACTCCTACGGCTAAGCGAAAGTGTTACAACTATATAGTCCGGTTGCCTGGTTTGACGTGCGATCACCTCCTTAATGGACCAAGACGTTGGATCAAGTGTGTTCACGCATATTTTCTCGAACACCCCCGCATTATGTGCATGGGGGCTAAAGCCAACGACTGCTAACTTTCACGATTATATGCATATATAAATAGCCGCACAGGAGACACTATAATACTTTCAGGCAAAAGTATACAAAAAAATCAGCCTCCATAATTAAACACATAGTTGTTTACAATTTCATCACTCAAAACATGACATTCTTGGAGCACTGGGCCTCTATTCTACGAGCACCTTCTATAACCTGCTCAAAATAGTGCTCGGCTGGGTCTTGGCTTCCTGCCAGACCGCGGGTTGCAATACTGGTGGCCTCCATATCTGCCCAATATGTTTTCACACGGGCAAAAGCCATCCGCGCACCCTCTATGCATGCCGATCTCTTCATGGCATCAATCTGTGCTCTGGCGCCAAATAATCGTTGCACCAAACCAAAGTAATTGTCCGGCTTCGGCTCCTTTGGCCACAGATGGTCTATTATAGACCTCATTGCAAGGCCAGGCAGCCTATGGAGCTCGGCTATGGCGTTCATTTTTTCACTCAAGGGCAGGGAGCACGCTGGAGCATTAAATTGCGACCAGAACAACCTCTCCATTTTGTTATCCTCATGATCCTTGAATAGCTTGGTCGCATCAGCCGCACTCTTCGCCAAGTCCTCATACTCATCTGCGGCGTTCGATAGCTTATCCAATGGAGCATACTTTGGATCTAAAAACTTCATCCACAACACATAAGGACTTCTGGCCGCGATTTCTCTAGCTTGTCGAAGTTCCTCTCATGCGTCTCTAATCTGAGAGCGCATCTCTTTAGCCAAATCCATCGCCTTCTTCAGGTCAGTCGCCTTTGTTTGATTCTCCTTTTCGAGAAGCTCATACCGGCCGGCGGCATCCCTTAGCTCCACAGCCATCTTGGCTATCTTCTCCTTGCTTCGGAGATGAGCGGCCTATTCGGCCTTTAATTCTTCGGCTTCCTTTAGAGCAGCCGCATTGCTAATCCGAGCTTGTTCCTTGGCTAGAGCAAGCTCCGCCCTCAGGGCTTCAACGGCAGCAGCTTCGCCTGCAACTACATAATATCACATTAATATTTCAACCTTCTTTCAAAAATATATGTGGATATAGGAAAGCATACTCTACGACTCCTCGAATTGCTTGTTCACAAGCGTGACGTCGGCCTCCACAACGTTAATCTGCCGCCTTAATTCGGCGCACTCAACGGCCTGGTCTAGTGCCGAACCCTTAGTGATCTACACATCAATACAAGTGCGATCATTATCTGGGAGTTTGATCCTTCGGTTGCCGCCATGGGCTGGCATCCACAGTCTTAGGGGCTACTACCTATACAGAGCGCATGTATCGCGTGCGGCTCAACTAAAAAATGCGGCTTACCTCAAAGCCTTTGAGCAGGCCCCTATAAGCTTCGTTTAAACCATTTGTGGTGGAGGAGATTTTCTCCAACACCGTACCCATTAGGGTACGATGATCCTCCAAGAGATCAGCTGACTACAGGAGGCCTGTCAGCGTGTTCGGCCGGACACCGGACTCTCCTGGACCCTTTCTACTGTCCGCCATGGGAGCTGAACACGCTGGGCTCGGGGCGGCCGAAGTGTTAGCTTCTGGCCCCATTGGATCCGGACTCTTCCGTGATGATACCTCAGGGTTGCCTGCCTCACGGGGCGGGGAGGCAGGTGGGGTTTCACTCTCCATCATCTCCGGAAGAAGATCCCCGAAGACGAACCCTGTTGAGATGAACTGCTGGCCGGGCTACAAAAAACAGGTCCAGGATATTACTCTCAGAGGAAAAAACAACAAGATCCTGGCTTAATTAAACTTACCGCTCGGTGGAGGGCTGGCCCGTTTGCGGGCACTGTGCGGTGAGGACGCCCTTCGGGGCAGGACCCTGTGGCGAAGTTCTTTTCCCTTGTTTAGGCACCCCAGTCTCCAAATCTTCGGAGGAGGCCCTCTTCTTCCCGCGCGGGGAGGAAACCTCAGAATCGCCTCCCCGATTCTCCTCCTCCGTGGAGGCACTGATTCCCCCGGTTCGGATGCACAATGTGTGAGGCCCACTCTTGGCCTCCCCGCTCTCCCCTTCAGCTCTCTCTGGTGGCACCCGACTTAGTATCCGTTCAAGGATCCTGGCCATTGCCGGACCAGGCGAACCTTCGGGAAGAGGGGTCGGACACCTGATCCTCTCCGCCTTACTAAGCCAATCCTAGTTGCGGACAGTGTTTAGATCAATGCTATGACAAATATAAGCAAGGTGTTCGGTTATAGGGTTACCTACTTGGGTATCGAGGCGATTGCAGCTCAGGGCCGTGTCCTCGGTGGTGTCCGGACACTTTATTCGTGGTCCGAAGAACAACTTATACATCCCTTCGGCTGTCACGCCGAGGAAGTGCTGAATGGTCCGCAGACCTTCTTGATTGAATTCCCACATCCGGAGAGGCCGGCGTTTGCACGGCAGGATCCGCCGGACTAGCATTACTTGGATTATCTTAACGAGACTAATGTCCCTCTCGAGGAGCTCTCGAATGTGGCTTTGTAGCATCGGTACATCGTTCGCAGGCCCCCAGTTTAGTCCCACATTGGTCCATGATGCTAGTTGAGGTGGAGGCCCCGAGCGGAAGGCAGGCGCGGCCGCCCACTTTGAGCCTCGGGGAGCGGTGACATAGAACCACCTCCGTTGCCATAAATCAAATACCTCCGAGAAGGATCCTTCGGGCCACGGGGCATCAGCGTTCCTACTTATTATGGCGCCTCAGCACTCTACGTGTCGCTCCTCAATTATCTTCGGCTTCACATTGAAAGTCTTGAGCCATAAGCCGAAGTGGGGGGCAATGTGAAGGAAGGCTTCACACACAACGATGAATGACGAGATGTGGAGGACGGAATCCGGAGCTAGATCATGGAAATCTAGCCCGTAGTAGTGCATGAGCCCCCTCACGAAGGGATCAAGAGTAAGACCTAAGCCCCAGAGGAAGTGGGAGACAAATACTACGCTCTCGTTAGTCTCGGGGGTGGGGATAACCTGTTCAGGAGCAGGAAGCCTGTGCTTGACATCGGCGGTCAAACACCCAGCCTCCCTAAGCTTGGCAATATCCTCCTCTGTGATAGAGGAAGCCATCCATCGGCCTTGATGGCCAGATCCGGACATGATCGAAGATCCGGGGTGTTTAAGATCGGGCTTTAGGTGTTGGGAATCAGGTTGCGAGATGCGCGAGCGTGGAGATAGAGGGATAGGCCTCGGCTCCTTTATAAAGGGGGAAGAATATCAAGCGTCCCCGAATGTGGTCGTTCGGGACTTGCCTAAAAACACGGGGTCATGCCAACAAGCACGGTTGGATTACCCATACCCGTATTGATGAGAATCCCGCGATAAGGGGAACACGATCTCTGCTCTGACAGGACGTGCCAAGGAAACCGCCTCGTGGCATGTGCGGTAGGAAGTTGTAAGAACAGTTTGAATAAAAGCCGGACCATGGCGTGGTGTCACTTTTCGAAGAATTGTCAGCAGATTGAATTCGTGGGTTGTTATTATTCTCTCTACGGTGATATATGGAACGATTATCTTGCAGAGCCGGACACGGTCCTTGTGTTCGGAATTCATCTTGGAGTATTCGGAGATGGAACCCGCCTCACAATGCCGAAGACAATCTACGCGCCGGACTCATCGTCATTGAAGCCTGGTTCAGGGGCTACTGAGGGAGTCCTGGATAAGGGGGTATCCGGATAGCCGGACTATGTACTTTGGCCGGATTGATGGACTATGAAGATACAAAATAGAAGACTTCGTCCCGTGTCCGGATGGGACTCTCTTTGGCGTGGAAGGCAAGCTTGGCGATTCGTATGTTAATCTCCTCCTCTGTAAACTGACCCTGTGTAACCCTATCCCCCTCCGGTGTCTATATAAACCGGAGGGTTTAGTCCATAGGACTCACAATCATCATTAACAATCATACCATAGGTTAGCTCATAGGGTTTAGCTTCTTTGATCTCATGGTAGATCAACTCTTGTAATACTCATATCATCAAGATCAATCAAGCAGGAAGTAGGGTATTACCGCAATCGAGAGGGCACGAACCTGGGTAAACATCGTGTCCCCAGTCTCCTGTTACCATTAGCCTTAGACACACAGTTCGGGACCCCCTACCCGAGATCCGCCGGTTTTGACACCGACATTGGTGCTTTCATTGAGAGTTCCTCTGTGTCATTGCTGCAAGGCTAGATGGCTCCTCCATCCCTCAAGCACGCTGTCCTGGGTAAGACTTTTCTCCCCGGACAGATCTTCGTGTTCGGCGGCTTCGCACTGCGGGCCAATTCTCTTGGCCATCTGGAGCAGATCAATAGCTTCGCCCCCGGCCATCAGGTCAGGTTTGGAAATTTTTCTGTGTCTGTGGTACAATATTTCCATGAAGGAAAGATGCGCACAAAGTTCCTGACAACAATATAAGCTTCATCTTCTAAACTTTGAAGAAATGGAACAGGGGTCCTATTTGCTGCAATTGGGGCTCTCTCTAGTTTGAAAAGGGATTTGGCAACTGGAGTTGGTGTACTCTTTGCTGGAATGGGGGTTTTGCATCGTAGAGCTGGTGCTATGTCAACTGGCATCATCATACTGTTTGCTGCAGTTGGGATCTGCTGAGTTGGGGCATTAGAAATGACCAGTGTAGTAGGGCTAGAGTCTGCTAGAGTTGGGGTGTTTTGTGGGTCAGGTGATATTGCAACTACACCTAATGGGCTATTTGATTTATCAGGTGCCACTACCTTTTCCAAATACTTTGCTTGTGCTCCTCTGTGATCAGCAATCACCCTCTTCATTTTGAACATCTGATACACAAGAACAACATTTGAATGGATAAATATGGTGTGATGACAGATGGAATATGTACTGAAAATGGATAGGCAGGGCGTATTCACATACATGATGTGTAAACTAAGCTAATGGCAGTGCAACAAAGTAAGGGCAATGCAAAGCATCAGTTGCAAGATATGTGTGACCAATATAACCTTGGAAAGTTAGAGCAAGCACATTGATGGGTGAATAAGATAGGGAATCTGCCTCTGACTCCTCCACTAGGGAGCTACATTGACTTTGGTCTCCCTCTAGCTAAGAATCACTGTTCGGATCATATTTTGAGCATCAATCTGTAGGAGGAGAGCGTTTGCATTGCATTGCATCCTAACTTGATTTCAGTCCCTTAATGCCAAGTTTGACAGCCATGGCATTGTTCTGCTTTATTCTTTTCATGCGCGCAAGCTCATAATCATTATGATGTTGTTCAGAATCTGAGTTCATGAAAACATAAAAAGTAGTTAGATTATCTATGGAATGCATTCCTGATTCAACTCGAAGAGTGTCTCCCTACAAACTCCTGCATATGCAAAGTTCACCCCCAACCGTGCTGACCAGACCACACACAGAAATACAAACCCCTTATGTCTCTATAACAGGCAGACACACATTTAAAAACTGAAGTAGGAACATTAGAATCCTATCAAATTCGTATTTGAACAAATAAACTAAGGAATTATGAGTGTCATAATGTTTAGCTTAAAGTGTGGAGTGTTGGTAGTGTGACACAAAGCAAGTAGGCAGATTGTATTCCATGTAAAAGATCGAAGCCTATGTAAAAGCTGGAAATAACACTTTCTTTCTATACAATGCAGTGTTCATTGCCCACACATGATGGAAGAGATCACACAAAGAAATACTATTCACTCATGTATACGGTTCCAGTATTTTGAAACAGGGTGGTCCACCCTAAAAGAATATTGACAACAAATATGACAAGGCAAGCATAGATGTAGTGAATCAATCATTTACTTGAGAGCTTACTAGGACAAGTATGCAGAATTGTAACTGCAGTAAGAGACGTCCAAAAATCTGAATCAAGAAGTTTGTCTAGCACTTATTGTTTGCAACTAATAGATGTGAGTAATTGGATATTGTATCGAATGAGTAAGAAAGACAAGTAAAATTTTCAACAAACCTGGCTTGCAGTAGTAATTTGGGTCAATGTCACTACGACCAACAATACAAAATGACTAGTGTCTGTTCCTAGGGCCAGAATTTTGAAACCCTGTGAACTTTACAGGTACTAAAGATTACTGAAATACATCTGAACCATTAAGTGTAGGTAGCACTCGGCACACAACAAACCCTAATGACAGTCCTGCCAAATGAGTAATGAATCAATTAGAAAATGGGTGATGAGGAGTGGCTGCTGAGTGTTGAGGACGTATCTCAGGATAAATCGGGTTGGCTTAGTGGGTGCTGCAGCTTGAGCCCTGAACGGACTAGGAAGGTAGGCACGACGCGCCCGGGCAGCGGTGACGCTGTTGGGCGAGCCGCTCCTGACCTCCTATTAGTCCGGCGTCTCCTCCTGGAGTCATGCCGTCCGGGCACAGCAAATCGCTAGCGAGGCAGTCGGCTGGGGGTGAGTAGAGATCGGAAGCGCGTAGCAGAACAAAGGGGAATCGGGGCCTGGGACGACCCAAAATCCTAGGGTGTGCTGTGGCCCACCGCGTGCACCCTTTAGAGATACACACCCGAGTGGCGAACATGCGTTTTCGGAACTAAATTAGGAACATTTAGCTGACCAATTAAATGACTCTGTTTTAATAATATTAGATTCGTATTTGAACAACTAAGCTTGTTTAGCTTGATGGGTGGAGCAGTGCTATTATGACACGAAGCACGTATTCTGATTGTATAGTGATTATAAAAGGGGGAAACTCTAAGCATATGCTTTTAGCAAAAAAGGGTTTCCCCTCCGATTTCTATTAAAGAAACCACCATGGAACCAACATGATCAATTAAACCCTAAGCATGATCAATTAAACCGTATTATGACTGTGCCGTGCAGATTTGAAGCTGCAAACCGGAGAAATGATATTTAGCATCCATTGTTTGCTTCGAACTAAGAACTAAATTCTAAGAGCTGAAAAGAAAGTAGAGTAACCAATCTACGATCTATTTTCTGGTTGAGATCAAAAAGTTGAGGATATACTAAGTACCACCTCTCTTGCGGTGACGTGTAGGCATCGGGGGTGCGATGGCTGTCGATGGTGTTGAAGCAGATCTATGATGGTAGACGGGTGCATCAGGGGATAAGTCTCATTACGGTGGAAGATAAGGTCGTGTGAGCAGCCCCGGTAAAGAGGATGACGGCTCCGATGAAGCATGAGGACACGATGCAAGGCTCTTTGTCCGTCGCCGTGGATGTGAAACGTCCATCTCTAGCAGTGGACAACACGGTCTTGGTAGGCGCTCCGGCATGGTGGAGGACGGTGGCAATGGATGGGGTCGAGGACGGCGGCGATGGATGGGGTGGAGGACGGCGGTGATGGATGGGGTGGCGTGTTGGAAATATGCCCTAGAGGCAATAATAAAAGCATTATTATTATATTTCCTTGTTCATGATAATTGTCTTTTATTCATGCTATAATTGTATTATCCGGAAATCGTAATACACGTGTGAATACATAGACCATAACATGTCCCTAGTGAGCCTCTAGTTGACTAGCTCGTTGGTCAACAGATAGTCATGGTTTCCTGACTATGGACATTAGATGTCATTGACAACGGGATCACATCATTAGGAGAATGTGATGGACAAGACCCAATCCTAAGCATAGCACAATATCGTGTAGTTCCTTTTGCTAGAGCTTTTTCAATGTCAAGTATCTCTTCCTTAGACCATGAGATCATGTAACTCCCGGATACCGTAGGAGTGCTTTGGGTGTACCAAACATCACAACGTAACTGGGTGACTATAAAGGTGCACTACAGGTATCTCCGAAAGTGTCTGTTGGGTTGACACGGATCGAGACTGGGATTTGTCACTCCGTATGATGGAGAGGTATCTCTGGGCCCACTCGGTAATGCATCATCATAATGAGCTCAAAGTGACCAAGTGTTTGGTCACGGGATCATGCATTACGGTACGAGTAAAGTGACTTGCCGGTAACGAGACTGAACGAGGTATTGGGATACCGACGATCGAGTCTCGGGCATGTAACGTACCGAATGACAAAGGAAATTGTATACGGGGTTGTTCGAATCCTCGACATCGTGGTTCATCCGATGAGATCATCGAGGAGCATGTGGGAGCCAACATGGGTATCCAGATCCTGCTGTTGGTTATTGCCGAGAGCCGTCTCGGTCATGTCTACGTGTCTCCCGAACCCGTAGGGTCTACACACTTAAGGTTCGGTGACGCTAGGGTTGTATGAATATGAGTATGCAGTATACCGAATGTTGTTCGGAGTCCCGGATGAGATCCCGGACATCACGAGGAGTTTCGTAATGGTCCGGAGGTAAAGAATTATATATAGGAAGTGGTATTTCGGCCATCGGGAAAGTTTCGGGGTCACCCAGTATTGTACCTGGACCACCGGAAGGGTCCCGGGGGTCCACCGGGTGGGGCCACCCATCCCGGAGGGCCCCATGGGCTGAAGTGGGAGGGGAGCCAGCCCATAGTGGGCTGGTGCGCCCCCCTAGGCCCACCCCCTGCGCCTAGGGTTGAAACCCTAGGGTGGGGGGGGGGCGCACCACATGCCTTGGGGGGCACTCCTCCCCCCTTGGCCGCCGCCCCCTTGGGAGATTGAATCTCCTAGAGCCGGCGCCCCCCCCTAGGGGCCTATATAAAGGAAGGGGGGAGAGGGGCAGCCGCACCCTAAAGTCCTGGCGCCCCCTCCCCCTGCTACACCTCTTCCTCCTCCGTCACGTGCTTGGCGAAGCCCTGCCGGAGTGCTGCTGTTCCACCACCACCACGCCGTTGTGCTGCTGCTGGAGCCATCATCGTCAACCTCTCCTCCCCCCTTGCTGGATCAAGAAGGAGGAGACGTCATCCGCTCCGTACGTGTGTTGAACGCGGAGGTGCCATCCGTTCGGCGCTAGGATCTCCGATGATAGGATCACGACGAGAACGACTACTTCAACCCCGTTCTTTTGAACGCTTCCGCTCACGATCTACAAAGTGGTATGTAGATGCATCTCCCTTGACTCGTTGCTTAGATGAACTCATAGATGGATCTTGGTGAAACCGTAGGAAATTTTTTTAATTTTCTGCAACGTTCCCCAACAGTGGCATCATGAGCTAGGTCTATGCGTAGTTCTCTATTGCACGAGTAGAACACAATTTTGTTGTGGGCGTAGATTTTGTCAACTTGCTTGCCGCTACTAGTCTTATCTTGCTTCAGCGGTATTGTGGGATGAAGCGGCCCGGACCAACCTTACACGTACGCTTACGTGAGACCGGTTCCACCGACTAACATGCACTAGTTGCATAAGGTGGCTGGCGGGTGTCTGTCTCTCCCACTTTAGTTGAAGCGGATTCGATGAAAAGGGTCCTTATGAAGGGTAAATAGAAGTTGACAAGATCACGTTGTGGTTATTCGTAGGTAAGAAAACGTTCTTGCTAGAACCCAATTGCAGCCACGTAAAAGATGCAACAACAATTAGAGGACGTCTAACTTGTTTTTGCAGCAATTGTCATGTGATGTGATATGGCCAGAAGTTGTGATGAATGATGAATGATATATTGTGATGTATGATATCATGTTCTTGTAATAGGAATCACGAATTGCATGTCGATGAGTATGACAACCGGCAGGAGCCATAGGAGTTGTCTTTAATTTTTTGTATGACCTGCGTGTCATTGAAGAACGCCATGTAAATTACTTTACTTTATTGCTAAACGCGTTAGCCATAGAAGTAGAAGTAGTCGTTGGCGTGACAACTTCATGAAGACACGATGATGGAGATCATGATGATGGAGATCATGGTGTCATGCCGGTGACGAAGATGATCATGGAGCCCCGAAGATGGAGATCAAAGGAGCTATATGATATTGGCCATATCATGTCACTATTATATAATTGCATGTGATGTTTATTATGTTTATGCATCTTGTTTACTTAGAACGGCGGTAGTAAATAAGATGATCCCTTACAAAATTTCAAGAAGTGTTCTCCCCTAACTGTGCACCGTTGCTAAAGTTCGTCGTTTCGAAGCACCACGTGATGATCGGGTGTGATAGATCCTTACGTTCACATACAACGGGTGTAAGACAGTTTTACACATGCAAAACACTTAGGGTTAACTTGATGAGCCTAGCATGTACAGACATGGCCTCGGAGCACGGAGACTGAAAGGTCAAACACAAGTCGTATGGAAGATACGATCAACATGAGAATGTTCACCGACGATGACTAATCCGTCTCACGTGATGATCGGATCGTGTAACACTCAGATGACTAGAGGGATGTCTAATCTGAGCGGGAGTTCATTAAAATAATTTGATTAGATGAACTTAATTATCATGAACTTAGTCTAAAACTTTTTGCATAATATGTCTTGTAGATCAAATGGCCAACACTCATCTCAACATGAACTTCAACGCGTTCCTAGAGAAAACCAAGCTGAAAGATGATGGCGGCAACTATACGGACTGGGTCCGGAACCTGAGGATCATCCTCATAGCTGCCAGGAAACAATATGTCCTAGAAGGACCGCTAGGTGATGCTCCCATCCCAGAGAACCAAGACATTATGAATGCTTGGCAGTCTCGTGCTGATGATTACTCCCTCGTTCAGTGCGGCATGCTTTACAGCTTAGAACCGGGGATCCAAAAGCGTTTTGAGCAACACGGAGCATATGAGATGTTCGAGGAGCTGAAACTAGTTTTCCAAGCTCATGCCCGGGTCGAGAGATATGAAGTCTCCGACAAGTTCTATAGTTGTAAGATGGAGGAAAATAGTTCTGTCAGTGAGCACATACTCAAAATGTCTGGGTTGCACAACCGCCTGTCCCAGCTAGACATTAACCTCCCGGATGAGGCGGTCATTGACAGAATCCTTCAGTCGCTCCCACCAAGCTACAACAGCTTTGTGATGAACTACAATATGCAGGGGATGGTGAAGACCATTCCTGAAGTATTTTCAATGCTGAAGTCAGCAGAGGTTGAAATCAAGAAAGAACATCAAGTGTTGATGGTCAATAAGACCACTAAGTTCAAGAAGGGCAAGGGTAAGAAGAACTTCAAGAAGGACGATAGAGATGTTGCCGCGCTCGGTAAGCCAGTTGCTGGGAAGAAGTCAAAGAATGGACCCAAGCCTGAGATTGAGTGCTTTTATTGCAAGGGGAAGGGTCACTGGAAGGGGAACTGCCCCAAATACTTAGCGGATAAGAAGGCCGGCAACACCAAAGGTATATTTGATATACATGTAATTGATGTGTACCTTACCAGTACTCGTAGTAACTCCTGGGTATTTGATACTGGTGTTGTTGCTCATATTTGTAACTCACAGCAGGAGCTGCGGAATAAGCGGAGACTGGCGAAGGACGAGGTGACGATGCGCGTCGGGAATGGTTCCAGAGTCGATGTGATCGCCGTCGGCACGCTACCTCTACATTTACCTACGGGATTAGTTTTGAACCTTAATAATTGTTATTTGGTGCCAAGTTTGAGCATGAACATTGTATCTGGATCTCGTTTGATACGAGATGGCTACTCATTTAAATCCGAGAATAATGGTTGTTCTATTTATATGAGAGATATGTTTTATGGTCATGCCCCAATGGTCAATGGTTTATTCTTAATGAATCTCGAACGTAGTGTTACACATATTCATAGCGTGAATACCAAAAGATGTAAAGTTGATAACGATAGTCCCACATACTTGTGGCACTGCCGCCTTGGTCACATTGGTGTCAAGCGCATGAAGAAGCTCCATGCTGATGGACTTTTAGAGTCTCTCGATTATGAATCATTTGACACATGCGAACCATGCCTCATGGGCAAAATGACCAAGACTCCGTTCTCCCGGAACAATGGAGCGAGCAACCAACTTGTTGGAAATCATACATACCGATGTGTGCGGTCCAATGAGTGTTGAGGCTCACGGAGGATATCGTTATGTTCTTACTCTCACAGATGACTTGAGTAGATATGGGTATGTCTACTTGATGAAACACAAGTCTGAGACCTTTGATAAGTTCAAGGAATTTCAGAATGAAGTAGAGAATCAACATGACCGAAAGATAAAATTCTTACGATCGGATCGTGGAGGAGAATATTTAAGTCACGAATTTGGTACACACTTAAGAAAATGTGGAATCATTTCACAACTCACGCCGCCTGGAACACCTCAGCGAAACGGTGTGTCCGAACGTCGTAATCACATTCTATTGGATATGGTGCGATCTATGATGTCTCTTACCGATTTACCACTATCATTTTGGGGATACGCTCTAGAGACAGCTACATTCACTTTAAATAGGGCACCGTCTAAATCCGTTGAGACGACACCGTATGAATTATGGTTTGGGAAGAAACCTAAGCTGTCGTTTCTAAAAGTTTGGGGATGCGATGCTTATGTCAAGAAACTTCAACCTGAAAAGCTCGAACCCAAGTCGGAAAAATGCGTCTTCATAGGATACCCTAAAGAAACTATTGGGTATACCTTCTACTTAAGATCCGAGGGCAAGATCTTTGTTGCCAAGAACGGATCCTTTCTGGAAAAGGAGTTTCTCTCGAAAGAAGTAAGTGGGAGGAAATTAGAACTCGATGAAGTACTACCTCTTGAACGGGAAAGTAGTGCAGCTCAGGAAAATGTTCCTATGATGCCTACACCAACTGAAGAGGAAAATAATGATGATGATCAAGGTACTTCGGATCAAGTTGCTACTGAACTTCGTAGGTCCACAAGGACACGTTCCGCACCAGAGTGGTACGGCAACCCTATCCTGGAAATCATGTTGTTAGACAACGGTGAACCTTCGAACTATGAAGAAGCGATGGCGGGCCCAGATTCCAACAAATGGCTAGAAGCCATGAAATCCGAGATAGAATCCATGTATGAAAACAAAGTATGGACTTTGACTGACTTGCCCGATGATCGGCGAGCGATAGAAAACAAATGGATCTTTAAGAAGAAGACGGACGCGGATGGTAATGTCACCATCTATAAAGCTCGACTTGTCGCTAAGGGTTATCGGCAAGTTCAAGGGATTGACTACGATGAGACTTTCTCTCCCGTAGCAAAGCTTAAGTCCGTCCGAATCATGTTAGCAATTGCCGCATACTATGATTATGAGATATGGCAGATGGACGTCAAAACGGCATTCCTTAATGGGCATCTTAAGGAAGAACTGTATATGATGCAGCCGGAGGGTTTTTTCAATCCTAAGAATACTAACAAAGTATGCAAGCTCCAGCGATCCATTTATGGGCTGGTGCAAGCATCTCGGAGTTGGAACATTCGCTTTGATGAGATGATCAAAGCGTTTGGGTTTATGCAGACTTATGGAAAAGCCTGCGTTTACAAGAAAGTGAGTGGGAGCTCTGTAGCATTTCTCATATTATATGTAGATGACATACTTTTGATGGGAAATGATATAGAATTCTTGGAAAGCATTAAGGCCTACTTGAATAAGTGTTTTTCAATGAAGGACCTTGGAGAAGCTGCTTATATGTTAGGCATCAAGATCTATAGAGATAGATCGAGATGCCTCATAGGTCTTTCACAAAGCACATACCTTGATAAGATTTTGAAGAAGTTCAAAATGGATCAGTCCAAGAAGGGGTTCTTGCATGTATTGCAAGGTGTGAGATTGAGCTCGGCTCAATGCCTGACCACGGCAAAAGATAAAGAAGAGATGAGCGTCATCCCCTATGCCTCAGCCATAGGATCTATTATGTATGCCATGCTGTGTACCAGACCTGATGTAAACCTTGCCGTAAGTTTGGTAGGAAGGTACCAAAGTAATCCCGGCAAGGAACACTGGACAGCGGTCAAGAATATCCTCAAGTACCTGAAAAGGACGAAGGACATGTTTCTCATTTATGGAGGTGACGAAGAGCTCGTCGTAAAGGGTTACGTCGACGCTAGCTTCGACACAGATCTGGATGACTCTAAGTCACAAACTGGATACGTGTATATGTTGAATGGTGGAGCAGTAAGATGGTGCAGCTGCAAGCAGAGCGTCGTGGAGGGATCTACATGTGAAGCAGAATACATGGCAGCCTCGGAGGCAGCACATGAAGCAATTTGGGTGAAGGAGTTCGTCACCGACCTAGGAGTCATACCCAATGCGTCGGGGCCGATCAAACTCTTCTGTGACAACACTGGAGCTATTTCCCTTGCCAAGGAGCCCAGGTTTCACAAGAAGACCAGGCACATCAAGCGTCGTTTCAACTCCATCCGTGAAAATGTTCAAGATGGAGACATAGATATTTGCAAAGTACATACGGATCTGAATGTCGCAGATCCGTTGACTAAACCTCTCTCGCGAGCAAAACATGATCAACACCAGAACTCTATGGGTGTTCGATTCATCATAATGTAACTAGATTATTGACTCTAGTGCAAGTGGGAGACTGTTGGAAATATGCCCTAGAGGCAATAATAAAAGCATTATTATTATATTTCCTTGTTCATGATAATTGTCTTTTATTCATGCTATAATTGTATTATCCGGAAATCGTAATACACGTGTGAATACATAGACCATAACATGTCCCTAGTGAGCCTCTAGTTGACTAGCTCGTTGGTCAATAGATAGTCATGGTTTCCTGACTATGGACATTAGATGTCATTGACAACGGGATCACATCATTAGGAGAATGATGTGATGGACAAGACCCAATCCTAAGCATAGCACAAGATCGTGTAGTTCGTTTTGCTAGAGCTTTTTCAATGTCAAGTATCTCTTCCTTAGACCATGAGATCGTGTAACTCCCGGATACCGTAGGAGTGCTTTGGGTGTACCAAACGTCACAACGTAACGGGGTGACTATAAAGGTGCACTACAGGTATCTCCGAAAGTGTCTGTTGGGTTGACACGGATCGAGACTGGGATTTGGCACCCCGTATGACGGAGAGGTATCTCTGGGCCCACTCGGTAATGCATCATCATAATGAGCTCAAAGTGACCAAGTGTTTGGTCACGGGATCATGCATTACGGTACGAGTAAAGTGACTTGCTGGTAACGAGACTGAACGAGGTATTGGGATACCGACGATCGAGTCTCGGGCATGTAACATACCGAATGACAAAGGGAATTGTATACGGGGTTGTTCGAATCCTCGACATCGTGGTTCATCCGATGAGATCATCGAGGACCATGTGGGAGCCAACATGGGTATCCAGATCCCGCTGTTGGTTATTGCCCGAGAGCCGTCTCGGTCATGTCTACGTGTCTCCCGAACCCGTAGGGTCTACACACTTGAGGTTCGGTGACGCTAGGGTTGTATGAATATGAGTATGCAGTATACCGAATGTTGTTCGGAGTCCCGGATGAGATCCCGGACGTCACGAGGAGTTTCGGAATGGTCCGGAGGTAAAGAATTATATATAGGAAGTGGTATTTTGGCCATCGGGAAAGTTTCGGGGTCACCCGGTATTGTACCGGGACCACCGGAAGGGTCCCGGGGGTCCACCGGGTGGGGCCACCCATCCCGGAGGGCCCCATGGGCTGAAGTGGGAGGGGATCCAGCCCATAGTGGGCTGGTGCACCCCCCTAGGCCCACCCCCTGCGCCTAGGGTTGAAACCCTAGGGTGGGGGGGGGCGCACCACATGCCTTGGGGGGCACTCCTTCCCCCTTGGCCGCCGCCCCCTTGGGAGATTGAATCTCCCAGGGCCGGCGCCCCCCCTGGGGGCCTATATAAAGGAAGGGGGGAGAGGGGCAGCCGCACCCTGAAGTCCTGGCGCCCCCTCCCCCTGCTACACCTCTTCCTCCTCCGTCACGTGCTTGGCGAAGCCCTGCCGGAGTGCTGCTGTTCCACCACCACCACGCCGTTGTGCTGCTGCTGGAGCCATCATCATCAACCTCTCCTTCCCCCTTGCTGCATCAAGAAGGAGGAGACGTCATCCGCTCCGTACGTGTGTTGAACGCGGAGGTGCCGTCCGTTCGGCGCTAGGATCTCCGGTGATAGGATCACGACGAGAACGACTACTTCAACCCCGTTCTTTTGAACGCTTCCGCTCGCGATCTACAAAGTGGTATGTAGATGCATCTCCCTTGACTCGTTGCTTAGATGAACTCATAGATGGATCTTGGTGAAACCGTAGGAAAAAAATTTAATTTTCTGCAACGTTCCCCAACATGGCAGACGGAGGAGGCTGGTGTGGGGATGGTGTTCTAGCACGGATGGTGTATGAATGGGAAAATGGAGGGACAAGTATGGGGAACCATGTTTCTGGGACGCGCCTACCTGAAATATGGGAAAGTTACGAACTTAGCCCCCGTTTAAAATTTGGAAGTCTCGTCGGTTGGGGATAGGACGGTAATCTCGCATCTCGGCAATATTTTCTCAGAGCGATTTCGGGCGAGGAGAGGGTGGTTGGCTCCCATGGTTGGCGCCAACGGTGTATGAACGTGGCTGACAGGTAGGGTGGTTGTGTCACATCTGAGTGAAGTTACAAACCTTCCCCTATTGAAAATATTTGCATACATCAATTTCGACCGAGTCGAGTTTGTTTTGCCGCCCACCGTGTATGAATGGGGAAATGGAGGGAGAAATAGAGGTCTTTCAGATTAGCTTGAATCAAATGTGTTTTGCCGCCCATGTTTGGCGCCCACCGTGTCAGAATGGGCTCAGAGGCGGTCGTGTCACATCTAATTGAAGTTACTAACCTACCCCTATTGAGAGAAGTGGAAATCGGGCCGATGGATTGTTCGTGTAATGGGTAGACAGTAATTTCCATCTCCCAAACACTTGGCTTCAGGAAGCCGACGGGGTAGTGGACATTTTGCTGCTTCTTTCAAATTTTGGGACAATAAGCATCCACATTTACCCTGGCAACTAAATTCGAATCCATTTTGTATTCCTATACGAATCTTTGTAAATCATTCTATGTGTTTTTATATATCTTCAAAATCACGACAAAGATGTATTCCACTGTCATATATGAATATGATTTACAAATGCCGATACTCAAATTCAGAAGCTAGAATCCAGTTTAAGGTGATTTCAAATATTTGGAACACTTTATGTCCAACTCAAATGTCACACGCAGAATAATGTGCACTCCCATTTAGATATGTACACAAGCGATGTATCAACATTCAAATACCGAGTCAATCAACAGAGAATGTATAGAACAAACAGACATATAAACAGTTATAGAGTATAGGGATCAATAATATCAACTAACATACATAAGCCAGGCCGTTGTACTTCTTTTGCTAGAACAACATCCTTTTTTTAGCCAAGCTACTACAACATCTTGGCCCTTTCCGATGCGTGCCACTTATGGTCCATCTATATTACTATTATTGCTGAATGCACATTCAGCCCGATTGGCATACTTGTCGATCTGGCACAGCAATCAAAATGAAATGTCTCCGAGTCTTATCAATTAACACAGACTTGTCCTCAAATAAAATTACAAACCAAAAAACAAAAAAATAGTTATTACATTATCTCTAAAACAAATGGTTTGATTGATTACATGAACAAACAACACAAATGTTATTCAACGACGGAAAGAACATTTCACCTATGATTTACCAAGTGGGAATTTAATTTCCTTTTTTTCCTTCAGGACCTTAACAATGCGGTCAGTCTCAGCTTGCTTCGTTTTGAAATCCACCAAATATTTAATGGTTGTCTTGAGTATTGCTTGTGATTGTGTTGTTTGCTTCCTCAACATGTCAACTTCATCTCTAAGTGCAGAAGCAGAATCTCTTTCTACCACTAGTTTAGCTTCTAGAGCATTAGCAGTTGGCAATTCATAATTCACGATTGGGCCAGTGCCACTGCTGTGGGATGATACAACGTCCATGTGGACCTCTCTCTTTGATCTTGGGCTAACCTATTTTGCCCTTAAAGTTCCGATTGGATTCAGAAAAGTTAAAGTTAGCAAAACATCTAAACTGGGAGTTATAGCAGCAAACTAGTTAAACAAACAATGAATTAAAGAGTTTCAATTGGATGCTGAAAAGTAGTTATTAACATCATTGTAACCCGTTGTTGCAGCAGCAAAGCAGTTAAACAAACAAGTAGCTATTTAAGTTCAGGCAAACAGGTAATTCTTAACAGTAAGTATCGAACACATAGATAGGCACAGTGTATAATAGGATTAACAGCCTGTGGCATTATGTAATCAGTAGCAAACTAAATTAAGCCATGCAACATAATAGAACAATTTTGCAATAAGTGGCTAACTAAAATTCCGAGAAGTAGGTAACTGAACTTACACTAGCTCTTTGTACAAGCACACTGCAACTTCTTTCTCGCTTACAAGGTTCTACGAAGGAGTCCATGGCATCAATTGCTTCGATACGCAGTCCCAATACTTCTTTCTTCCCACACTGCATTGGTAAGTCGAATGGTTAATTTGGTAAGACGGTGCGTCCTTGATATGTTATATGAGGACGTGTAGTCAGAGTGTCAGACTAGTTGTAGCCACACACATCACACTGGCTTTTGCTGTATATTTCATGCGATTACATTTGGCATATCAAGATCTAAGAAATCTACAATAGGATGAAAAGATTGGCATCCTTCACATTATTGGTGAACCCAGTTCATAGAAACAAGCAGTTCAACCATTCTGTGGGTAAATCAAAAGCGCCACTGGAATATTTTTCACTACCCCAATCATACACGCAAAAAGGGGCGACGCCACCATAGGAGCTGGTATGGGCGGCCGCCTCAGGTGGCTGGAAAGTGTGCACCTAGTTTGAGTCGTCCAGGTTGGCCCAGGCTAGTTTTGTTCGTCCCAACGCACGAGTAGGCAATGTAAAAAATGAAGAAAAATGTTTTAATTTGGATGGGCCAATAACATAAGTGCAAGGAAAGCCCTATAGCTTGCAAGAGTAGCATGCACAACGAGAAGGTACATCACATCCCTGATTATATCTAATTCAACTATTCAATTTCTGTCCAATAGTTAAACCTGACGGTGCTGTAAAACTGCTTGTACATAGGGAATCTATGAGAAAATGAAACCAATTTCTAATTATTTTATAACTCCCCCAATCAATACTGAACTGACTGAATCTGATGTGTCTAATCAAGTTTCCGGTGCAAACATACAAGCTCATGCTGTTCTTGAGCCTGAAGTGTCTAATGAACAGACTGCTAATGAAGGATTTCATGCAAACATTTTACATGCTCCTGGTGATGAACATGTAGTGTCTAATGAGGGATCTAATGCAAGCATTTGCAAGCTTCCATTGAAGGATTTAGTGTCTAATGATGATCTGCTATGTTGAGAGAGACATAGAGATTTGCAGGCATTGATGACAAGCAAATTATAGTGCATTTCATGGCTTGAGGAAACGTTGAGGCCATCTACCAGAAAGTTCCCGTATCATGACAATGTAGCATAAATACTTTTCTAATCTATTGTTTGAAACTATTGACATACTTGTGCAGGACAGATATATTGATATGCAGTTTGCGCACTGGTTATAGGTGCAATTACACTTCGATATTTTCAGCCAGAAATGAATAATTCAAGCAGGTACAGACCATGTTTGTAGTCCTTGTACATCATATTGCATTTTCTGTTTTTTGGTGCTTGCATCATTTAGTGTTTATAATCTGAACTACTTTGGATCATTAGCTGGTTTTCAAAGTGCATGTAGCTTCACATTTCTCAAGTTATGTTGATTTCTGGAGTGCAAGTGCCTTTGTATTTTTTAAATTAAATGTTCACCCCTGGTAACTTGCATTCGTGGATCCGCCACTGCACACAAATCATACACGCATGCCAGTACGAATTAGATGAAATGCAGGGACTTATGCTAGCTCGTTGTACATGCTCACTGCAGCTCTGCTTGCGCGTGGGATGTTCCATGTACAAGTCCATGTTACCACTTGCTTGGATGTGCAGGCCTTGTGCTCCTTGCATCCCCCTCTGCATTTTTCACACGGCGAATGGTTGATCAAATAAGAGGATTCGACCTTGCTGTTGTACTGGAGGACAGATACTTACAAGGTTATACTGGTGTGCAGGATGTGTATCAGATCCCATAGCACCATCATGCTTCCCTAAAAAATGGTTTTGCTTGTTTCAGATGATATCTCCAGAAGAAATAAGAGTTAAAGTTAGAGTTGCATCGGCGTGTAAGCTAAGAGAGCAGTGAAAGGATATCCAAACATCGTCGAAATAGTGCACAAGGGAGTGATGTGTGGATACCTAGTTCGGGCCGGCGTTTGGGCATGCTCGCCTAGCTAGCGGGTCACTTCAGAACTGTTGAGGGTGATGCACTGGCGTTGGTTGGCCACGCAGGATGCAGATCTTGAGTGGCAGCGGAGTGCTACAATGTGGTGGACGATACCGTTGGTGAAGACCCAACGACCTCGGGGGGCGGAGGTGCAACAACATGCTCGGTGAAGTAGCCCCAGCGAGGTGCGAGACAGCGTCGGTGAAGCGCACCTGATGCGGTGGAACTCAGTGTCTGTGAGGCACGTCGGTTGCGGTGGCCGATGTTGTCGGTGACCACCCGGTGCGGTGGACGAGGACCTAGATGAGGTAGCTCCGGTGTGGTGGTGAAGCGCGACCGTCGTCTTCGTCGTCGTCGTCTGGCACAGAGGTGGGGAAAGAGATGAGACGAGGGGTGATTCGAACTTTGCTTGGGTTGGCGGCGGATTAGGGATTTGAGCAATCTAGGCACAGAAGGGGACCGTGGAGAAGGGAGATTTTGCAGGGCTGGAATTGGGGCCGCCAGATATTTCAATCTGAAACATGGAAGCGCGAACTTATTTTGTTGTCGTCCTTTTGGGGGAGGTAGGGGGGAGGAAGGGAGGGGGGGTGGTTTGCTGGGTGCTAAGCATCCGTCCGACACACGCGACCACCACAACACGACCCTGGTCTGCCTGGTGCGCCTACATTTGAGAATGCAAATGAATCTTCTTTCATTTGCAAACGAATCTGTATGTATTACCATGCCCGTGTTTTCATTGAAAATAATTAGTCATTCGAAACGAGATACTATAAGTTAATTAACGAGGAGTTATTTGAAAAAAATTCAAAACGGTATCCACGGTATCCACGCTAACGTGGATTAGAGTGTGTGCCACATTATTAGTTATTTGAATTAGAGTGTGTGTCACATAGCGATCTCCAATTCTAACATGGATTTCACATTTCACTATATCCACACTACTTTTTTAATACAAATTCATATGTATATGATGAACACCATGGTAGTGAGAAAACTTTTGGGTGGATTCAAACATATGACCTACAAAATAGCACAACAAATCGAGTCAATGTCAACTTTTCGAGACCTAGTATGGCACGAATTCGAAATAATTACCCATATGCATGGTCCTTAGTTCAAATCTTACAATGTACGCCGAATTGAAACATCGATATTAAGTCTCGTACTATCTACATTCAAATGTTGTTTTTAGCCCCCCCCCCGGCACACACGTTACATACTTCCTATATCGATCAATCTTCTTCTCCTAACCACCTTAGGAAGCTATTGGTTTCTGACACACGTTCATTCTTTCTCTCCATGTTTTGATCTCTAACTCTCTCAACTACACAACCCCCTTTTTCCACTCTTCTACCAAATGTATTTACCTCACACACCCGCCATTGTACCACATGCCGAGGTCTCTCTCCCTCTCTCTCTCCCTCCCACCCCCTCGCGCTAGATACACGCATTGCCTATCTAGCCCCCAACCTATCGTGCGCACACGCGCACGTTGTCTATCTAGGTCACTCCCTCGAGACTGTCTCACTCTTTCTTCCGCACAGCGGGCCACACTCGCTCAATCTCGCTTTCTTTATCTGAGTCTTGATTAACCTTGCTTTTTTTCACAAACAAATGATATATCTCTCTGTTCGGGCCTCGATCGAAACACTCTATACTCTCTCACGCAGATTGTCTATCTAGGTCAGTCCATCCAAGCCGCCCACACTCTTTCGACCTCATGGCGGGCCATGCTTGCTCAATCTCTCTCTCTCTCTCTCTATCTCTGTCTCTCCCTCTCTCTCTCTCTCTATTTCTTTGTATGTCTCGATTGACCTTGCTCTTTCTCGGACACAAACGATATATCTCCATGTTTGAGCCCAATTCAACATATTCATATTGTATACTCTCTCATGCACATTGTCTATCTAGGTCACTCTATCCAACCCGTCTCACTCTTTCGATCGCCACAGTCGCTCAATCTCTCTCCCTTTATATATGTAACTGATTGACTTTGCTTCCTCCCATGCACAAAATGTATCTATATGTCTATGACTGGATCATCTCTCAAGCTCTATCTTACAGCCCTCACCCTTGCCAAAAGCTCAATCGGACAATATCTCTCCAGAGCATATATATATCTGTTCAATGAATGTTGGACCGCACTCACTTTGTTTCTCTACCTATATGTCTCTCAATTGACCTCGCTTTCTCACGCCGTATCTTCCACACATTGAAGCTACCTCTCCATCCCTCGCAAAGCCGGAGCTATTTGCATTGCGAGGGGGACTCCAACCTTGGATTAATTTGTGTCGTCATTTATTCCGGTGGGTTTATATTATATTTTCATACCATTCGGCCCACAACTACTCCAAACACCGTTGCAACCCCGACACCTCCCCCGGTTGATTTCCCTCTGGCTCGGTCATCGATGTCTCGCATGTCCCTTCTCGCCTTCAACGTCGCACCGTGGTTTTATTGCAAAGAACTCTGTTGTTCTCTTTAATTACTATAAACTAGCAATGTGACCCGCGCATTTGCGCGGGTAGATTTGATAAAAGAAATGTCTATTACACTGAGTAAACCACATAGTTTGATCTTCCCCTCCATTATGCAAGTGCCTATATTTCCATTAACAATAAAACTAATTCCCATAGAATTAAATATAAACATTTGTAGGTGATACTCGTATTTGTATCTAAAGATCTCTTTATTTATCTACCCTCAACTTAGTTGTTACCCATGTAGGTATCTTCCATTTTGTAGATCACTGCATGTCATGCCTCGAAGTGCTTCCATTTGTAGCTCATCTTACTCTCACTGTCTATGTCGCTTGACCATCGATCTGCGTTATTACATTTATCAGTATATATTATTGAAGACCGTCAAAAATATCTCTCTCTCTCTCTCTCTCTAGATTTGTTTTGCACTCCTCGGTATCTCCTCGGAATACCAAAAGTGTGTATCAAGTCTTGGTAGAGTTAGTCTCTTAAAACATTTTTCTAAACATTATCTTTCACTCTCCTTTTCTTTCTAGTCTTATATTCTTATGAATTCAAGCATACTTACAATTTTATTTCTGTATCGTTCAACCCATGCATACTGATAGTCTTATGCATGCCATGAATACTTCGTTCAACCCATGCATGCTGATAGTCTTATGCATGCCATGAATACTCATTAGTGCATGTTGCATGATATCGTGCCAAAATGTATTCATTTTACTTCTTACAATTTATATTCACAGGTTCTTCTATATTTAGTAATTCATGTATAAGCAAAAGCACACCAATTTTAATAAATGTGAATGTTTATGTTTCACGAGGTAGTCATAAATGTACTGTTTTATTTAAATTTTTATATTCAGCACAAATGGACCTTTAGCTTGCAAAACGACTTTATATAATGGGACAGAAGAAGTAGCTTGTAAGTATTTTCCTCTGCTCTTTTGCAGCAACGTAGATGATTTTAGTTCCGAATTGTACATTGGATTTTATTTTTATTTTTTGCATCATTGTACATTGGATTTTGAAAGGAACGCATCAGCAGGTGTCATCCCATGTTTACGTATGTACGTAGTTCGTACATGAGGTCCTGGAGCTACTTGTCTATGTGACAACAGTTGGGTGTAACACAAGGTCGTGATGTGTTTCGCTGGAACCTTACTACATCGGGGTCTTTCACAGTAGACTCTATGTATCGTGCACTCACGCATTCTGAGGTACCGGTGAGTAATAACAAAATAATTTGGAAAGCGAAGGTACCACTTAAAGTCAAAATATTCATGTGGTATCTCCGTAGGGGAATTGTGCTAACAAAAGACAACCTCGCACGACGCAACTGGTCGGGAAGTAAGAAGTGTTGTTTTTGTACTCATGACAAGACAATTAAACACCTCTTTTTTCACTGTAAGTTTGCGCGTTCTACGTGGTCAGCCATCCAAATAGCGTCAAATTTGTATCCACCCACAAGTGTTGTCAATATTTTTGGTCATTGGCTGGACGGTATTTCAAATGCATACAAAACGCTAATAAGGGTGGGAGCGTATGCCTTATTATGGTCGCTTTGGCTATGTAGAAATAATGTTGTTTTTAATGACAAAACTGTTTCTCCTTTGCCGGTTATTTTCCGTTGTACGCACTCGCTTCGTACGTGGTGTACGCTACAACGAGCGGAGTACCAACCGCTATTCAAGGCGGTGTGTACGCTGTTGGAGCAGGTGGCTACGGAGGTTTTTACCCAACATGGATGGCAGCATAATCTCCGGCTCGGTCCACCATCTCTTTCGACATAGGCATAGTGTCGGTCTATGGACTCTACTGCTGCCGAATTGTCGGTCTTTCATCTTTTTGTTTATCAGACTACTGGTGTTTGGCTGTGTGCATCCTAGTTATGCAGAGGCCGGGTGATACTCTTAATGCTTTGTATCACGTTGATGCTACATTTTGAGATAATAAAATCGCCCTTTATCGAAAAAAAAATTCATTTCGAAAAGCATGAGGTCGATGCTGTATTTGATTAAACGGAATAGCTTTTGCTTGGTGTATTTTGTGGCCCTTTTTTTGGCCAATAATAAGATAACTTTTTGTACATACGGGTGACTTTCCATGTTGAATCAATCGGTTAAGGTAATTAATTCTCTCGCCCAACAACGTATAGATGCGTATCCGTATAGGACTGCTTCTATTTTCTTTCTTTCTTTTGAGACGTATTAGATAGCTTCTACATATTGTTTGGTATATAACAAAAGTAAATATTGTTTACCTTATATCTATTTGTATTCATGTTCATATTTTATATCAAATTACCTATTTGTACAAAACTGTTATTTTCACAAAATATTTGACCAAAATATAGATCATTTAATGGATTGTACATAAATTGCATTTTTGTTCGCTGTTCTAAGTCATGTATAATAGATATTTCGGTACCATTATTGTATATGATGTCTTCACGCAAAATGGTCAAAAACAAATGTCTCCGCACAAAAAAAAAACTAATGTATATGCTGTAGAATTCTTTAAAATTTGTTAGAATATTAATTAATTATGTCAATTCTGTGGAAGCGTGTGTCTCCTATATTTTGAAGATTACAGAGTTGCTTCGCTATGGTATACACACATACAATAACCCTTTTTTTAAGGACGCGTCTAGTGGGCGGCCGGCTGCCCACTAGCGCGATCCAGCGGCCGGCTAAATAAAGTAAGTACCTGTCACATTCACGTTTAGAAAAAGGAAACAATCACCCCTCCCACCCGATCGGGCCTCACTCGCACTAGTGCCTGTTTGGTCAGCCGCTGCATGCATGCATCCGGTGCCTGCATGTCATGCATTAAATGTTCCTCATGTTTGTCCTTTATGTATTAATTTTTGATTTTCAAAATTATAAAAGAGATATCTTCTAAACCGTGTGTTGAAATTCAGATCTCTTTTCACCCTTGAAACCCTCGCGACGTGCTCTTCAAAAGTAGATCCTGCATGGGGATGTTTCAATGAACTAGTTTTCCTGCCATTTAAACATCAATATGTGTACAACTAGACTATATTGCCGCGCCAACTGAGCATATGTGTGTGCCAATAATCCTGACAACTAAACATGAATGTGTCTGCAAAGTAGACTACATTGTCGTGCCAACTGAGCATATGTGTGTGCCAATTGTCCTGCCAACTAAACATCAATATATGTGCAACTAGAATAAATTACAAGCCAACTGAGCATATATGTGTGTAACTAGTCTTCTCTGCCAACTAAACATCAATGTGTGTGCAACTAGACTATATTACAAGCCAACTAAACATCAATGTGTGTGCAACTAGAGTAAATTACAAGCCAACTGAGCATGTGTGTGCAACTAGTATTCTCTGCCAACTAAACATCAATGTATGTGCAACTACAATATATTACAAGCCAACTAAATATTAATGTGTGTGCAACTAGACTAAGTTACAAGCCAACTGAGCATATATATGTGCAGCTAGTCTTCTCTGTCATCCACGAATAGGGAGGAGGGTTGCACAATGACTACTAGGTAGCTGGTCGGGACAGTAGACTAATTGCACATCAAAGTTTTCATGGTTGCTAGACTACACATCCATTTTCACTGTTGGAACTCTCGCGACGTGCTCTTCGAAAGTAGATCTCGCATGGGTATGTTTCGACGAACCAGTCTTCCTGCCAACTAAACATCAATATGTGTGCAACTAGACTACATGCAGCGCCAACTGAGCATCTGCGTGTGCCAATAGTCCTTGTGCCAACTAAATATCAATATATGTGCAACTAGACTACATTGTCGGGTCAATTGCGCATATGTGTGTGCAACTAGTGTCTTGCCAACTAAATATCAATGTGTGTGCAACTAGACTAAATTACAAGCCAACTGAGCATATGTGTGTGCAACTAGTCTTCCTGCCAACTAAACATCAATGTGTGCGCAACTAAACTACATTACAAGCCAACTAAAAATCAATGTGTGTGCAACTAGACTAAATTATAAGCCAACTGAGTATATATGTGTACAACTAGTCTTCCTGCCAACTAAACATTAATGTGTGTGCAACTAGACTAAATTATAAGCCAACTGAGCATGTGTTTGTGCAACTAGTCTTCCTTCAAATCATTTTGAAGGAAGATAGATTCACTCATTTTGCTCCGTATGTAGTCACTTGTTGAAATCTGTAGAAAGACAATTATTTGGGAACGGAGGGAGTAAATATCAATATATGTGCAACTAGTCTACTGTATATTATAAGTGCAACGACGTAATTCTCTTTGCCACCCGAACACCCTGCCAGCCATCTCCAATCATTTCAACAGAAGGAACCCCAGTGGTGTCCAGTATAAATGACTCGGATCAAAGTAGCAGAAACAAAAGCAAATGATGGTGCTCTACATTATAAGCGATGCGTTGGGCATTGGCTGAAGGCATACACAACTCTTAGCGCTAGCCATTGCTGCTACCTCTCGTCTCGGGCAGCCGCGGCGCCAGGAGCCACAGCGGGAGTCTACCTGCATCGCTGCTACTGTGCCGTGTCTCGTCATTGTTGTATCACCAAATGAGAGGGGCACAGTCACAGCCGGCAGAGATGCCAGCCCATTTACCCTTCCTTCAAATCAATCCCATCCAAGAGGGCCTTCTTCTGCAACTCCGACCCCAGCCACCATGGATCCGACCACCACGCGTCCACGCCCTTCTACTACGCGTCTACGCAACGAGGCTGGCGGCAGACACCCCTGCTGCTGACTTCTCCATCCTGTCCACGCTCCTTTTCCCCATTCATAACGATGCTTGCACTCCACCGCCCCGTCCTCCACGCATGACCACGACGGATCCGGCCACCGCGCCCTTTCCCCCACCCCCAGCCTGTTGGATCGATGGATCTAGAGAGAGATGACCTCCTACCTGTATGTCCTCTCCCAAGTCCCAAGAGCTCTGACGGCGTCCCCTTAGGAAAGTGGAGGAGGAGACGGCGGCGTTGCTTCTCCGGCTCCACGGCCCCGGCTGATCTACTCGGCCTACATCGCCGGTTCAGCCGTATCCCACTTGACCTCTGGGGACGTCGATGCCGGCGTGAGGTAGACGGTGGCGGCGGGTTGCGTAGCCGGGAGGAGGATTGGGGCGGCAGCCACATCGCCGGGAGGAGGATCTCGGCGGAGGGGCGCGTGGCCTGCAGAAGGAGCGGGAGGCGGCCGCGTCGCAGGGAGGTGTGTATCAGTGCGGGGTGGAACGAATGGATAAGTGCAGTCTCTCTCGACAAAATAGCACCTGACTCCCTGGGCCACACGATTCGCACGGAACGAGCGGTCGAGGCGCGGCCGCTCGGTACGACGGAATAGTGCGCGTGCACTTTTAAGATTTTAGGTTTTTTTAACCCCACATGTACAACAATCTAGTATTGTATCCTTAAAACAAATCTAGTATGGTTGTTTGACCCGAGATAGGAAAAGAAAGGAAAGAATAATTATAGTGTCCGTTCGGCTACGTTAAAAAGTGCATGTGCCTGGCAGTGATCCCGCCGGCTACGACTCTTACTCGGCATCCTTAATTAAGTATAGACTGTACTACGTGACTTTACTTCTGCTAGCCTAGTTTCCTTTACAGCCGATGTTTTTTTTTTCTTTTGGCCAAGGCATGCATATCTTTTGGTACATGTGTTTTATGTACGTGACAACATGACAGACATCTTAACGTGGTAGGCATGTTATCGTGTTACGTAAAAGATATTTAATATCAACCGTTATTATTATGATCAAACGATGCAAATAATATTAGCACATGTGGACGAACGTGATGGATTATTTGATTCTTGTCTTAAGTATATACAAAAACTACAAAACTACACATTGACAGTCCACTTGAAATGGGATAAATTTCGACCCACAAATTAAAGTGCTACAAACTACACACTGAGGGGCCCACCTGTCATGAAACAAATTTGGACCCATATACAAATTAAAAAATAAAGGAAGAGGATCGAACATGCGATCAAGGCCTTCAAGCCGCACGTCAATAGGCAACATACGCAGAACAACAATGTTTGTTGTACCCCCTTGTTCATATAATGTTTTTATATTACCACAACCTGTTTAATGGATAACATGTAATATTATTTTTAGTACATTAGTGGAACCGTCTCGTTAGCACGTACTATTCGCCTTCACTTACTGGTGGGTTCCATGTGTGCTGTCTCTCTCTCTCCTCCCCTTCTGCGTTTAGATGCACGAGCAAACACGAAGAACTCATGGGCGATATTGCCATTGACCATATCTGGACGCGTTCACAAGTTATGGCACCAGTTTCACGTATTAGTAGCACTAGTCAATGTGTACGTGCAATGCACGTTAATTTGGAAGTATATTAAGTGCATGCAGATATCAAATAGGATATTATTTGCGTGTTATTATGTGATTAGCACTATTTTTGGCATGAAATTAACTGCACGCTAAACGTGTTGAGGGCTCGACATTGAAGCAGTCTAGGTCATTGGATGAGAAGGAATACATGTGGCTTGATGACGTTTTATATTTAATTTGATACGGCTCTAGTAGAACATTCAGTCGATCAAACCATAGATTTCATTCAGTCTGACTCCGACTTTACATTCATACAACGATCGATCTAAAATAAACAAAAATGATAAACGTTTGGATTTTAAGCATGGCAATCCGAATGTTTTTCATGGCAAATTTAGATTATGCGGCGGCGGCGAGGGCGTCTTGCGGTGGGAAGCGGCTCCTTTGCCATGCTCTGTGTGTCGTCGGGCCACTGATCAACGGCTACGGCGGCGTCTTGCGCCGTTGTTGGTGTACTCCTGGACGTTGGCCCTAGCTTCAAGGAAGGCCGCAATGTTTCTGGACTTCGGTCTCCAGGAGTGAGTCAACTGGCGGGAGGAGGCGACTGGCGTTGGTGCAAGGAAGTGGTCAACAACAGCCATACATGCTGCTAAGGGGGGCACTAGCACCCACACAGGGACATGCGCTAGCAACGGCGCGGCGGAGACATTCATGTGCACGGGCACCGGCACCGGCGCGCACGCCACACGCAGGCACATGCGCTGGAAGGTGCACAGACACCAGCACGGGCGTGCGCATCAGTGCATGCGCAGGCGCATGCGCTGGCAGGTGCACGGGCACGTGAAAGTTGGCGGGGACCTCGTGGAACCCCGTGGCATCAAGCTCGGCGACAATGTGCGGCTCCCAGCCCATCAATGCCACGGGGATGGGCACTGGCACAGTCGGCATGACGGGAGCCGGAACGGGAGCGGGGACAGGTGCGGCGTCTTCCTGCAAGGCCAGTTCAAGCTTGTTCCAAAGGGCCTTATGTTCTTGAGACTCTGATGGGTGTCTTCCTAAGGAAACTAGAAGACTAAGGGCAGACCATCGTGATGCGGCATGGCGTATGTTTAGGTCAGGCTGGTTGGTGATAGACGATAGGAGAATCGGAGAGGAAGAGAGAAGATTGTAGCGGTACCGGGTAGTGCGGGGTTGATTTTAAACTGCGGCGCCGGTGACATTAAAAGTGGGAGCAGTTGGGACGAAGGTGGGCGGCGGAGCCTGGTCAAAGGGCTCGCCTCCCAGTGAGCCTGCACAGCGGTCTGCTCACACGCCTCCTTGTCAGGCAGCGCAGCGGTCTGCTTGCATGCCTCCTGTTGACTCACACGCTTGCTCGAACGACACCTGCCGATGAGAAGCGGGACTCGTGGCGACACGTAAATGCCCACGGTTTCAATAGTGAAAGTGTTCGCCTTAACGTGACATGTCTTTGTTCCAAAATACCTTGGCTCTTCATTTGTGCAACTTCTCATAAGCAGCTTGTCTCAATTGAAGAAAAAAATACGAAGGAATATTTGTGCCATAACACATGGCGTGCTCAGTTTCATGACTTTCTGGTCACTTTTGGATTTTCAGAAATTTAAAATCCAGGATTCGAAAAAATATCATAACCTGCATCATGCAATAAATTTTCAAGCCATACATTTGTCCTGTTGTATTTCTTAAGAAAGGATTTGGTCAAACATTTTGCTTAGCTAGACTTCAGACAAGTTATAAATGCAGAGTAAAAGGATAATGCCTCCGTACCAGTGCATTGCCTGATATATTAACTCAAGTACTAGGCACGAACAAACGGGCTCAATTCTGTGCTCATCCTAGTGTAGTAGCAGTAGTACTAGGCAATGCATTTGACAGGTGACCTTGGGGAGCAGCGGCCGAGGGAATTGAACCGTGCTCGGCACGGTAGGTAACGTTGTCTAGTTACTAAAGCATCCCTCCATTGTTCATCGGTAGTCATTATGGACCGGGGACATGAGGGGAATTCCCTAGGGCTGGAATTCTGGCCGCCAGATATTTCGACTCGAAACGCGAAGGCTCGACTGGTTGGGGTTGCCTAATGTGCGTACCACGCATGCCACCAGAAGGACACGAGCCCGGTTTTTTTAGGATCAACATGAGCCAAGGTCTGCCTGGTACACCGTTGGGTCCTACCATTCGAGAATACGGAAGGAATGTTTTAAATTGCTGAACGAATCTATGTGTATTTCAATGCCTGTATTTTCCGTGAAAATAGTAATCTCAACGTGGTAATTGATTTATGACGAGTTCTTGAGTTAGAGTGAGTTTGTGATATAGTGATATCAATGTGGATTTCACATTTCATGGTATCCGTAGTAAGTTTTTCATGGAAAATTCAGATTTAAAAGATGAACAATATGGTGGTAAGAAAACTTTGTATGTATCAAGCATATGACCACACAAACACACACACACACACACACACACACACACACACACGAACACAACAACAATCCAATAAGTATAGTGCATCTATTTTTCCAAACCATGCATGTATGACACGAATTCAAAAATACTCCTTTTGTTCCTAAATATTAGTCTTTTAGAGATTTCAACAAGTGATAACATACGGAGCAAAATGAGTGAATCTACACTTCAAAAAATGTCTATATACATCCGTATGTGCCAGTCTATTTGAAATCCATAAAACTAATATTTAGGAACGATGGGAGTAAAATGTAAGACATGCATGGTCCTTAATTCAATATTTAAAATAAACAAGAAACTGAAACATGAATATTAAGTCTAGTACTATGAGTTCTTTATGACTAATGTTGAGTCCATGGTTTATACGCACTCTCACCTTCCATCGTTGCTAGCCTCTTCGGTACTGTGCATTGCCATTTCTTACCTTCAGAGTTGGTGCAAACTTCGCCTGTGCATCCAAACCCCATGATACGATACGCTCTATCACACATAAACCTCCTTATATCTTCCTCAAAACAGCCACCATACCTACCTATTATGGTATTTCCATAGCCATTCCGAGATATATTGCCATGCAAATTTCCACCGTTCCGTTCATCATGACACACATCATCATTGTCCTATTGCCTTCACTACAAAAAAAAGATACATCCGTGACATTTTGGGCCGAACGATTTTTTTTCTGTCATATATATGACACTTCTATGACGATAATTGTGACAAAATCCGGTATCATCATAGATGTGGTGGGCTCCTACTTCTATGACAAAAAATCATGACAGAAAATGGGCTTTTCGTCCTGGGCGGTCCGGAGACGCAGCTGCATGACATTCTTTGGGCCGTCCATGACGGAAAAACCCGTGGTAGAAGTGAGGGGAGGAAAATTTTGGGGAGTTCCCGGTTACGGTTGGAGGTCGGGGGGCGAGCGATGCACGTTTCTCTCGTACACGTACGCGCGTGTGTGCGAGGCGTTGGCTCTAACTGAACCCGAGCGAGGCGTTGGGCTCTAACTGAACCCGAGCGATTGCACTGCAGGCTACGCGTTACTGAACCCGAGCGATCGATCGATGGCTGTTAACTGAACCCGATCGAGCGATTCCTTCGCTACTGCTGCTAACTGAAGTCGATGGATGCTGCCT
>NC_041381.1:137884218-137894018 GCF_002162155.2 Triticum dicoccoides
GAACAGTAGACAGTGGAGGGGTGCATGAACAGTAGCCCCGGGAGGGGTGGTTGAACATGAGCCCATGGAGAGGGGTGGTTGAATAGTAGCCGGTGGAGTAGCGCACGGTGGAGGCTTGATGAACAGGAACCCGTGGATGAACAGTCGCAGTTGGAGGCTGGAGGAGGTTGACGGTGGAGATGAACAGTATCCTGTTGAGTCCCGTTTTGTGGTACGCCACACCTCTCCTGATGAACAGGACCCCCGTTTCGACCGTAGCGCTCCAACACAAGTCGGTTTCGTCCATCTTGCGGTACGTCACACCCCTCCCCATCAACAGGACCCCCGTTTCAACCGTAGCGCTCCAACACAAGTCCGTTTTGTCTGTTTTGCGGTATGCCACACCCCTCCCGATCAACAGGACCCCCGTTTCGACCGTAGGAGGTCCGTTTCCTTCGTTTTACGGTACGCCACACCCCTCGCGATCAACAGGACCCCGTTCCGAACGTAGGAGGTCCGTTTTCTCCGTTCTGCGGTACGCCGGCCCTCGTTTCCATCGCATATTCCGTCCAAGCCCTCCCGATGAACACGACCACACATTTCGTTCCGACCCAGCCGGTTGGCTCCCACGCGTTCCGTTGCCTCCCGATGAACACGACGCATTCCGTTGCCTCCCCATGAACACGACGCATTCCGTTGCCTCCCCATGAACACGAGCCCTCGCCGTACGTATGCGTGAGTAGGCATTCGAGACCCCGCCTGTATGTACACATACGTGGCCGTATTTTCTTTCTTGCACCTTGGCCACTGTACGTACGTGTACATGCTACGTGCGCGCCTCTACTACGACACGTGCACGCCTCTACATCCACCAGTATATATGTACATACACGTTCACGACCCGAATGACAACGCTACGTACGCTTCGACCAGGTGGGTCCCAACTGTCAGGCACTTCCTTGCCTGCGAAGATGTAGCAGGCGGGTCCTAGCAGTCAGGGGGGTGAATCGTTTTTTTTGCCCGGACGCACTTCCTTGCATGCGAAGATGTAGCTGGTGGGTCCCAGCAGTCAGGGGGAAATGTTTTTTTTGCGACATACGGTGGCCCATCCGGTGGGTCCCCGCTGTCAGGTGGAGGAATAATTATTTTGCACATAATAAGGAGGCACTTCCTTGCTGCGGCAGTGGACCCAGCTGTCAGCCTCTCCACGTACAGTCCACATCCGATGGAAGCTGTTCCTTGACCATGTTGACCACACCACGTCGAGAGCACCAGGGCGGTGGATGACGGCGAGGCCTAGGAAGGGGACGACGCGGAGCCGGGGAAGATGCGGTAGTGGATGCCCATGCGTAGAGGAGTACGAGGGTTCACTAGTTCGCTGCGGTGTGAGGCTGCCGTCGCCGCAGAATAACAGGGGGTGTGGGTGAGTAGAGGGATGGCCTGGCCAGTGGTGGGAGTAGTAGGGGGCGGTGAGGCCTCCGCCACATCGCAGCCGGCCACGGGAGGCACGAGCACGAGGCACAACCGGCGCTGGTTTGGGCGGCTGGAGCAAGAAGACCAGAGGTTGAAGAAGCACTACGGCCGTTGGATGGACATCGTACGGTCACTGGAGCTAGAATCATGCATATTGACTAAGTTGACAAAGCCCTCCGTCCCCGTCAACTTAGTAGGCCCAAAAGTCAGCCTGCCACTATACTGGGTCCCAGCTAACAGGGGGAGTATTCTTTTTTTTGTGCGTAATAAGGAGGCACTTCCTTGCGTTCGGTAACATTTTTTTCGTGAAATACAGAGGCCCTTTCGGTGGGTCCCTGATGTCAGGGGGAGGAATCATTATTTTGCGCGTAATAAGGAGGCATTTCCTTGCGTGCGGCCATGGACCCAGCTGTCGGCCTCTCCACATACCGTCCACTTCAGATGCATGTCGGTCGTTGACCATGTTGACCAGGCCGCGCCGAGAGCACGAGGGTGGTGCACGACGGCGAGGCCTAGTAAAGGAACGACACAGAGGCAGGGAAGACTCGGCAGTTGTTTCCCACGCAGAGGGGAGTACGACTGTACGAGGGTTTACTGGTTCGTCTGCCATCACCGGAGAATATCAGCAGGTGTGGGTGAGTAGAGGGATGGCTAGGCCAGCGATGGGAGTACGGTGGGGAGGTGAGGCCTGTGCGGCAGCACAGCCGGCCGCGAGGAGGAGGGAGCAGGCAGTCCTGCTGGCACTTGTTTGAGCGGCTGGAGCAGGAAGAGCAGAGATTGAAGAAGCACGGCGGCCATTCGATGGACATCCAACAGTCACTACTTGTGCGTCAACCTTTTTTAGGAAAGCCTCAAATCTGTGGAAAACAACATACAGCCCATCTGCCATTATTTCTAATAATTTACAGCCCATTTGCTAATTCTTAATGTTTTTTTGGAGCCCATATTCTTTTTGTTAGCATTACAGCCCATATTGTGGCCACAGTTAAAAAATTATACGAAATTTTGCATATTTCGGTGCGGTCCAAACTGTTTTTAATCCTGAAATTTCGACTCACATTCAAACTGATTTTAAAAATAAATGTATATCAATATAAAATCCAAAAAATTCTCCATGCATAAAAATTATTGTAATTTAAAGTCTCGAAATGAAAAAAAGGATATTTGAAATTAATTGCCGGTTTGATGTGTTTTAAAAATGTACAACCCATTTCTCATTACTGATAGGCCATTTTATCGGCCAGCCAAATGAAGCTCTCCCCGTCTTGAAAGATTTGCATCCCAACAGGCCTGACAAAGCGACTTGGCAAATCACAAAAAAACTGGATTGTGGCCGTGGACCCAGCTGTCAGCCTCTCCACATACAGTACTCTTCCGATGGAAGTCGGTCGTTGACCACATTGGCCACGCCGCGCCGAGAGCACCAAGGCGGTGGACGACGGCGAGGCCTAGGAATAGGACGACGCGGAGCCGGGGAAGACGCGGCAGTGGATGCCCACGCGGAGAGGAGTACGAGGGTTCACTGGTTCGACTGCGGCATGAGGTTGTTGTCGCCGCAGAATAACAAGGGGTGTGGGTGAGTAGAGGGATACCCTGGGCCAACGGTGGGAGTAGTAGGGGGCGGTGAGGCCTCTGCGGCATCACAGCCGGCCACGAGAGGCAGGAGCACGCGGCACGACCGGCGCTGCTTTGGGCGGCTGGAGCAAGAAGACCAGAGGTTGAAGAGGCACTATGGCCGTTGGATGGACATCGTACGGTCACTGGATCTAGAATCATTCATATTGTCTAAGTTGACAAAGCCCTCCGTCCTCGTCAACTTAGTAGGCCCACAAGTCAGCCACGCACTATGGTGGGTCCCAGCTAGCAGCGGGTATTCATTTTTTGGTGCGTAATAAGGAGGCACTTCCTTGCGTGCGAAGATATAGCTGGTGGGTCCGACCTGTCAGCGGGGGAACGTTTTTTTCGCGAAATACAGAAACCCTTCCCACATACAGTGCACGTACAGTGTGTAATAAGGAGGAACTTTCCTTGCGTGTGACCATGGACCTCGTGGGTCCCAGCTGTCAGGATCTCCATGTATAGTCCTCTTCCGATGACTCTTGTATGTTGAGCACCCCGCGCCGAGCGCACCGAGGTGGTGGACGACGGCGAGGCCCCAGACTGGAACGACCCGGAGATGGGGAAGACGCGGCAGTGGAGTCACAGATGGAGAGGAGTGGGAAACTTGACTGGTTCGGGTGCGGGGTGGGCCTACACTCGGTAGAGAATAACAGGAGGTGCGGAGTGGAGGGATGGCCTGGCCGTCGGCGGGGTAGCGTTTCGCTGAGGAGCGCAAAACAACACCGCTGGACGCCGAAGGCTAGAGCAGGTGGTTCCGATAGTGCTTGGGGAAGAAGACGAGAGATTGAAGAAGAATGCCGGCCGTTGGATGTAAATCCAACGCCTTCTTAGGCTTCGACCTACCGGCCCACATGTCAGCCAGTCCATTTGTTTTTTTAGTCCATTTGGTGGGCTGGGTGAAACAATGATGTAGCATCTATGCAGCCCGTTTAAATCCCATTTGCATTTTTCTCGAAATCCATGGACTTGCTGGGCTGGGTGAAAATATCTTGTTGGGCTAGACGGAGAAATGTTCTAAAAACATAAACACATGATTGCACGTCAGTAAAATCTTTGCAAGCTTATGTACGCAATCACTAGGAGTTAACTTGCCAAGTTATATATAAACAATTATTATTATTATTTTGTATGAAATTTCAACTTACGAAACAAAATATCATTTTAATTTGATGAGTTAATAGTATGTGGGCTATTATTATTTTTTAGGCTAGACGTGTGACAGTTGAGTTGGTTCTAGGGGAAAGTACTGGGAGAAAACTCAGTTTACATCGAAAAAGAAAGTGGGAGAAAATTCAGAGACCTACTGTGTCCAGCTGAGGAGGGGAATATGTTGGGAGGAAGGAGATTCAAAGCACGACAGCCGAGTGAACTAGTTTTTTTATGGACAAGTGAACTAGTTTACATACATAAGCAAATAGCCACTAAAAAAAGCAATCAGGTTAATGGGTTCTTAAAAGAAATATTCCGGACAAAACAGATAATTATGACACATAGGCTAATGCATGAAACACTCATATGATAAAGGTGCTTATAAACGGATAAAGTACAACATCTAGACCTTCCTGGCACGCTTGATCATGATGCTGCGGCTGTCTGTGTACTCGTCGGTTACGGGAAGCAGACACGCCCTCATGTCCAAGATCTGCCTGTACATGTTGTAGCATGCGTATGCATCCTTGGACGCGTAGGTTATGTAGGCTAATTCAAAGGTACCTCCCATGTGTTCAGGTCGTCTTCTTTCATGTTGGCTTATCAGGGGTCGATGATGGTCTCAGCGAGGTCAACCACAAAGTCCTTCTCCTGCCCGTTGCTGATGATCTTGTATTGCTTCTGGATATTGAAAAGCTTGTTGCACTAGATGGCCGAATCGTCACGTTCTTCCTTCTCTCCACCGTAGCGAAGGTGCAGTCGGCGCTGCCGATGAAACGGGCGAATGCTCCAGAACCTGGTGCAGCCATAGGACTGAGGCGAGGCAGAGCTTCACCGAGTCCGTATCGTTGGTGTACATCACATTCAACTTGGTGCAGCCATAGGACTGAACGACGAACTCAAAGGGGAACTCCTTGCTGAAGTCCATATCCAGCAGGCTCACCCCTCGGATCGCCATTGGAGTCTCTTCGAGTGAACGAGTGTGTAGGAGGCGGCAACAGTTCGTTTTTCAGCTCTTGGGGAACCGGATTCAACAGTAAGCTGAGTGTGTACAGGCGACAACAGTTACTACCCCTCCCTCGTGCGTTGCACGCCCGGCAGAAGATGCACCCTCGGCGCATTGAAACGCCTCCATTAAGAAACCTACTCCGGCCACACATCGGTTCACGAGTGGGTCTGTATTGGTACTGTAATAACAGGAGTTAGTGGTCACTTTACTTAAATTTAATTAGCTTTAATAGAAATTTATACTTAAAACAAGCAATGCATTCGCTAGTTCTATTAGTGCCACAGGATCAACATGCACAACAATTAGAATTATTATTCTCAGGACGCACAGGATTAACACGTTTGTCGCACTTTCACAAAGATAATACTACCAAGTTTGAACTGTTTGTTATGGTTGTTGTCCTCTGCATCATCATGCCATGTTTCCGAGCTTGCAAGATTTAGAACCAACAAATAAGATCCAAATAATAAGTACAACAAAGATGCCTACACATCTCATTGATTCCCAGCTTGCGAGATTCAGAACGAACAAATAAGATCCAAATAATAAGTACAACAAAGATGCCTACACATCTCATTGATTCCCAGCTTGCAAGATTCAGAACCAACAAATAAGATTCAAATAATAAGTATAACAAAGATGCCTACACATCTCACTGATTCCCAGCTTGCAAGATTCAGAACCAACCCATTAGAGCCTATTGATAAAGTGAATATTGGGATTAAATCCATCTTGGCTAGCCATGTCATATAATCGAAGAACTTGGCGAATGCTCTTGACCATCACAACATCTATAGTTGAGTATTCCTGTTTGCACAGCATGTTTGCACAACACAAACAAGGAGACATGAGAGCTTGATTTCGCTTTAATAGCGGCCTCCTTGAACTCAACCTCCAGCTCTACTTGGATGAGGTCTTCCTGGAGTTCCATGATTCAATTCATGTGTCTTTTTCTGCAGTTCACCTGAAATGAAGCAAAGATTGCATCATTCAGCTAGCAAGAAGTACTTGCTCTTGTGAGCTGGCAGGTTCTTGTTTAGTAGTTGCACTAAAATTGAGGAACAATAAGGTTGGTTGTTCGGCTCATGTAAGGTGCACCTATAATTTTCTTATCCTTTTGTGTAGTTCCACTAAAATAAAGTGCCATTGTGGTGAGAGTGACGGCTCCATCTTGCAAAGGCTAATAAAATGTTGCACGAGATTAGCGGCAGAACTTGGCGGAGATTTTGGAAACTCCAATCACCATTTTGTGCAGTTCCACCAAAATTGAGAGATGTTGCCCACGTGACATTTTAGTTGAACTGCACAAGACACTCATTCCAAAAGAAAGTGTTTTGTGCAGTTCACCAAAAGGTCACTATAGCAACAAGGTGAAATGGATATCCCTATCTGCACAAAAAGATAGAAAATAAAAAGTTGCTGGTCGATAAGAATATATGAAACATATAAAAAAATGAAAAGAAGCATCTTAATTATGTTCATGGCAATCACGCAAGGACAGTAGAAATTTTAAAACGTCAGCAATGCTTCATGTTACCAGAAGCATTACGATCAACAATGAGATTCCTCAAATATGGGATTACTTTAATGGTGGCATTGCTTGTTTACCAGACACAGTAAATCAACAGCAGCTAAAGAGTTGGTTTAAGGGCATGGGACCGTGGGGACACCAGGACTCTCAGCAGCGTAAAGGAGCAATGTACTTATCATACTAGGGAAAATAGCAGGAGTGCCATTTGCAACACAGTTTAATTGCATCTTATCACTGGAGGCATTAGATTAACAATAACACTGGTTAGACATGTCCCTAAGGTAACAGTGTGATCGCTTCATTTTACATGCGCCCTTACATTAACAACAACAAAAGGTTGGTATAAGGACATGTGACAGTGGACGCATCAGCACAATGTACCTACAAGGAGGCATAAAGTGGTGATGCCGAGTTTGTTCATGCTATGTGAGGGCAGCAAACCTAATCTTGGAGACCTTGTACTATGTGAGGGCAGCAAATCTAATCCTGGAGACCTTTTACTATGTGAGGGCAGCAAATCTAATCCTGGAGACCTTTTACTATGTGAGGGCAGCAAATCTAATCCTGGAGACCTTTTACTATGTGAGGGCAGCAAATCTAATCCCAAGACCTTTTACTATATGAGGGCGGCAAATCTAATCCTAAGACCTTTTACTATGTGAGTGCAGCAAATCTAATCCTGGAGACCTTTTACTATGTGATGGCAACAAATCTAATCATGGACATACTCTGTTGACTTGTCCACCAGCCACCACTTTCTATCGTTTTTTCAACCAATAATAGATCTGTTCCTTATCCAGTTTGTACTGCGTTTTCCCATTATTTCCCTTTTCAACCAAGAGACCAGTTGGGTATCCGGTCTCTACTACTTTCACCATATTATTTCCTCTTTGAATCAAGTCCTAGATTCATGCTAGAACTTTCCCCCCTTTCTTTGTTGTTTGAACAAAGCCCTAGATTCAAATGCATGAAGTAGCTTTACCTCTAATAATACTCAAAAATTAGGTGGCTTTGGAAGAGCTGATGGGAGTAGAAAAAGATGCACATGCAGACACATGGGGAGCTGGGGCAGTAGAGCAAGGCCGCTTTCGAAGAAGTTATACCTGAGGGTCGCCGGGATGTCGGCGGTGGCAGGTCGGATCTACGGACAATATGGCATGGAGGAAGAAGGGTCGGAGGACCTCCCGAGCCGGCGCTGTGTTGGAGAGAACGACATGGGCAGAGGATCGGGCCCCTCCAGCAGTTGTGGGTTTGCTCCCTCGGTGGCGATGACCGCGTGAATGATGCACCTTTTAGTCCTCTACACACACCGGCCAAAGGGATCCGGCCGGATCTGTGACCAGCGGTGAGCAGAGAGAAAATGTTGCTACCGCTGTCTTGTTTATATCTGGAGAGGATGAGAGAATGAAGGGAGCAACCCTAGTAAAGCAAGCGCTCAGGCCCCTGTGTCCATATATAGTGGAGTGATTATCTTTTTTCTCTCCACAACAAGCGTTTCAATTTGTGTACGTGGCATTAAAGAAAAGAAACTCTCTATTTAAGGTGACTACTGTATGACTCCTACTTACTACTAGTAGTACTACAGTATTGTTCACTTGTGCTCCCCGCCCCTCCATTCATTGAACAACCCCATGGGTGAATAAACATATAGTAAGTACTGTATTTATATAGAACAAACAAGCTCGAACTATTTTCGCGTAATTAAAAGTTGAGGGCGGGGCTTTTCCTGGGCAGTACACGCTGCAATTTTCGGGTAGGCGGTTTCACAGAGAGGAGAGGAGGGTGAGCGAGTGGGGCTGTGCGATTTGACGGTGTGTTACTGCTGGAAAGACTTGTGATATGACCACTCACTATAGTCATGAATTACTGGCGCTCCGACCGGGGTGATGCCCCCCTTCCGTTCCACACTCTAATCTGGTGCATGACATGTCGACCTGGATGCTGGCTCTCCCACATGTAGGAGTAGTAAGAAGGAGCAAAGGATGATGCGGTATATACTAGTACTATACTACTCCGTCCATTCCTAAATATAAGTCTTTGGAGAGATTTCACTATGGACCACATACGGCGAAAAATGAGTGAATCTACACATAAAATGCATCTATATACATCCATATGTGGTCCACAATGAAATATCTATGAAGACTTATATTTAGGAACGGAGGGAGTACTACTCAGGTCGGAGGAGTGCGAACCACGGCAGCCCAGTGAACCAGCAGTGCAAACCACGGTAGCCCAGTGAACCAGCAGTAGAAAACAATATGGTTATATGGCCATAAAAAACAATGTGCTACGGTCCACACTGTAGCATGAACATTAACACTCCTCTTTGTTTGGATCCCTGAGTTAGAGCTAGTTTGGGTTGAAATAGCCTCAAATTATCGAAACAAGAGGGGTTAGTTTGAGCTAGTTTGCTCTAACCCAGCTATAAAAAACTAGCCCGGTGGAGAGGTTCTAATTGGGTTAGTTATCCTCGGGCCCACCAAAAGAGCACTAAAAAAATCTCCCCTGCCCGCACCAGATCGCTGCCCCCCCCTCTCGCACGACTCCTCTCTGTTCCCCATAGGGCCGCCCACCCAAGCGCCGCTTGCCCTCCCTCTCCTTCCGGCCTCCGCCGCCCTACTCCGGATGCCCTCTCCCTCCGGCCTTCGAAGGTCCTGCTCCCCCTTCACCAGTCATTTTTCTCCCTCTATCGTGCGCGGCGGCGGCGCATCTACCAGGGAGGTCGCGAGAGGGGTGAGTTTGTTCGTTCATTCTTTGTCTCACGGCCATATCATTGACCTTGCTTGCTCTAGCGCTAATTCTGATTTGGAAAAGTAGATCCTGATCAAACTTGGTATAGATTTGTGGTGCACGCATGGAATTGTTTGATGCTGCTTGAGGAGGTAATAAATCTTTCTAGAGGCCCAAAGATTCAGGTCACCTTTCTAGGTATTTCAATTTCAGGCTTGCATTATTTCTAGAGGCCCAAAGATTCAGTTCACCTTTCTAGGTATTTCAATTTCAGGCTTGCATTATTTCTAGAGGCCCAAAGATTCA
>NC_041381.1:137894528-137914896 GCF_002162155.2 Triticum dicoccoides
ATTTCAGTTTCAGGCTTGCATTATTTCTAGAGGCCCAAAGATCCAGTTCACCTTTCTAGTTATTTCACTTTCAGGCTTGCATTATTTCTAGAGGCCCAAAGATTCAGTTCACCTTTCTAGGTATTTCAGTTTCAGGCTTGCATTATTTCTAGAGGCCCAAAGATTCAGTTCACCTTTCTAGGTATTTTAGTTACAGGCTTGCATTATTTCTAGAGGCCCAAAGATTAAGTTCCCAGTCGGCAGCAAGCAGCCCTGCTACCCATGCCGGTGTCGACCTCAACTCGCAAGGGCCGGCGTCGGAGGGGTTCCCGAGGCTTGGGCTCTACACAGCCTTCCTCCACAGCGACGATGGCAAGCTCCTCCCTCGGTGCGTGAGGGGCTCCGGGCTCCCTCCCTATCGTGAATGACTTCTATGATTAGTTAGCTCATTGTTTGTTTCATGAAGTGTTTTTTTATTTTGTGAAGCTTGATTGACGACTTGTATGTTTAAGTGGGATATCTCATTTGTATGGACAAAGTAAAAATTATCATGTTTTGCATGCTTGATTTGTATAGATGGTTCGTTTATGTCAATTGTGAGCGGGAGGAGGCCATAGAAGAGCCGGCCACACCAAGAGGGTGCTTGGATCCAAGGGACTTATTTTAGTATGACTAAAAATAGTCTCTTTAAGAGGCTAAAGTTCCAAGCACCCCTGACTAAAGAGGGGCTAAAACTAGTCTTGAGACTAAATTTTTTTAGTCAGGGGTACCCCTACTAAAATTTGGATTAGTCCTCTCTCTCCTTATTTAACTCCTCTCCTTTAACACAGGCGAGTTCTGGATTGGAGGGTTTGGAGGATAATAAATGCTCATTAACTTGATTTTAGTCTCTTTAGTATTTGGATCCAAGCATGGGCGAGGCTAGCAAGTTTTAGTCCCACTACTTTTAGTCATGGAACTAAAAAGTATCCAAGCACCCTCCAAATCTGGTAGGAAATAGGGTCCAAAGTAGTCAAATGATTGAGATAGAGCATTTATTGTCAATCTAACCCTGCCATCCATACACCTCTTTGGTTTAGAGTTAGTTCAGGGTTAGAATCTAACTCTAACCTCTAACTGAGTTAGAGTTCTCCTCGTCTCGGTTCATCGCCATCATACTTTCCCCATTCCTGTGTTTTCAGTATCCTGTGAATCAAAGAGGCCCTTTTTTGTGGGACAAATCAAAGAGGCCCTTAGACTGGTTTAGGTCCGGTCATTTTTTATAAATGTGTTATGTCCAAAATTTAATGAACGTGCTCCGGTTTCCATGAAAATAATCCGGTTTCATGTAGTAATTCATTCATTCGTTTATTCTTCCGCGAGGGGTTTGCATGTAATTCGTGATGTATGAAATGTAAATTACCCCGGCATATGCTCCGAGTCATGCATGCACTACAACCCAGATGCTCTATGTCCTACATGTCGGTGAATGGGAGCACGTGGAAATAGCCTAGGAGTACATATAGGAGGATAAATGCGTGAAAAATATGTACTGTGAAGCGTAGCCGCGGTTCGAAAAGGAGACCTAAAGTGATGACAGCTATAGGTCGCACGCACCCAACTAGTGGTACTAGACACACGACTAAGTTTTCCCTCAAAAAAAGGCACGAGTGCTCCGTACTCCTATTCTATAAACACGAGTCCCATCTGACAACAGCGTCCGTGCTACAGCTAGCTCTCCTCCCTCGTTTCTCTCTTCTAATTCTAAACTCGGCCGACGCTCGGTGGGCGGGGTGGGTTTTCTCAACTGCGGCCCCACCTCACGGTGAAAACGTTACGACTGGAATAAAAATGCCATATACTCCCTCCGTTCATAAATATAAGCCTTTTTAGATACTATTTCAAATGGAATAAAGCATATAGATGTATGTAGACATATTTTAGAGTGTAGATTCACTCATTTTGCTCCGTATGTAGTAGTCACTTGCTGGAATCTTTAGAAAGACTTATATTTTGGAACGGAGGGAGTACTATACTAATAAAACATTAAGGCCATGAGGCGATGCAGTGCTGGTTACAGGAGGCAAGAACAAGAGATGCATCCATCAACGACGTCCACCTCCTCGACTCAGGGCGCCGGCCCACCGAATGGCACCTAACTAGCAGCGGCTTTCGTGGACAGGTCGACGTGCTTCTGAACAAGGGCGTCCAAAGATTCCAGCCGCTGGAAGAAGGCCAACGTATTTTTGTCCTCGCTTGCCTTGTACTGGCCTATGTAGGCGATTTCCTCGTAGACATGGATGTGCATGTCGACGGTTTCTTGCATGGAGAGACGCTACACGGCGAGCACGGCCTCGAGGTGCACATTCTTCGTCGCGACCCCCGGCACCTGCAGGGCCACCAGGGCTTGAAAGAGTTTGTCACCATGGAGGGTGGCAGGCAATGAGGAGCCTGAGCGCGTGGGCTGGAGCAGTATGGCAAGGTCGTCTGCGCGCTTCTTGATGGCGGTGAACTTGTGGATGGAGTTGACCATCATGTCATCCATGCGAGAGGCGAAGCCGGCATCGGCGAGGGCTACGATGCCTGTGGTCGCCAGCGCCGTCTAGAAATGTTGCATGGTGCAGGGCCGCAGGCCGGCGCCTTGGATGATTTGGCACAGCCGACTGCCGCTCGCGTCCATCGCCTCTATAGGTGCTTGTGGCTTCTGGTCACTTGGTCTTGGATTGGAGTGAGCAGTATTGCACAGAGACTTGGGAGTAGATGGATTGGAATGGTGGGGCGCCTTTATTATATGAGAGTCCAAACTCTGTTGCATTCACATCGTGCTGGCTCTATTCTGCTTCTCCAATTAATTCCCTCTGCATGTAATTGAGGATGCATCATTGACCGCTCAACGTCTCGGGAACTGCTACCCTCTCCCTCCTTGGCATTCAAGCACCTATGGACCCATCGACGACGAGGTGCCTATGGTGACTTCGTAAATTTCAAGATGATAGTGCCGTGCGTGTGAGGGTTCATAGGGGTGAGTGTATGCGCGTGTATATGAGCGCTTCCGTCTGTAGTGTGTCAAATAAAACGTAAATGCGTGTCAAAAATAGACTAGTCAGTACACTCAATATTGTGCACCTCGGAGAGGAAAACGATAGAACTAGTACGTATTTATTTACGGTCCAGATTCACTCATTTTGCTCCATATGTACTCCGTCTCGGTGTAGTCTAGTCACTTGTTGAAATCTCTAGAAGGGCAAATACTCCTTTCTGGTTTACAGGGCTATACTAGCAAGTAGTTGTACGTACTAGTACAATAGTGGGCTCACATAGCAATTTTGTCTCATGCAACGTTCGGTTTGCGCTTGGCTCTTCGCCTCTTCGAGAAGACGAACAATGATGTTACTACTAGTGCTTCTACAGTGTCGAATCCACTGCTGCATGTGCATCCACCGCGAGCGGGACGGATAGCTTGGTGTAGAAGTACTACTAAGCAAAAGCATGTCCTCGTTTGCGAGCAACCACGCGCATGGGCGAGGGAGAAGGCGTGTAGTAAAATCAAGTTTCTCCTTGTTGTACGAGTTGACGCGACACATCATAGCACTGGCCCCACATGCTTGCCTCTAAACTTGGCTGAAAGACCCGCAGTGTACAATATATTTATTGCAATGTCTAACATTTACCCACCACAAATTAAAATATATGTGGCCGTATGCATCGTTCTGATGCAGAGGCCGGGGAGTCCCCCCTTTTCAAAAACAAAACAAATTAAAATATATATACCTGTCTTGACCAAATGAGCGTGCAAACTACAATCACCAGGGTGACAGGTAGGGCCAGAAGACTATTTTAATTTTTTAAGAAAAACTTCGAGACGGCCACATAGCATGGAGCCGACCCGAACGATTTTAAGCTTACATGCACGGTACACGCTATCCTAGACTACTCTACACATGAAACTGCCACACGAGCGTCTGGGCTGCACTTGGCTCTTCGCCTCTTCGGGAATTCGAACAATGATGGAGTACTACTACACTGGAGGAGTCCTACAGTACGCTTCTGGCCATCTGACACCGATTGAACTGCTGCATGTCCACCGCGTGCGGGAGGGAGAGCGTGAAGTGAAAGCTTCTCATAGTCTTGCCAGCCACCACGCTCATGGGGGAGGGAGGGACGCTCCTGCCTTCACGTGTATGACATGTGGGCCCGACAGGTGGGTGGCCACCCTGTCATACAGCCAAAGGCAGGTGCAGTTAAGTCCGCGAGGGAGAGGATAATCAAACTTCTCGTTGATGTATGAGTTGAATCGACACATCAAAGCACTGCACTCGATATATTTTTGCGGTTATCGATGCATTAATTACAACGCATGCATGCATGCCGTGACTCTCCTTTTGATACTTGCATGTGTTGATTTAATGCACCTTGAAGTAGTACTCCCTCTGATTTCTAAAACTTTCTCTTGTTTTTCTCATATTAGTCTGCGCGTCCGCGTTGGTTTCCATCTATGCCCCCCACTCGATTAGTTCTGCCCCCATTAATCACGCCAGTTTCCAAAGCAGAAAATGGCTACAGGCAAACGCATGCAACGCCGGATGCGGCTTGACCTCCTGGGGAAGCCAACTCAAGCGAAAAGGAAGGAGGACTAGCCAACCATTGCATGCGCATTTACTGTCGATATTTATGCAGCTTACTCATGCACAGGGGCCAATATATCCAGAAAACTCAAACTACTGCCTTCCTTGGTATGCGGGAGGAGAGTTATGCGCAGAGTAAAAAATATGTGACTGTAAAGCTTTGTAATGCCCCGGCCCAAGCGAGAGATGGTTGTGCACGAGGAGGGCGAGATCATGCAGATGGAACAGGAACCGACGAGGGAGCTCACTAAGGTCTCGATGGACCTCACCATGCTCCACTGCCCCTTGTGCCTCCGCCCCTTGATGCCTCTATTGTATGAGGTTTGAATACACCTCGTCCGTTCGGCTGATTGAGCAAGGTGCAGGTTTCTTGATTGATGTGCTGTTCGATTGATTTCTACAGTGCAAGGGAGGGCACCTGGCCTGCACGGACTGCCGCATCGAGTGCCCCCTGAACCAGTGGCAGTGCCAGAAGTGCAAGCGCGGCGGTGGGACGTGCGGAGCACATTGGTGGACGCCGTCGTTTTGTCGCTGAGGGTGGAGTGCCCGCACGAAGGCTGTGGGCTCTACGTCACTTACCACAAGCTCGCCAATCACCAGTGTGTGTGTCCGCTTGCGCCCTGCAAATGCCCCATGCCCGTCTGCGGCTACGAAGGTCCGCCACCGGCGCTCTACCACCACATCAGCAACGCACATCCCATGCCTGTGCACAGGATCCAGTACGGCAAGGTGCTCCAGCTGCAAGTGCCACTGTCGGAGCCACGGCTCTTGCTGTTCGCGGAGGAGGACGGCCGCACATTTTTCTTGTTCGGCGGCGTGCTCAACATCGGCGCGCCTATTGTCGTGTCGGTGGTCTGCATCAGAGCATGGGCATGCCTACTGCTGCACTATGTGGCCAAGTTGTGGGCGAACGGCCCGCCGGGGGAGCCCAAAGGCACGACCGACGCCGTCAAGGTGGAAATGGAGGTGACAAGCAGCAAGAATCCCGGCGACGTCGACGTGCAGGAGCTGACCTTCTTCATAGTTCCGCCCAAGCTGCTGGCCGGGGCTAAGCTGGTGTCCCTCCACATTCAGATTGACAAGCTCACATCCTAAATGTTTCTACAATGCCTTCTGTTTATCTTAGTAATATGCTAATATAGGGATTACCTCGGTCTACTTTAGCTTAAGAAATGGTGGGTTTTGGTGGCAATGCAGCAATTACTTCGACATCAGATCAGTAATTTCCAACAGTCGAACGGATATTTTGTGTCTATTGGATATAAAGTTCCTTTGGGTAAGAAGTACTAGATAAAAGGAGATGTATGTAGACGTATTTTAGTTCTAGATACGTCCCTTTTTATCCATTTGGATGACAAACACTCCCTACGTTCCACAATACATGCCTTCCATTTGTCAAAATATAGATATATCTAGACATGTTTTAGTATATAGGTACATCCATGATAGAGCCAGTCGGATGGTTGAGAACACTACAATTCGTAGCTACAGATGCGTGTGTGACTCCCAGATGCAGAGGCCGGGGGTCATCATCCTCCTTTTCGAGAAAAAACAGACTCGTGTGTGAGAGGACGAGTGCATGCGTGCACCTCTTCTCTTCCTGTATAACGTACTAAACTCAGAGTACAAGTTTTTGTGGGTGGCACGATGGTGCGTGCGAGAAGTCCCGAGAGATAGGTTTAATGCGTATAAAAAAGACTAGCCTATAGCTCGCCACGCGGCTATTCCTGTCGAACGCCCCATTAACCGTAAGATATGTATACGACGGTGCCCGTTATTGCACGTACACAGCAGTAGAAAAAGAACTACTACACCATGGCCGAGAACACGTGCCCACATAATGCCATCCAGGAATAGTGCCGCACTTCGAAACTAGAACCGTCAATAAATTTTGAGCTTGCGTCTCGTCGCATTCCAAATTACTCCATGTTATATTGAATTGCAAACCTGTTCACACCGATCAAAACCTAAACGGTTTCCCACTTAGGAGCGTATTATTACTCGGTTATAAGTACTAGTATGCCAAGATGACTGCACATTCCTCCTCAACTCCTCATCCACAAAAACAAACAAGTCATTCAACATCCTTCCCTTGCGTCTGCCATGGCCAGCATGAGTTCTGGGTCGAGAGATTGCCACCAGGGAGAGGCGAGTATGGATGCGGAAGCACTAGAGATGTCCCGCCTTGCTGTGAAAGCAACTGACATGTCCCGCCGCACGGAAGTAGCAGCACAGAGGTCCCGCCACGCCACTGAAGCAGCACAGAGGTCCCGCCGCACCATCGATGCAGTAGACTGGTCCGGCCGCACCACGGAAGCAGCAGAGATGTCCCGCCGCACCACGAATGCAGCAGAGATGTCCCGTCGCGCCGCGGCGGCCTGGGAAAATTTCTCGCAGGCAGGCGACGACTGTTACAGGCGCATGCATGCGATCGTCCATAGCTAGATGGATCAGATCTCCGGCTGGGCGAGGTTGTAGGATGACATGAAAGCCTCGTTTGAACAGGCTGCCGGCGTCATCCGGCAACTAAGTGAGGGCAATGAGAGGCTCCGGGCCGAGCACGACCTGCTGAGGGCGAAGATCGTCCGAAGTGCAGACCAGCAGGAGGAGACTAGTGCCTTGTTGAAGAGGACCGGCGTCATCGTCAAGAAACTTATGGATGAGAATGACATGCTCCGCATCGAGCGCCAAAAGGCTGCTGGAGGAATCCGTGGATGTTCTCAAGCAGCGCCTTGAGGACACGAAAGAGCTCATCGCCGCTCCCCGCGGAGACTAGTTCCGGCGGCCTGCAGCGACGCATCAAGAAAGTAGATATCAGCGAGCTAGATCCTTGTCTTCCTTCTTCTTTTGCCTTGTGTATTTCAGGCGTAGCCGCATGTGGCTTTGTTAATTATCTTTCTAATTATGTAAGACAACTAATCTTCCATATATATTCATCAGTCTTGCTATATGTCGCAGTAGATGCTATATAGGTCCGTCGGATCTTACATCAAGATCCGTGCTTTCATATTTTCTTTTTTCTCTCTTAAATCTGAGTCGAGTGAGACATAGCCACACCATTAAACGGAGGCTCGTGCGCCATTAATGGAGACCTTGGGACAGAGGTAGACAACAGATGGTGGTCAAAGGGCTCTCCTCCCAATAAGCACGCGCAGGGGTCTGATCGCACGCCTCTCGTACTCAAATAGCTACCCTGCATGGCGCCTCCTAGCTAATAAAAAATGGGGACACGTGGCGGCACGTAAATGGTAGTAAATAGAACGCCCACGGTTGCAATAATACTTGTGTTTCCGATTGTAACGTGACAGCACTTGTTCCAAAATGACTTTGTTGATTGTTAATGTGTGCGCCTTCGCAAATCGGACATGGCACCAAGCCAAGTTTCATTATTTTCACGCGTGTTTTGGATTTACAGGAATTAAAAAACTAACTTTCTCAATGTTTCTAGCCCAGCCACGACGCCCAGAATTTTGAATTTCATTCCCATTTCTTGCATGGAACCTAGAAATTTACCCGAGGACACACATGTGATTTTTCAACCAACTTTGGTGCACTGGAACATGTGCTTGTATTTCAAATTTGAATTATGCACACAAAGGTGACACGTTCCCTCTCAGAACCACAAGCCTTCTTGAGAGAAGCTCCGATTTGCAAGAAGCTTATACCAGAATTTGTTCCTATTCGGCCAATTTTTTTTACCACGGCATGGTACTACCATGACATGACACCATGCCAAGTATCATGATTTTAAAACCAAGTTTCTCAATGTTCTCGACCGAGCCATGATGCCCAGATGTTTGAATTTTATTCTCATTTTTTGCATGGGACCTAGAAATTCACCCGAGGACACAAATGTGATTTTTCAACCAACTTTGGTGCAGGGGAGCATGTGCTTGTAGTTCAAATTTGAATTATGCACAGTAAATGACCAAAAACTAAATTAATTTGTAAAAAAAGGCCAAACGAAGCCGGAATGTTTTCTAAAATTTAACAGGGCACTCATGTAGTTCTATGTTGCCTTTGTAAATAAACTCAAGGGGGACAACATATATTGTTTCGCACAAAAAGGTGGCACATTCCCTCTTAGAACCACGAGCCTTCTTGAGAGAAGCTTCAGTTTGCAAGAAGCTTAGACCAAAATCTGTTCCTATTCGGCCAATTCTTTTACGACAACATGGTAGTACCATGACATGACATCCATGCCAAGTTTCATGATTTTCAGACGTGTTTTGGATTTACGAGAATTTAAAAACCAAGTTTCTCAATGTTCTCGGCCGAGCCACGATGCCCAGATGTTTGAATTTTATTCTCATTTCTTGCATGGGACCTAGAAATTCACCCGAGGACACAAATGTGATTTTTCAACCAACTTTGGTGCACGAGAGCATGTGCTTGTAGTTCAAATTTGACTTATGCACATTAAATGACCGGAAACTCAATTAATGTATAAAAACGACAAATGAACCCAGAATAATTCAAAAATTTAACATGACACTCATGTAATTCTATGTTGCCTTTGTTAAGAAACTCAAGGGTGGGGGGGGGGGGCGTATATCGTTTCACACTCAAAGGTGGCACGTTCCCTCTTAGAACCATGAGCTTCCAAATCGGCCCAATTTTTTACCACAACATGTTAGTGCCATGACATGACACCATGCCATGTTTCATGATTTCCAGACGAGTTTTCGACATACATGAATTTAAAATCTAAGTTTCTCGATGTTCTCGGGCGAGTCACGACGCCCAGATGTTTGAATTTCATTCTCATTTCTTCCATGGGACCTAGAAATTCAACCAAGGACACACATGTGATTTTTCAACCAACTTTGGTGCGCCGGAGCATGTGCGTGCAGTTCATATTTAGATTATGCACTCTAAAAGTCCAGAAACTTAACTAATGTATAAAAAGGCCAAACGAACCCGAAATAATTCCAAAATTTAACAGGGCGCTCATATAGTTCTATGTTGCCTTTGTAAAGAAAATCAAGGGGGAGGCAGCGTATATCGTTTCGCACACAAAGGTGACACGTTCCCTCCCGGAACCACGAGGCTTCTTGAGAGAATCTCCAGTTTTGCAAGAAGCTTATACCAAAACTTGTCCCAATTCAGCCAAAAGTTATACATATGAAAACAGGGTTTAGATTATCCCGAACATCTCGCTACCTAGACCAATAATGTACTATGATTTGAATTCAACATAAAATGGATAACAATATTTGAATTGGAGAGCCCATGGTACATGTAGTTCATAGTGAAATATGATTACTGCTATATGCATGCTTTTTGTTATCAAGATAATATTTAAATTATTGTATAACTTGACAACAATCGTATTCAAATAAGGAGAATTGATTCAAATTTAGTCCATATGGTAGACGACAATATATATGTTCACATGGTGGAGTAAAATGTTCATATATGATGGAAGATCAAAATGTACGACTACATCAATTATAAACTGCAAGGTCACCTAACGATATATTCGAATTCAACATAACATGGATTAAAAAATTCAAATTTGAGATCCTGGCATTTGTAATCATATAAAAAGGGACATTACTCTTTCTTTTGGTGGGAATTGATTTGTTTTTTGTTGTTGTTGAGGGAAGTGCGAATCGATTTGGTACTGTGCAGGGTAATCTTGTTCTCCCGATTTTTTTACATTTTTCTTGTAGTTTTTTCAATGGCATCTATAGCAATATAGTAAAAGGGGACATGAATCTCTTGTGTCTTGTATGAATTGTTTTTTTACACATTATGTTTGTTCTGCCGAACAGGGAATCGCACCTTGTTATCCCAAAATTTTCAAGCTCGAGTATCTTTTGTCTCACCTGCTTTGAAACTCCCGCCTCTTCAACCTGCGCCGCGCCTTGTTATCCCAAAATTTTGACGCGCGCGAAAACTCCCTTCTCATCCGAAATCGGTCCGGCAGCCCAGACACGCGAAATCCCCCTTCTACCCCTTAGCCGGAAAGGAAGCTCTACATCGCGATGTCAAAGCCGGTGGGGTACGCTGGTAACTTACTCTACATATTGGACAAGCGCGTCCCTAAGCTTGGCTCCCCCTCCCCTTCGCCCCTCCCATTCGTACACTGAGGCCGCCAAAACCCACGCTCCTCCGTCGGCCTCCCGACCGCCGTCCAGCCGGAGACTCTTCCCCGACTATGTCGTCCACTGCAACAGCTCGCCTTCCCTCATCCACCGCATCGGATGAGGATCCGTCGTTGATCTCATCGTCCCGCCGGATCAGCCGCCCCGTCTTCCACCTCCAAGGAGCTGCCCCGACGTTCGCCTTGTCTATCACGCCACCTCAATCCCCATAGTGTCGTCTTGACCTGCCCCACCGGAACCGCAACACCCTCACCAATTCCTCCGATGAAGCCGAGGCCAACTCGGCGCCACCAAGGAGGTTCTGCACTCACCGCTGCATTTTATCTTTTATTCGATTTCACGGGGTTGCCGGTGCTCGATACCCAACAGACATGGCGGGTCTCCATCGACGGGGCCGTCACCGGCCACATCATCCACGACGTCTCTCCCCCATGTCGTTGGTTCCTCGGTGGTGACTTCCACAATGGCACTAGCTCCAGCTGCTCCAACTCTCGCTCGCACTGCGGCTGGGTTCTTGCCGTCGGTCGCGCTGCTGCACTACTCTTGCTTTCATTCGTGCTATTGCTCTGCTCTTGCTCTCGCTTGCACTGCTGCTGCACGACCTCCGGCAGCTACAGGAGTTGCTACTTTAGCACTCGCTCGCAGTGCTACTGCACGACTTTCTCTCTGCTAGTGTGTTCCCTGCTCGAGCGCCCGCTGATTTAGATCACAGCTTATCTGCTACTAGTGCTCGAACGCGCTAAACATCTATTGCAATGCTATTCTACTAGTTCAATCAGTTTCGACAGTAAAATTCAATTTCGTCTGTAAAGTTCATTTTCTTCAGTTAAGTTCAGAGTGTACAGTACTTACAGCATCTGTCGGAGCGGCCGTGGCGCGGCTGATGCCTTTTACATCTAGCACTTTTTGGTGATGTATTTTACATCATCTATCGCAGATGATATTAGGGTCCCACTTCATATTAACGTTGTCTGTCTTGTCCTGCTTCAGCCTCATTGCCGTACACCTCACCAGGGCTGCTCCAACGACGGAACCGTCCATCACAGCGGAGCAGTACCCTCGGTGCCGTTTCTAGAGGCCTCAGATCATCTTCCCCGCCTCCGACAGTCACACCAGCATCACCATCCTCCACGTCCAACCCAATGATGCTGAGGTCGACAAGGCTATGCGAAAGAGGTTGTACACTCGTCGCATCACTTTGTTACTCTGCATTGATGTCGATCCCTCAGGGATCCTTTGCGATGGAACTACTATTCGTGCAAATCTATTAGAAGGAGTGGAGAAAAGCAAAAGTGGAGGATTTTTTTTCCTTTGGTGTCTCTTTCGAAGAAAAAATGTAGGAATTTTATTCACTTGGACATCCTTTTCAGATTAATATGTATGAAGAACAGAACTAATTGCATTACTGGCATAATACGATGCTTATTTTTTCATTTTCATGTGGTTTGACTTTAATTTGACCACGTTTCTCCATTCCTTTGTTCTTCCAATTCATGTGAACCAAACACCCAGGTTGACTGAAATCCAATGTTTCCAAATGCTCTGTTTTGCACGTACATTCCTATCCTATTCCTGTGTTTTTCCTGTCCCTGCGCTTATAGAATCGTCCAATTCTAAGGAGCCCTTACAGATTTACTTCATTTTCAAATAGGCGTCAAAGAAAACTTTGTTTGTTATGTCCTGCTCCTGCCGTGCCATCATCCACCCCACCTGAGGTGCACCGTCGACAGAAGCATTCACGGCAGCAGAGATCCCCCCTGCAGACTTTCTTTCGCCGCCTCAGATCATCTTCCCTGTTGCCGGCAGCCACGCCAACTACATTACCATCATCAACTGAGCAAATGAACCTGAGGACTACACAATTCCGGAAGAGAGGTCGTAGTCTTTCGTGTTTGCTTACGTTATACATCGGTTATTATTACCTGCTACTTTATCATTCAAACTTGAGTTTTGAAATGCCCATGTGTCTCATATCGAGCCAACAACGAATAGTATCTGTCTACTATCCGGTTCATCTGGGGTCTTCTATGTGGTTCATGCTGGGTGGGCAACAAACAATAGATGATCCATTGTCTATCTTTTTAAACTGAAGCTATAATCTACCTTCTATCATTTGTTTTGGATCCATCCACTCATGCACCCCTTCGGTCTTACAAAATCTAACTATTTTTTTTATTATGCATGTCAGATATTGTACACAATCGTACTGAACATGTAGAGAAAAAGAGAAGACTGTTGCGTGGGTATATAATGTCATGCAGACGCCGCTCCATGGTGGGCGAAGTGCCCCCCCTCCTGCATTTCTAGATTGTATTCAAGAGGAAGATAACTATTCAGATGGGGATTCAGAAGGAGCCGACCACACCTGTTTACCACCTGAGGTGTTTGCTCTAACCTGGCATGCTGATGTTGGTCATATCATGCATATGGTGCCTTGCATTGCTTACATTATACCTCTTATATGTCATCAGCTTAGTTTAGATTTGCTTTGTGTGAATGCCACCTGTTTGGTTTCTATATCATACTCCCACCATTCCTAAATATTTGTCTTTTTAGAGATTTCAACAAGTGACTACATACGGAACAAAATGAGTGAATCTACGCTCCAAAATATGTCTATATACATCCGTATGTGCTAGTCCATTTGAAATCTCTAAAAAGACAAATATTTATGAACGGAGGGAGCATATGGGAATTATGCAATGCCATCTTCTTTAGCCAGGCATCATATACGTGAATCATGCAATGCCATCCTTTTTAGCTAGTCATCGTATATGTGAATTGTATCGTGCCATATTTTTTCCATAATGTATTCCATTTGTCAACAATGTTTATACATTCATCTACTCTTCCTGTGCATCAGCCATTTGAGTCGGTCATGGGAAAATCTGGATTGAAAACAAGGTCTTCTGAGCAGTCAGTGCTACCTGTCGATGCAGATTTTTTGTTGGTTACAGATAGCTCCTCAGAGGAGGATTCAGAGACAGATGACCAGTCGTATCCCCCCCCCCGAGGTGCATGCTCTAACTTGGCTGGGTTATTTTTCTCATATCATGCATATGGTGTCTTGCATTCCCATGCCATCTGCTTAGATTAGACATGCTTTGTGTGAATGCCTCCTGTTTGCTTTCTATATCAGATATGTGAATTATGCAATGCCATGTTTTTCAGCCAGTTATCATATATGTGAATTATGCACCGCCATGTAGCCAGGCATCATATATGTGAATTATCTCATGCCATCTTTTTTTTCATTACGTATTCCATTTGTCGACAATCTGTGTATATTGAACTATTCTTCATGTGTATCAGCCATTTGAGCCGGTTATGGAAAAATCTGAAGTGAAAACAAGGTCTTCAGAGCAGGCAATGGTACCTGTTGAAGCATATATCTCGATGGTTACAGGGAGCTCCTCAGAGGAGGATTCAGAGACAGATGACCAGTCCTATATCCCACCTGAGGTGTATGCTCTAAGTCGCAATGTTTTATATTTCTCATATGATGCATATGGTGTCTTGCATTGCTTAGTTTAGACATCATATGCACAATATTGAATTCCATCTGCTTAGTTTAGAGATCATACATGCGAGTGCCAGTTGCTTAGTATATGAATCAATTATGTCCATTATATCATGCCATCCTGTATACTTAGACAACATGTATGTGAATTAATTCATCCCAACCTATTTTAGAAAAACATCATATAGTTTTGTCATTTCATCCTATTTAGGTACTCATCATATGTTGAATTATGCCATTATATCCTGTTAAGTTATCCATCATATATCTGAAACTGTGTCATGCTATCCTATTTAGTTAGGCATCATATATGTGAAATTGTGTCATGCTGTCCTATTTGGTTAGACAACATATATGTGAACTACCACATCTGTCTATCATACAATGTCTGTACCTTCAATTTCTTTTCTTGTTTATCATCCATTTGAATTGGATGGGGTGATGGCAGTATCTAAGGGAGCAAAAACCCGTTCTTCACAAAAGACAGTGCTACCCGTCGATGTAGATAGAACCATGGTTGTACTGGCCCACAAACTAGCCCCACCACACATAATCGAGACTCTTCCAGATTAAACACTTACACCGTTGGGCAGAGAACCAGCTACAACCCATCTAACCGCAACCCCAGTGGATAGTAACCCACTTCTAGTTGACAAAGCACCATGTCCACCACAGAGTACCCCCACACGACCAGTTTGTAAAGCTACTGCAGTGCCAAAAGCACGAAGACCACCACAGCTAACCCAAACTTCATGTTTAAAGCAGAAGAGCAACTGTTCTCAGGTCAGATTCCGTAGCTATGGTCCATACTCCTTTGCCATTGCATCACTGTATTTACTCATACCAACTACTTTCGAATTTGAAGGATCCAATTGAAACTCCAATGGCGCAACAGGTATGTTTTAAACCTATTTCTTTAACTGGATTTCTGTTCTAACTCTTGATCTATGTTGATTTCAGTTTAAGTTGTATAAACAGTTATGTTCTCATGTGATGCACATTACAAGTGCTGCCAATGCTATATAGTTTCTCACACTTATGTTCTGTCTATGCTGCTGTGTCTTAAAAATATATGAGTTGAACTGTGTCTCTATCTTGATTAGGCAACATAAACTAGAATGATATGGGAAATACAGTGACCATATTACATAGATATATGTTTGTTTCATGCTGTTATCCTGTCCACCTTACTACTGAACCGGTTTACCAAAATGAGTTTCGTATACTACAAGCTAAACCTGTGATGTGTCTGCTTGTTTCTCTTGTAGTATGCAAACAGAATATTGGAGAAGAGCACCCCACTATGCAATGGTAGAGAAAGTAATGCAGATAAGGTTCAAGATAGTGAGACAACCCTCTTGGTCTCCAAGAAAGGTGATAAAAACGATCTTGTAGACAGTGAGAAAACCCCACAGTCCTACGTTGATGTAGTGTTTGAGTTACTAGCCAGTACCGCTGGCACAAGCTCTTCGAACTCGCTGCCTAAATCACTTCGGCTTCTTCAGTCTCAACTACAAGCTGAAAGGCATCAGTTAGGTGTGCTGCGGCAAGAAGCCGAAGGACTGAGGAAGTCCCTGCAGAATTTAGATGCGTACTTTCTTGTGCAACAACAAGCGCTGGAGGATTTAAGCGCCAAACAAGAGAAAGTTAATAAGCTTCCTAAACATCTTGCCAGCATTATGGGTACCTAGGATATTGTTTCTTGTGCTCTTCTAAAGTGGTTTCAGTTCTGGACTTGTTTTGCTGCGACGTTTATATGCTGCTTTGTTCCCTATATTTGCACTAGTGGCGAACTTTGATGCCCAGTGGATGTAATATGTGTAATAGCCGTGATAGCCTAGCATAAGTTGCTTGCTTATTTATTTTCTTGTTGTCTTGTTTATTTGTTTGCTTGTAGTCAATGCAGTTCTGTTTCCGTGGTTTGCTAGTGGCTGCAATAACCTATTTTTTAAAACTAGGCCACAATAACCATGGGCTACATATTTACTGTAGTGGCACTGGGCCTCCTACCGGTCGTAGAAACAATGGGCCTTCTACGGGCCGTAGAAACAATGGGCCTTCTACGGGCCGTAGACACAATGGGCTTTCTATGGGTCGTATCATCAATGGGCCTTATATGGGCCGGCCTATCGATCGGCCAAACATGGGCCAATAACAGACCGCATTATGGCCGTAAACGGGCTAGAGTTGGAATCGTCCATTCATGGTCCAACCATAACGGGCCATCGTTAATAGGCTGTATTTGATGACGCTATGAAAATGGCCCAAAATATTAACGGGCCACAAACGGGCCGACTGTAACAACGGGCTGAATTTGGCCCACAAGCAGAAAATGACAGTAACGGGCCGTAAGTAACCGAATGCTGGAAATGAGCCAAAGAATAAATGGGCCCTGAGAAGGCCGAAAGATAACATCGGCTGGAAACGGCCCAATGGAATAATGGGCCGTTAATGGGTATAAAGTGATACACTGTTCATTACGGGTCAGTTTCACCACGGGCCGTTATTGGGTATAAAGTGATGCAATGTTCATTGCGGGCTAGTTTCACCATGGGCCGTTAATGGGCCAAGAGTTACAAAGGGCCTCATATGGGCCGAAAGACGTCATGGGCCATACATGGGCCAGAAGTGAAAACGGGTTGCAATCATATTGGATGGCCCAGATGACGCTACTGGGCCTAATTCGGATAGGGCGTAACGAGCCTTGGGTTAGCGGACTGTAAATGGGCTATATGCGAACAGGCCGTTAACAGCCTTTCCATGGGCCGTCCCACCACCTTTTGACCAAGTCAAACGGGCCGGCCTTTTCACAGGAATGGGCCTCTGTTGGGCCGTGCCACGTGTCAACGTATCATAGGCAGCTTCTGTCCAATGAGTGGATGATATCCGTCCCAACGATGAGCCGACACGTGTTTCCTCCAGCCAATGATGATTTTACACGTGGAAAATCCCCATTGGTCGGGGCTGTTAACGGGTTATCGGATCCAAAACCCGACCCGATAGCTTAACGGCGTTCCATTACGGTGGATGCCACGTGTCGGTCACCCTTGACGAAAGCACTTCTGTGACACGCGATTTATCGTCATGGAAGTGGACACTTTCGTGATGATAATTTTGGTAATGTCATGGAACACTTCTACGACAGCACAAGTATGACTATCTTGATTCTGTCATAAAATCGTCATGGATGTACATGCATAACAAAAACATGACCTACTGTGACAAACACGTATCATCACGGAAGTGTATTTTTTTTGTAGTGCTTGCATGATCATGTAGTTGTCATCGTATTTGTGGCAAAGCCACCATCCATAATATTCATACATGTCACTCTTGATTCATTGCCCATCCTGGTACACCGCCGGAGGCATTCATATAGAGTCATATCTTGTTCTAGTTTTGAGTTGTAACTCATGAGTTGTAAATAAATAGAAGTGTGATGATCATCATTATTAGAGCATTGTCCCCCCCCAAAAAAAGAGAAAGGCCCAAAAAATAAAGGCCAAAGAAAAGAAAAAGAGAAAAAAGAAAGGCCCAAAAAAAGGGGACACTATTACTATGTTTTTCCACACTTGTGCTTCAAAGTAGCACCATGTTCTTCATATAGAGAGTCTCATTTGTTGTCTCTTTCATATACTAGTGGGAATTTTTCATTATGGAACTTGGCTTGTATATTCCAACGATTTGCTTCCTCAAAATGCCCTAGGGCTTGATGAGCAAGCAAGTTGGATGCACACCCACTTAGTTTCTTTTGTTGAGCTTTCATACATTTATAGCTCTAGTGCATCCGTTGCATGTCAATCCCTACTCGTCATGTTGACATCAATTGATGGGCATCTCCATAGCCCGTTGATTAGCCGCGTCGATATGAGACTTTCTCCTTTTTTGTCTTCTCCACACAACCTCCATCATCATATTCTATTCCACCCATAGTGCTATATCCATGGCTCACGCTCATGTATTGCGTGAGAGTTGAAAAAAAGCTGAAGCGCGTTAAAAAGTATGAACCAATTGCTTGGCTGAAACCGGGGTTGTTCTTGATGGGAGTATTTCATGTGATGAAAATGAAACATAGCCAAACTATATGATTTTGTAGGGATGAACCTTCTAATGACATCTTATTTTGACAAGAAGTTATTGCTTTGTTAGTATGCTTGAAGTATTACTATTTCTTATGTCAATATGAACTTTTATTTTGAATCATTTGGATCTGAACATTCATGCCACAATAAAAGAGAAATACATTGAGAAATATGCTAGGTAGCATTCCACATCAAAAATTAAGCTTGCGGATGCTTGATACATCTCCAACATATCTATAATTTTTGATTGTTCCATGCTATTATATTACCTGTTTTGGATGTTTATGGGATTTACTCTACACTTTTATATAAATTTTGGGACTAACCTACTAACCAGAGGCCCAGCCCGAATTGCTGTTTTTTTGCCTATTTCAGTGTTTCAAAGAAAAGGAATATCAAACGGAATCCAAACAGGATGAAACCTTCGGTAACGATCTTTTTGGAACAAATGCCAACCTGGAGACTTGGAGTGGACGTCCAGCAACAAACGAGGCGGCCACCCTGTAAGGGTGGGCACGCCCCCACCCTCGTGGGCCCCTCGATCGTCCACCACATTCTTCTTTCTCCTATATAGACACCTGTACCCTGAAACCATCAGAAGCGACCACGAAAACCTAATTCCACCGCCGCAACCTTCTGTATCCGCGAGATCCCATCTTGGAGCCGTCGTCGGCGCTTCGCCGAAGGGGGAATCCACCACGGAGGGCCTCTACATCATCTCCAAGGACTCTCTGATGTGTTGTGAGTAGTTTACCACAGACCTTTGGGTCCATAGTCATTAACTAGATGGCTTCTTCTGTCTCTTTGATTCTCAATACAAAGTTCTCCTTCCTATTCTTGGAGATCTATTTGATGTAACTCTTTTATGCGGTGTGTTTGTCGAGATCCGATGAATTGTGGGTTTATGATCAAGTTTATCTATGAGAAATATTTGAATCTCCTCTGAATTCTTTTATGTGTGATTAAGTTATCTTTGCAAGTCTCTTTGAATTATCAGTTTGGTTTGGCCTACTAGATTGATCTTTCTTGCAATGGGAGAAGTGCTTAGCTTTGGGTTCAATCTTGCGGTGTCCTTTCCCAATGACAGTAGGGGCAGCAAGGCACGTATTGTACAGTTGCCATCGAGGATAAAAAGATGGGATTTATATCATATTGCATGAGTTTATCCCTCTACATCATGTCATCTTTCTTAATGTGTTACTCTGTTCTTCATGAACTTAATACTCTAGATGCAGGCAGCAGTCAGACGATGTGTGGAGTAATAGTAGTAGATGCAGGCAGGAGTCGGTCTACTTGTTATGGATGTGATGCCTATATACATGATCATGCCTAGATAATCTCATAACTATGTGCTTTTCTATCAATTGCTCGACAGTAATTTGTTCACCCACCGTAATACTTATGCTATCTTGAGAGAAGCCACTAGTGAAACCTATGGCCCCCGGGTCTATCTTTTATCATATAAGTTTACCATCTACTTTTATTTGCATCTTTTACTTTCCAATCTATATCATAAAAATACCAAAAATATTTATCTTATCATATTATCTCTATCAGATCTCACTTTTGCAAGTTTTCGTGAAGGGATTGACAACCCCTTTATTGCGAGGTTCTTGTTTGTTCGTGTAGGTGCGTGGGACTTTTGAGGAGCCTCCTACTGGATTGATACCTTGGTTCTCAAAAACTGAGGGAAAAACTTATGCTACTGTGCTGCATCACCCTTTCCTCTTCAAGGAAAACCAACACATGCTCAAGACGTAGCAATCCTCTGCACGTGCCGTTCTCTCTGACAAAGCACCGACGCGAGAGGTCCTCCGACCCTTCTTCCTCCCTGTCGTATTGTGGGTAGATCCGACCTGCCGCCGCCGACATCTCGACGACCCTCAGGTATAAGTTCTTCGAAAGAGGCCTTGCTCTACTGCCCCAGCTCCCCACGGGTCTGCATGTGCACCTTTTCAATTTATCTACACTTCAATCAACTGAATCGACTTTTGGGTCAGTCGATTTTCAGGGGGTGGGGGCTCGCCGGAGTTAAGGAAGAACCAGCCGCAGTGGGGAGGGGGCTTGCTGGTA
>NC_041381.1:137915061-137920661 GCF_002162155.2 Triticum dicoccoides
AGAGGGACGGCCGGGGCGGCGGCGGACTGGCGCTGGGGAGTGGTTTCGAGGAGGACGGGGCGGCGAGGCGGCGCGGGAGCTACTTCATGTAGTCGAATCTAGGACTTGGTTCAAACAACGAAGAAAGGGGGGAGTCGTAGCATGAATCGAGGACCTGATTCAAAGAGGAAATAACAGGGGGAAAGTAGTAGAGACTGGACACCCAACCGGTCTCTTGGTTGAAAAGGGAAATAAAGGGAAAAGGCAGTACAAACTAGATAAGGAACATATCTATTGTTGGTTGAAAAAAGGATAGAAAGTGGCGGTTGGCAAACAAGTCAACAAAGTATGTCGGTGGGAAACGACACCTATGGGATCACAAGAATCCCTACTACGGTTGAGGGGCACGGGATCGTGAGAAGAGCAGGACTAGCAGACAGCAAAAGGGGGATTTACCCAGTTTCGAGCCCAAAGATGCGTAAAAGCCTACGATCCTCCTTTGGTGGATTTATTTAGTGTTCTTGAGCTCTTGAACTAGCTCTTGATGCTGCCAGGTTCAAAAGAGCCGAATCCTTCTTCCGTGTGCCATGGCCCTCCTTTTATAGGTGAAAGGGGATGCCACAGTGGCACACAGGAGGTGGAAAATGCTACAGTGTTGCGAGCCTATCGCAGGTATTATAGGACAAGGTGCATTTAATGCAAGGCTTAGGTGTCCCTTCGCTTTATCGGGGATGGGAACGAGGCCCGTATCGTCCGTCGCCGCTCCTCCTTGCTTTGACACGCGCCCTGCCAGCGATGCATGTGGTGCCATGTAGGCAGGAAGGCAGCTGAGGTGGCGCGGTGGTGGAGCCTCCACGAAGGGCTGCATGTTGCCACGCTGGTGCCTGCCCAGCTGGTTGGGTCGGTAGCTACATGCGAACGGTGGCGGAGACTTGGCTGGCGTGGGCCTGGTGGTGGCCCTGCTGGCGCCCTTGGCGAGGGTCTTGTCGGGGGGCCCGGCAAGGGGCTTTCCGCGGCACGCCGTCGTCCCCGGCAAGGACCTTGCCGGGGGTCTCATGGGCTTCTTTGGCAAGAAACCTGCTGGGGATCGTTGCTTTTTAATCCTCATCTGACCTTGAATATTCCTTGTCTTCAGAAAGATCTGCATGCCACCACGGAGGTGCCTCCCGAGCCCTGTCCCAATGCATTTGTTTAACTTTGGTGGGCTCGAAGGTGGCTCACTCTATTGGTGTGGGGCGATCTGCCCCGGCAAGGGTCTTGCCGGGGCCGCTGAGGCACCCCCGGCAAGGGTCCTTGCCAGGGAATCTTCCTTCGTCCACTCGGTCTTTGTGGCCTTGGCCCTTGTCATTACTTTGTTCGTCTTATGTCTTCGACTTCTCTCCGGCCTCCCTCTCCTGCTCTGTTATGCGTGGCCGTGGCAGGTGGCTCTGACTGCCCGTGCACAAGTAAAGGGGTCAAAAGCAGAGCCCCTACTTTTGTACACCAATAGGAGCCCCCGGGCCTAGGGCACACATAAGCGCAACACGTTGTTGGGCCAGGCTCGGAACAGTGCGCGGCCAGGTGGGGCGGATTTTTACCGCGGTAACTGTCCTGTCCGCTGCGCTTCCCCCCACGACCTGTGTTGGATGCAGATCGTGGGGGAGCGTGCATGATGTGGGAAGCATGCGCGGGATGGCATCCGCACACATGCGTCGTATCGCAGTTAATGGGAAAGGAGGCGGCCCGCGCCTTCCCCATAAAAAGGAATAATCGCGGGCGCGCTGCTCACTTTTACCCCTTCCCTGCGCCTTACCCAATCTTGGAACCGCTGTCCCCCCTTCTTCCTTCTTGAGTCCCCCTGCTTTCGCTCATCGTCAACGTGCTTTTGCCAACCCCACCCTCTGCTTCTTGTAGCCGCCATGGCGCCCAAACCCACCAAAGGTAAAGGAGTAGCCAAAGATGCCGGGGTGGCGGAGCCGTCAGAGAGTGAGCTGGTGGCGCGGCAGGCGCAGTCCGCCCTCTTACCCACGACGGTCGACGTGCCCATGCTCCGAGAGTACTACAAGCTTCTGTGGGGGGTGAAGACAGGGGGAGAAACGACGAGGCATCCAACCACACGCATCGTCCTGCCAGCGCCGGGTCCGCTCCAAATCGGTACCCCTTCTTCGTCGACTACTTCTCTTGTGGGCTTTGTCCTCCTTTCTCTGATTTCTTCAAGGACATCATGCACACCTTCGGCTTCCGCCTTCTGGATTTTACCCCAAATGTCGTGGCGTGCATGGCTCTTTTTGCACACCTCTGGAGGGTTTTGCCGGGGTGCATCCCAACACGGTGCTCTTCCGCCACTACTTCTCCCCTCGGATCCAAAAGAGAGGCGCCATCACCGGCAGCGTTGTTTGGATCCCAAGGGCCAAGGGAGCATACCCGGACGGCGGCATGAAGGAGAGGTGGGAAGAGTGGCGGGGCCGGTGGTGCTTTATCGAGGAGGAGAACCCGCCGGCGTTCTGTGAGGTCCGTCGGGTGGTGTCGGTCCGTGGAAAGGACTGGGGCGACGTCGACATCGACGACGAGATGCTCACGATCGCCACCACCAGGATTCTTCGGCTTACCCGGGCCAGGCTCACCCTCGAGATGATCGGTGTAGACTTCATCCGTCGCCAAATTGCTCCTCTACACGACAAGGGGAGGCCGGCCTGGATTTTTGTGAATGCTGCCGACATCATGAGGCTCCGCCCCGGCCATGATCAGAATCTGATGGTGCTGAGGCACACCCATCTTTGCCAGCAGATCTTCCAGCTCGAGGTCAATGAAGAAGGCGAGCTCGAGCGGTCCGGCAAAGCTGCAAGGGCTGCCGTGGAGGCCGGCAAGGTGGACAAGGAGCCTGTCTTCAAGCTGCCGACGGGAGTGGTCTCGCTTAGTAACAATTCTCGCCGGTCGGAAATCATCGCCATGATGCCGCTTTTCAACGCGCATGGCCTCAAACCGAGCTAGGTCGCGCCTGACGAGCTCAAGGTGCAGGAGTTCTTCGACACCTTGCACGAGGCGTACATCATCGCCAAGCCGCAGCTTGTCCAGGATACTTCGTAGGAGGAGCTGGACTATATTGCCGCTAGGGTGCGGGAGGCAAGGCTTGCCGCGGAGTCGGCAAAGCTTGCCGAGGAAGCCGGCAACACTGGCGGCATGGTGGACAGGGCCACGATGGAAGCGGAGGAGGATGACCTCACCCGGTGGGCGGCGGCCTCTAGGGAGGCCAGTGGTGCCAGCACTGGGGCCCCCCTCATCGAGGACGCTGACGACGGGTCTTCGGAGGAGGATGAAAGGGAGGAAATCATGGCCTTCGACCCTCCTGCTACTAGGAGGGGGCGAGTTCTGCGGCGGGTCGCCTCCGGCGAGCCGGTTCGCCCGGGCCGGGCCGCGCAGCTGCGACTGGCTCAGGGAGCGTCGGTATGCCAGACGAGGGCCGCGGTGACGAAGAAGGCGGCGGAGGTCATGGATGCAAGGAAGAAGGCATCTGTTTCTTCATCGCCTAGGCACGCCCGGACACTGCCGCCCTCTCCGCCGTCGGCAGATATTGGCGCGGGGATTGCCTTCGACTTTGGGCCCCTCATCCCGGACAGGAAAAGGAAGGCGACAGAGGAGGAGGAGGAGGAGGAGGAGGAGGAGGAAACTGAAGAGTAAGCTTCTACTTTTCTCCTTTGTTTCTTTCACTTCCTCTGACAACACTGCCTACTCATCTTCAGCACGCAGGGACATGGAGACGCTGGCCCAGAGGATAAAGAGGGCCAGGATTTCAACGAGCGGCCAGCCCCTTGCATGCTCTTTCGGCACACCACTGGTGGTGTCGAGCAGCCCGGACAGCAGCCCCCGGCCCAGCCCCCGGCGTGAGTCCATCACCCACCCTCTATCAATGTGCGTTATGCGCGAGGCTTTAGTGCTAACCATGCCGTAGATGCAGGAGGGGAGCAGCACCAAGGGAGCCACAAAGAGCTTCTCCTATCGTGCCGCCTCCGTCAACAACACCGCCCCGAGGGGCGTCCCCGGCAAGGGCACCAAGCCCTAAGGCCATGCACATGGAGGAGGGGGAGGAGAACGCAGGCGCCGGTGGCCTTGCTTCGGTGCCAGACCTTGGCGGAGAAGGGCCTTCTGCTTCCCGGCCTGGCGCGGGTAAGCCACTTGCTCTCCGTCTCCACATGCACCCCTTCCCCCTTTTCCTTTGTGCTCTGATGTTGATTTTGTCTTGTTTCCTCCTTGGCATCCAGATTTCTCCTTGATGGATCCAGAGGATGTTGACACCGTGATCAAGGACGTCGCCGAGGACACCGTGGCGCAGGCTGAGAAAATTGCTGCCGAGGAGAACGCCACGGATGCCGCTGAAGATGCCGCAAAGGGGCCCACTAAAGAGCCTGGCAAGGGGCATGTTTAGGAGCCCGACAATGGACCTGCCGAGGAGGCTGGCAAGGCCGCTGCTGAGAAGGTGGCGGTCGACGACCAGCCCTACTCCTCCGCTGCCTCCGGCTCTGGCAGGTACCTGAACGTGAGCGAGAACCTCTTCGTCCATCTCCCAGGTGCATCAAGCTCCAGGGCCCCGACCGAGGGGGAGATGCTCGACGGTGAGGTGCTTGCCGCTGCCGGGCTCGACGTTGTCGACTAGCCGAGCGTCAACGGCGATGGCTCCCAAGAGGAGCGGCTGCTCCGGGCCATGGGTGCCAGCTTTTGGAAACTCCAGGCTCTCCATCGCGTTCGCCTGGACAAGGCCAAGTCCAAGGCGGCAGTGGTGGAGAAAGTGGAGGCAGACTTCGAGGGGCGCGTTGCCGAGGCGCAGGATTGGTTCCGCCAGGCTCAGGACGAGCTGAAGGCTGCCCAGAGCGAGCTAGCCAAGCGCGACGTGGAGCTCAGAATGAAGCTGGCCAACATTGAGAAGGCCCAAGAGACGGCGAAGAACTTGGCCGCCAAAGCCGAAGCCGCCCGGACCCAGCGCGAGGCCGCACTAAACTCCCAGGAGGAGGATCTTGCCGCGCGTGAGGAGAAACTTGCCGCCACGCTCCATGGCAAGGATGAAGGGGTGGACAAGCTCGTCGTGCAGTGGACCCAAGAGGTGGAGCAGAGGCATCAGGAAGCACTCAATGCCCAGGCCCAGGTCTACGCTGGCAAGGTGGAGGAGCTGGAGGGACAAGCTTTGACGCTGTCCCAAGAGAAGGACACGCTCAACGGCGCCCTTGTGGAGGCGCAGGGCGCGGTCATCAGCAAGGCCAGAGAGCTCTCCGACACCAACAACTCCATCAGAGACCTCCAGCTAAAGCTGGGGGATCTCGAGAAGATGCTGTCGGAGGCCAGGACCCGAGAATAGATCCTGACTAAGGACCTAGCGACGGAGAAGCAGCTGCGGATGAACGAGACTGCCGGCCTCAACGACCAAGTGGTGGGCGAAAAGCGCTGGCTTGAACACATTGCTGACGTTGCGAATTCGGCCACCACTCAGCTAGCCATCATGGGGGTGCCGGGCATGGGGTACGCCCCGGAGGCGAATCTGAGCCCCAACGCCAACCTGGCCATATATTTTGAGGAGGTCATTGGCTCCCTGGAGTGGCTTCACTCCAACCGGGCGGCCTTCCTGGCCGAGGAGTCCCGGATACACTGCGGGG